>NW_012149507.1:5045525-5047237 GCF_000956105.1 Propithecus coquereli
CACTTAATGTCTGTGCAACCCAATCCCCCTCACTACCCTAGATTAATTGGTTTTCCTTCCATATGTCTTCAATTTTATCTTTCTGTCTTCAACTTTAGATTTGTGAGAAGGTCCTTGTTGTTTCCTGGCTCAGAGAAAGGTGGTTACTTTCTGACAGTAACAAAAATGTAGGAGTTAGTGCAAGGAAGGAATAAAAGGAATAGGACATAGAAACAGAATCTTTAGACATTAAGAGGCTAGCATCTTTGCATAAGAATTGAATCTCTGGAAAAGTCAAAGCCTTAGCAGAATGGAGGGCTGCAAATGGTTTTCATTACATTGCAGATACCCTTGATCCTTGAACAAAGTGAGGATGAGGGGTGCTGACCCCTTGTGTAGCTGAAGATCCTCATGTAACTTTTGGTTCCCCCAGAACCTAACTATTCAGAGCCTACTGTTGACCGGAAGCCTTACCAATAACATAAACAGTCGATTAACACATTTTGTTTGTTAAACGTGTTATATAATGTGTTGTTACAATAAAGTAAGCTAGAGAAAAGAAAATGTTTTTAAGGAAACAATAAGGAAGAGAAAATGTATTTACTATGCATTAGATGGAAGTGGATCATCATAAAGGTCTTCATTCTCATCGTCTTCATGGCGAGTAGGATGGGGAGGAGGAGAAAGAGGAGAGGTTGGTCTTGCTGTCTTAGGGGTGGCAGAGGTGAAAGGAAATGCACGTGTAAGTGGACCCACGCAGTTCAAACCTGTGTTGTTCAAGGGTCAACTGTCCTTCCAATCACAGTTTTTAAAGCACAGCTTTAGGGCCCTTTAAAAAATTATTCTCTGAAATAATCTATAAAAGTGTATCTGTAATATATACCTAGACAAATAATGTAATACATACAATTAATATAACATAACAACACACAAACTTACAAAAATAAATTTTGCATTGAAGAGAATCCCACGAGTAGAGTAACCACAGACACTCTCTTGTACTGTATACTCACCATGAGGAAAGAAAGCCAGGGGAAGGGGTATCTACCTCCAGGACTCCTGGAGGGTCTGAAAAGTCTCTGAGCCATGGTTTCACTTGCTATGGTTTCCTTTTCCACACCTGCCAGTATTCCTCTCAGAGCTGTCTGCGGGGATACCGATATCCAAAGGATTAATGTTCAGTAGGATGTGGAGACTGGTGCCATCTGTGTGGGTCTGGGTGTCTTCGTTGGGGCTGCTGTAACAAGGTACCATTTACTGGGTGGTTTATAAACAACAGAAATTTATTTCTCATAGTTCTGGAGGCTGGGAGTCTGAGATCAGTGTGCTGGCATAGTCCGGTTCTGGTGAGGAACCTCTTCTGTGTTGCAGACGGTGCTTTCTCAGTGTACCCTCGCATGGTGGAGAGCAGAGAGAGAAAGCGAACTCTCATATCTCTTCTTCTAAGGGCACTGATTCTATGAATGAGAACTCCGTCCTCATGACTTAATCACCTCCCCAAAGCTCTACATCTTAATAACTATCACACTGGGGGTTAAGATTTCAACATATGAATTTTGTTCATATGAACAATGTTCACATGAAAATTTTGAGCATATGAACAAATGTTCAGTTTATTGCACTGGGAAAACAGACTTAACCCTAAGACATGAAACCATAAGAATTCTAGAAGAAAGTATTGGAAAAACTCTTACAGACATTGGCCTAGGAAAGAATTTATGAAGAAGACCTAA
>NW_012149507.1:5060222-5060575 GCF_000956105.1 Propithecus coquereli
CACTCCCCCACTATTGCCCCAGCCTCTGGTAACCACCATTCTACTCTCTGCATCTGTGAGATCAACTTTTTTAGATTCCACATATGAGGGAAATCCTGTGGTATTTATCTTTCTGTGCCTGTCTTATTTCACTTAACATAATGTCCTCCAGGTTCGTCTGTGTTGTCATAAATAACAGAATTGTCTTCTTTTTATGGCTGAATAGTATTCCATTGTGTATGTGTACCACATTCTCTTTATCTATTCATCCATCGATGGCCACTTAGGTTGATTCCATCTCTTGGCTACTGTGAATAGTGATGCAATAAACATGGAAGTGCAGATATCTCTTTGACATACTGATTTCTTTTCCT
>NW_012149507.1:5060625-5061206 GCF_000956105.1 Propithecus coquereli
TGACTCTGGGCTTTATTTCATCTTATTATTTTTCTATTTTACCTTGTCTTTGAGGGAGTGGTCCATTTAAATCTCAGCTTTTTCTGGTGTGTTCTCTAACCGGGATTTGGACCTCCCTAGTCCAAAGGGCCTGGTTAGACCACGCCAGATAAAGATGGGGTTCAGAAGGACAACTCCCCTTGTACTGAAACTCTAGGTCATTGGGGACATATATATTAATACACATATACTTCTAAGATAGCCAACAGTTTCAGTGTTTATTTACTTTTCTGGACTGATGTTCTGGCTTTGTACCTGGACTCATATTTTTTTTCTTTTCTTTCTTGCAAGGTCATTTATTTAAAAAGTTATTTTATTTTCATTATTTTCTTCCAAACATTTAAAAGTGTTGCATAACAGCAAGGTTTTAATATTTCTCATGTATCAGACACTTCAATCTATCCCACTATTTTTCATATATACTGTCTTTCAGCTTGAATATTTTATTATTTCCATTATGACTCCTTCTTTATATTTCATAGTGTGCCTACATTTGTAACATGTGAGGACTTTTCCCCCTTTTTATTGCATTCTGTTTTTAT
>NW_012149507.1:5061256-5063340 GCF_000956105.1 Propithecus coquereli
TCTCTGAGGTATCTCGAAATTCTTTTCCACAGAGGTTGCACTAATTGCACTAATTTGCGATCTGCATGACCGCAGAGCCTGGACATTCCAGGTTGGCTGCCTTCTGGAGAGAGGGACAGAGAGAAGCAGAGTGCCAGTTGTCCCGCATTCAGACCCTTTTCCTCCCCTGCCCCTCTCCCACCTGCAGCTGTCAAGAGAGGCAGTTAAGCTGGGGCTCTCAGGAACTGCTGCTTCCCCTCTCTTGCTATGCCCAGCACACCGAAGCTACCACAGTGGGTGGGGCTCAAAACTTTCCTCTTAATGACCTGCAGCAGTCCAGCTGGCACTCTGCTCCTCTCTGTCCCTCTCTCCAGAAGGCAGGCCACCTGGAATGTCCAGGCTCTGGGGTCATGCAGATCCCCCGGGACCCACTGGCTCCTGTGGCTCCTGCAGTCTGGGCCAAAGTTGGGAAATGTTTGTGTGGGAACGGGTGAGATGAAAACTGAGAGGCTGAAGCTCCCTGGGGAGGACAAAGGTGCACAGGAGAAGCAATATGGCGCCTGCTGTCTCGGCTCAGGTCTATGATGACCGGAAGTGACCCCAAGGGGACTAACGACCTGGTGCTTTGTCCTGAAGAAGCTCCCGGTTCACTGGCAGCAGCAGATTTTGGCCTCATGAGGGTAAAAAGGCTCCCTTGCTGCTCAGGAGCCTGCTGACTGCAGACATGTCAGGGAGGGAGAAACGACCCCCCCCTCATACCTGCCATTTTCTCCAGGTTCCAAGTCTGTTGGGGAATTGATCTCTGCTGATATCTTGCTCCTTCTTGCCCTGCCCCACAACTTCTTCCTGTGGAATCTCTGGTAGGTTCTGGCACTTTTCCCTCAGAATTACACCTGATCTATGTTTTTTTCTTTTTTCTTTTCATCTAAAACTTTTCCTTCTTTCTGAGATAATCTGGCAGCTGATATCTCTGGTCAGACATCTTGTCTCCCAGGTCCAGGGAGGGGTCTTAATGAACCATAAAACCATGGATTTTGAATTTGTAAATTGAAGAATGGGTTTTTCCCACCTTAGATTCAGAACAGAAAAATGACAATGTTAATGGTCAATTAGGAAACTAACACCATATCTCTAGAGATGTGGAGAAATGACATGAAGTTTTGCATGCCATTCAGAAACTCTGAGATTTGAGTGTCTCAAGACTTCCCCTTGGTACACTACCAACCTTTCGAAACATAGTTTACTTTCATTGATTTTTATCAACATATTGGTTTAAATTTTGTCCAGTAAAAGCTTTGGAACTGCAGAACAGGGCCTTTGTTCCTTCTGCAACACGTTGCTTTTCATTTTCTGTTATAACATTATCTCTAAATGGTGTGCCTTAAGAGTCGTTCAGAATGCCAATGCTGATGGATGGCATTCTCCCAGTGTGACTTGGCCTGACACAGCAGGACATCCTATAAAACCTTAGAAGTCAATGCTTTCCTGATTCTCTGCTCACAATGGGATCATCTGTTGGGGAGTCTGGTTGCTAATTATAAGCTGTGGTGTGGGGTCGGGGTTAAGAGTTGACAAATACACACGGGTACGACATCCCTGCTCCGTGTTTCTTCTGCCATCTGCCAGGATGGGCTATGGGCTGGGCTCTGGGACAAGGCAGCTGAGGTTATGTTTCCCTGTGGTGATAAATTTTAGTGGTTCACAACATCCAACATTTATTTCCTTCTCTCATTTCATGTTCCTTGAGGGTTAGCTGTAGCTTTGCTGTAAAAGTCCCCATTCCAGGACCCCAGCTGATAGACAGCCCCTAGCTGGGCCATGCTGGGGTCATGGTGGAGGGAAAGAGGCTGGGGGAACTCATGATGGATTTTAAAGAATCTTCTCAGAAGGGGCTCATGTCACTTCCACTCATATTTCAAAGGCTGAAAGATACTTGTCAATGTGGGAAGTATTATAATCCTCCCGGACAGAAGGGTCGATGGGGCGGCAAAAATTTACACAATCAGACAAACTACCACAGGCTTTCTCCAGCCTTAGTTCCCACCTCCCTTTCATACACCAGAAATTCTAGTCTCATGGAGGCACTGGCACTTGGTGAGTGCACT
>NW_012149507.1:5073675-5075657 GCF_000956105.1 Propithecus coquereli
CCACTTAGGTTGATTCCATCTCTTGGCTACTGTGAATAGTGATGCAATAAACATGGAAGTGCAGATATCTCTTTGACATACTGATTTCTTTTCCTTTGGATATATACCCTGTAGTACTGCCGTCCCCAACTGCCAGGCCACCACCCAGTACTGGTCTGTGGTCTGTTAGGAAATGGGCCATGTATCACTGCCTGAGCTCTGCACCTCCTCCTCCCCACCCGTAACACCCCCCTTCTTGGTCCGTGGAAAAATTGTCTTCCATGACACCAGCTCCTGGTGCCAAAAAGGCTGAGGACTGCTGCCGTAGTGGGATTGCTGGATATAGTTCAACAAATTCACAGGGGAATTAGCCTCAAGTACTTCTTGCAGCTTGGGAGTGGGGACTTCTGCTAACAGCTGATATTTTCCTCCTGTTACAGCCTCTCTGAGGGTTGAACACTCTTCCCTGCTCAATCTGAGCTCCACCCGCTTGAGAAACACTGTTGCTCCTACTCCCTGAATACTGTGACATCTGTTCGTAAGAGAGGACCTTCTACTGTTTCCTGCGGTTGGGCCTACTTCCCCATTCCTCGTCCCAGTCCTGTGGCTGTATTTCTTTCTAGGTTGTAGGCTATTCCATTCTGCTTCATCCCGCTGTCAGGTCATGTTTTTAGATGCAAAGCCTTTGCACACCCTGATCCCTCTGCTAGAATGCTTTTCCAGCCACCTCTCCCACTAACACCAATTATTCCTTTGGATCTAAGCTCAAAGTTATCTTTCCTAGATACTTCACTTGCAGACCAGGTTTGATTCTTTCTTATTCTCTAACAGAAGCCTATACCTATCCTTCACAGATCTTATCCCCATTTTTATTATACATTCCTTGAATTATCCGATGAATGCTTCTCTCCATCAATAGACTGTGTGCTCCATAAAGCAAGTGTCTAATACCATTATATCTCTAATGGCTAATACCAAGGTTGGCACATAGTAGGTAAAAACTTTAATTGAACAAATTAAATGAAATATGACACTTAGTTTTGGCCATTTGCATTGGCTCATGTAGATTTATAATTCTTATCTCTTATTTCCTCTCCGAGACCCCTAACTCATCTTCTTCCCCTTTTTTTGGTCACATATCACCCCATTGCAGGATGTCTCCCTAGGTCAGCCACTACACTATATCCTGACTGAAATATTTCAAAAGTTTGTGTTCAAAAGATGACCTGTAATTTTCTGCTGAAAACTTATACTTAGGCTAAGGCTCTGGAGTGCTTTTTCCTCATAGAATGGATTCATGAAGACATTTTATTAGATTTGATTTTACAAGGGAAAACAGTTCTGTTTGGTTTGCAAGGAAGCCAGTAAGCTCAGGTTGATTAAAAACCTCTTTTACAAAATGCAGCAGCAAGAATAGAAAATGTAATAAAGCTGAAAACAGAGACATAACTTTATCCTTACTTTTTAGTATCACTATAATTTCCCTTCTGGAGCCTGCTTCATTGAAGTATAGTTTAATCTACTTTGTATAATGACTGATTCAGGCCAAGATGGCTGCTGCATGCTCACAAGGACTCAGCAAAGCAGGAGTGAGTTATTGGTGGAAATGAGACCATTCAGCCTCACTGCATGGCACAGGCTTGACCGACTGGGCTGAGCACCACGTTGACACTGAGGCCTGTGGCCACTGCTGGAACAATTAGCTTCTTGGATGACCATAAGCCTCTGACAAAGTTGTCATTTATTCTATTTGTACACAGGAGAATATCTTAGCTACAGAAGCATCCCTGGGGTGCTGCAAGGAGTATCTATGGCAGCAGAATCATGGCCTCCCAAAGACACCCATATTGAATCCCTGCAACCCATGAATACTAATGACATGGCAGAGAGAATTTGTAGACGTGATTAAGTTAAGGGTCTTGATATGAAGAGATTATCCTGGATTATCCAAGTGAGGCCATTCTGATCACAAAGGTCCTTAAATATGGAACAGGGAAAACTGG
>NW_012149507.1:5075707-5076922 GCF_000956105.1 Propithecus coquereli
TATTATTTCCATTATGACTGCTTCTTTATATTTCATAATGTGCCTACATTTGTAACATGTGAGGACTTTTCCCGCTTTTTATTGCATTCTGTTTTTATTACATTGTGGAAACACGATTTACTTTGTATCAAATAGTCTTTTTGGTATTCGTGGAAACTTGGTTTAAGGTGAGTATGCTGTCAATTTTTATAAACATGTAATTATTCACTTAAAAATATCTATTCTCCAATTGTTAAGTATAGGATTATATCCATGTAAAGGTTGTTAATCATGTGCCCAGGGTTTTATATCTGTAATAATTTTTGTGTGCTCCATCTATCAGCTGCACAGAGAGGTGTGTATCAATTATTTCCCTTCATGATTGTGGATGTGTCAATTTCTTCTTGTTAATTCTGCCATGTTTTCATTCACATATTTGAAGCTCTCTTTTTAGGTCTCCTACTGAAAATTTTTGATAATTTTTCTCCAAGGCAGCTGCATCATTAAGTCGCTTACTTCTGGCATTCTTGATTTTTTGAGCTTCAGTTCATACATCTAAAATTATTTTTGCACATTCCCTCCAGTATATCTAAAGGTTTGAAATGGGAGGGTTTTCAGATTCCCAGGGCCTAAAGTTTACAGATTTCATTTAACCTATGGAGCTGGATGAGATCACCTAGGCAGAGAGCGTAAAATGGAGAGAAGTGCAGGGCGGACTGATCCACTAGGATGCCAATATTTACAGGGTGAATGAAAACGACCTAAGCCCTAGCATGGCCTCCTTTTAGTCTAGAATCTCTGCAAATCTGTTCCCTTTAGAGAGTTCATAAATGCTTACAATCCATGTTTGGAATTCTTCTTCTGTCATTAAATGCTCAAGTATAGCAAAAAAACAAATGAAACATAAGCAATAAAACAAAGATCAGCTTTCCACAAACATTCGTTAATATCTTAACCAAATATAAAATGTGATAAGAACATTGGAAAATATTATGTCTTCAGTGCATGAAGGCAGCTTGTTTTTCTTGTATATAGAGGTTTCAAAATCATTCTTCCTTTTATTGAGTGTTAAGAATAAGGAAAACTTCTATTGCTGTCAAATTATAAAAGTAATGTGATGTCTACTTTTATTTGTTTTATATTAAACCCTCTGGCAAAAGACAGCATAGTCATTGTTTCATGTCAGTCTTCAAATGGGAAGGGGAAAAAGCAGAAGGATTTTGAACTGTTGTTATC
>NW_012149507.1:5076972-5079270 GCF_000956105.1 Propithecus coquereli
TTTCTCCAGGTTCCAAGTCTATTGGGGAATTGATCTCTGCTGATATCTTTCTCCTTCTTGCCCTGCCCCACAACTTCTTCCTGTGGAATCTCTGGTAGGTTCTGGCACTTTTCCCTCAGAATTACACCTGATCTATGTTTTTTTCTTTTTTCTTTTCATCTAAAACTTTTCCTTCTTTCTGAGATAATCTGGCAGCTGATATCTCTGGTCAGACATCTTGTCTCCCAGGTCCAGGGAGGGGTCTTAATGAACCATAAAACCACGGATTTTGAATTTGTAAATTGAAGAATGGGTTTTTCCCACCTTAGATTCAGAACAGAAAAATGACAATGTTAATGGTCAATTAGGAAACTAACACCATATCTCTAGAGATGTGGAGAAATGACATGAAGTTTTGCATGCCATTCAGAAACTCTGAGATTTGAGTGTCTCAAGACTTCCCCTTGGTACACTACCAACCTTTCGAAACATAGTTTACTTTCATTGATTTTTATCAACATATTGGTTTAAATTTTGTCCAGTAAAAGCTTTGGAACTGCAGAACAGGGCCTTTGTTCCTTCTGCAACACGTTGCTTTTCATTTTCTGTTATAACATTATCTCTAAATGGTGTGCCTTAAGAGTCGTTCAGAATGCCAATGCTGATGGATGGCATTCTCCCAGTGTGACTTGGCCTGACACAGCAGGACATCCTATAAAACCTTAGAAGTCAATGCTTTCCTGATTCTCTGCTCACAATGGGATCATCTGTTGGGGAGTCTGGTTGCTAATTATAAGCTGTGGTGTGGGGTCGGGGTTAAGAGTTGACAAATACACACGGGTACGACATCCCTGCTCCGTGTTTCTTCTGCCATCTGCCAGGATGGGCTATGGGCTGGGCTCTGGGACAAGGCAGCTGAGGTTATGTTTCCCTGTGGTGATAAATTTTAGTGGTTCACAACATCCAACATTTATTTCCTTCTCTCATTTCATGTTCCTTGAGGGTTAGCTGTAGCTTTGCTGTAAAAGTCGCCATTCCAGGACCCCAGCTGATAGACAGCCCCTAGCTGGGCCATGCTGGGGTCATGGTGGAGGGAAAGAGGCTGGGGGAACTCATGATGGATTTTAAAGAATCTTCTGAGAAGGGGCTCATGTCACTTCCACTCATATTTCAAAGGCTGAAAGATACTTGTCAATGTGGGAAGTATTATAATCCTCCCGGACAGAAGGGTCGATGGGGCGGCAAAAATTTACACAATCAGACAAACTACCACAGGCTTTCTCCAGCCTTAGTTCCCACCTCCCTTTCATACACCAGAAATTCTAGTCTCATGGAGGCACTGGCACTTGGTGAGTGCACTAAGTGCACTGTGTTCTCAGGACTTCCCATGTGCCTTTCCCTGCCCAGGATGCCCCCTCCTCCCTTGTCATCTGGTGACCACCTTCTCCTTCAAGCGTCACCTCTCCTGGTAGGTCTCTTCTGACCCTTCCAGGAAGTGCAAAGTGATCTTTCCCCTCTCAACCATGGCTCCTAGTTGCATTTCTGTCCTGCTGTTTTGTGCATTGGGCACTCAACATTTTACTGAATGTTAAATAAATGCAATAATGCAAAAACAGATGAGAAAGCTACTTTATATCCCAGTCCTGGTTTAGACTAGTGCTTCCCAAACTCTCTGTGATGTAGGACTGTGCTTAAAATGTCTAATTTGATAGAAAACAATACTTTTGTAAAACAATAAAAATAATGTACTGGAGAAAAGATGAAATGTGTCAAATTGTTATCAAAGTTTCTGAATGCCTACTCTTGATATCTACACGTATCTCATTGCAGGCCAGGAATAAACACTTTGTGGTCGGTTTTGGATAGTGCTATGTTTGATGTATTTATTCATTCAAAGACATTTACTGAGTTCCCCTGTATTCTGGGCAATGTTCGAGGGGCAGGGAATTCAGCCGTGAACAAGACAGACAAATTCCCTGATCTCACAGGGCCTACTTGCTAGTGGGACAATTAGAAAAAGAGCGACAGACAGTCAATAAATAATGTGACTTTGAATAATGATTACTGCTACGAAGGAAGGAAAAGAAGGTAATGAGATAGAGAGGGATTGGGCAGAGAGGTTATTTATGAGAGTGGTCAGGGAAACTCTAAGAAGGTGACATTTTAGCAGAAACCTGAACATTCTAAGCAGAGAGAGCAGAAAATGTTGAAGTCTTGAAAGAGGGACAACCTTGGAGGAAGTAAAGAATAGAGAGAAGGCCGCGGTGACAGGTGTTTAATAAGCACAGAGGATCATGGAGTCTGAGAGCCAGACCGAGG
>NW_012149507.1:5080225-5080945 GCF_000956105.1 Propithecus coquereli
AAAGTAGACCTACCATTTGATCCATCAATCCCACTACCCAAAGCAAAGGACAACTGTACCTGAATGCTTATTACAGCAAAATTATACACCCCCCCATGGAGTACTACTCAGCCACAAAAAGGAATGAAATGTTGTCATTTACAGCAAATTAGATGGAACTGGAGAACTTTATTCTAAGAGAAGTATTTCAGGAAAGGGAAAACAAACACCACATGTTCTCACTAATCAGTGGGAGCTAAACAATGGTACACATGGTCATAAGAGATGTAAAGGACATTGAAAACTAAGGAGGGGGAGGGTGGGGGAGGGGTGAGGGATAAAGACTTACCTATTGGGTACAATATACACTATTCTCGTGATGGGCACACTGAAAGCCCTGACTTCAGCATTGTATAATTCATCCATGTAACAAAAACACTTGTACCCCCACAATATTTTGAAATTAAAAAATTAGCAGAATTAATGTTGCTCTGATAGAGGCTCTTATCAAACTGATGTATTATCCCTCTTCATGCCTCACACTAGATCCTATTGAGACATGTTATAACAAGTTAGTACAAGTTTATTTTGGTACAAAAAATTTTTAAAATGCATGCATAGTTTTTATCATAATATTCATTTTCTATTAACTTTTGAAGAACCCTTGTATGTTTGCAGTAGGTTTTTATAATATGACCTTTATCAAATTACAGAAATTTCTTTCATTTTATTTTTCTGAGT
>NW_012149507.1:5091260-5093183 GCF_000956105.1 Propithecus coquereli
TTCTTTCTTATTCTCTAACAGAAGCCTATACCTATCCTTCACAGATCTTATCCCCATTTTTATTATACATTCCTTGAATTATCCGATGAATGCTTCTCTCCATCAATAGACTGTGTGCTCCATAAAGCAAGTGTCTAATACCATTATATCTCTAATAGCTAATACCAAGGTTGGCACATAGTAGGTAAAAACTTTAATTGAACAAATTAAATGAAATATGACACTTAATTTTGGCCATTTGCATTGGCTCATGTAGATTTATAATTCTTATCTCTTATTTCCTCTCCGAGACCCCTAACTCATCTTCTTCCCCTTTTTTTGGTCACATATCACCCCATTGCAGGATGTCTCCCTAGGTCAGCCACTACACTATATCCTGACTGAAATATTTCAAAAGTTTGTGTTCAAAAGATGACCTGTAATTTTCTGCTGAAAACTTATACTTAGGCTAAGGCTCTGGAGTGCTTTTTCCTCATAGAATGGATTCATGAAGACATTTTATTAGATTTGATTTTACAAGGGAAAACAGTTCTGTTTGGTTTGCAAGGAAGCCAGTAAGCTCAGGTTGATTAAAAACCTCTTTTACAAAATGCAGCAGCAAGAATAGAAAATGTAATAAAGCTGAAAACAGAGACATAACTTTATCCTTACTTTTTAGTATCACTATAATTTCCCTTCTGGAGCCTGCTTCATTGAAGTATAGTTTAATCTACTTTGTATAATGACTGATTCAGGCCAAGATGGCTGCTGCATGCTCACAAGGACTCAGCAAAGCAGGAGTGAGTTATTGGTGGAAATGAGACCATTCAGCCTCACTGCATGGCACAGGCTTGATGACCGACTGGGCTGAGCACCACGTTGACACTGAGGCCTGTGGCCACTGCTGAAACAATTAGCTTCTTGGATGACCATAAGCCTCTGACAAAGTTGTCATTTATTCTATTTGTACACAGAAGAATATCTTAGCTACAGAAGCATCCCTGGGGTGCTGCGAGGAGTATCTATGGCAGCAGAATCATGGCCTCCCAAAGACACCCATATTGAATCCCTGCAACCCGTGAATACTAATGACATGGCAGAGAGAATTTGTAGATGTGATTAAGTTAAGGGTCTTGATATGAAGAGATTATCCTGGATTATCCAAGTGAGGCCATTCTGATCACAAAGGTCCTTAAATATGGAACAGGGAAAACTGGAAGGCAGAAGGATCGGCGTCACCATGATGTGATATGAGAAAGACACAACCGGCCATTGCTGGTTTCTTTGAGCCAAGGAATGCTAGCAGCTGCTGGAAGCTGAAAAAGGCAAGACAACAGATTCTTCCCTAGAAGTTCCGGAAAGGAGCACAGCCCTGCCAGCACCTGGATTTTAGCCAAGGGAGACCCATTTTGGACTTCTGACTTTCAGAATTGTGACATAATACATTTATGTTGTGTGTTAAGCACTAAATTTGTGACAGCAGCAATAAGAAACAAATATGGTGCCCAGGACTCATAATGAAAACAATCTGCTGTGAAGTCTTTCTGATTGGCCTGCATTGAGTGAAGATTCTCACCCCTCACCCTCTGTGCCTTCTTAGAGGCTCCATCTAAGATTTCATGCTGGCTCAAGTTTGACTTCATAAAATCCGAAGATACAAACATACTAAAGACATTTTAAGAGGAAGATAACTAAAATCCTTTGAGCCTTTTGAGGTCATTTCTGCTGTGGCTTATTGTTCTAGACAAGGTTGTTGATTAAGATCAACCTCCGACAACATTACCTTATGCTGAGGGTGGAATAAATTCCTATAATTCTTTCACTGGTTTGTTAAGGGGTGAAGTTTGTTCTACTGTAAAACATCTTAAAGCAGGAGATTTATTCATACCTTTCTTCTTTAGAGGAGAATAATAAGGTAAAAATATCTGGACTTATACATAAAAC
>NW_012149507.1:5094553-5095104 GCF_000956105.1 Propithecus coquereli
AAATGTTATGAAACATTTTCTCTCACATCTCAAATGCCTTTGCAATTCTCAAGATTAATAATCACATTATGTAGAGATAGCATTAAAAACAAAATATTACCTAATGATATAGAATCAATGTGTTCATTAATAAGTATTTGAACTTTGGAAAGGGATACAGGGGCTATAATGCTGTGATTGATACTTTTTCTAATAGGAAAATACCGAGTTGCTTCAGAAAAATGAAGAAACTTCTTTGCCATGGCTGAATTTTCATATGTACAAATCAGTTCTCCAACATTCTTAAATACATTAAACTCAATTTGCATATGGTTGTATTAAACCAAATTACTGAATAATGCTTAAAATATTTAATTTAGAATTTATGCAAAAGCAATTAAGGCTAGAAACCAAATAAAAATTCAAAAGTGCATAATTTTACTAGAGTATTACAGATAGCCTCTCTAACAGAAAAGTAGTATTTTTTTCAAATTTACTTTTTAACATTGACATATAACATTTAGTTAATTAACAAATGCATTACCTCACAGAGTTATTTTTGTAGTGAGAAC
>NW_012149507.1:5107684-5109637 GCF_000956105.1 Propithecus coquereli
CAATCTCAACTGACTGGAGCATCACTGTGGTTTGTGCAGGGCCCCTCTTTGTGACACAGTTGCACTGCATATTAAGGGCCCAGGCTCTAGAATTACATAGGCACCTAGGCTTATATCCTATATTGTCACTTATAAGTTACATGACCTTGGGAAACTTCACTTCTCTAAGCCTATTTTTTTAAATTTGTAAAATGGAATTACTAATAGTGCCAGTCTTACGGTTTTATCGGGAGGATTAAATGAACCAATGCGTTTAAAGGACTTAGCACAGAGAGAAAAGTACATGTCATCTATGACGATGGGTGAAGATGATTGCATAAATAATGCTCAGTTATCCAAAATAATTTGAGAAACGTGGCAGGAAGTGCTACATGCCTCCCGATATCCATGCCTCCTTTTTAGGCAAACAGGCTCTGGTTTTTGGCTGGCACGTTGCTGTTAAACATCTCCCAATCTCCTTTGCACAAAAATATATAGTCTCCTTAAATAAGTGGAGGTAGAAGAGGGCCTTTTATTTCCTTTCTTGTGCTGATTTGAAACACATGTGTGATGGCTGGAGTCCCCTCCCCCCAATATTGGGACATTAGGGCAAGGGCCACACTTGGAGATAGTGGCATAGAGACGTAAGAGCAATGTGGACTTTTGACAGCCTCAGTGAGCTTTGACACCAACCCAGGATCATCTACTCTGGCCTTAGAGAATTAAAAACACTTCTAGATTATTTATGCCACTATTAGTTTGAGTTTTTTTTCCTTTAAGTGCATCTGACCTGAGTCACAGAACATTATTACTCTCTAAATAAAAAAGCAGAATTTATTTCTCCAAGACTTTTATCAAAACTACAGAAACATCTTTGTTATAGAGACACAAATCAACTATAGGGGAGGGTTGAAATCAGGGTGGGAATGATATTTAACCAACTGGGAGCAATATATTTTTCAGCAAGGTAAATTCCACTCTAATGATGTGTTTGTGGGGTCCCTCTGCAACTAACTCTGGGGAGAGGAAAGGAGAAAGAAGAAGGGAGGGGAAAACCTCTCAGGGAACCTGGAGTGTGAGGAAGTAGCTACAGATTGGATGCATTTTTTTCAGGAACACTCTGTAGAGCACATATCTAGTTAAGGCATATGTCTAGTTAGTGTGACTTCGTGCATTCCTTTTCTTCCTACCATAGTGTGTTTGCCTTTATTTCTGGAGCTTAAGCAAAAGACTGGTGTGTATGTATTATTAGACTTTGATAAAATAGGATGCCTCCTGTTTATTTTTCCTTCTGTTTATACATTTGTAGCAGCAGCAGCAGCTTATGGTATTGACAAAGGGCATATTTCTGTTTTTTCAAGTATCTTTAAAGGATCAGGGTGGATGAGCTGTGGGCAACATAATGCAGGCAATGCCACTAACCATGAACTAGCTGTCAACTCCAGTCTGGTTATTATGGAAATCAATTCCATTGAAAGATCAGAACAACTATAAAACTGAAAGACAATCGGAGGATTACTGCTCTAAAATACTGGGTTCTATTTGGTTGGAAATGGAGTTCAGGGACTGAGCCAGGTGGAAAGTAGATCAGCTATCATTTCTATTCTTTTCTGTTTTGTTTAATTTTTTAAAAAAATAATTAGGCCCAGCATTTAAACAAAGCAAGAGGAAAAACTAGTTGCAATAATGTGATTCTCTGTCCTTTCTTCTCCGTAGGTAAGTCTGTGTCCTTCAGCTGCAATGGCTGAGTCATAGTTTGGGTTTCCTTTGTAGCTATTTTGTAGATGAATAATCAGAGTAATTTCCAGCTTCCAGGAAACAATATATACAGTAAAAATAGAACAATGTGTTTTTCCTTCTTTTCCCCATCCCTCTACTGTGCTCCTCCCAAAAACCCTATACATGTAGAAATGACGTCTCTTCCCACTATAATAACATAGACTGCAGATCACTCTATTGGCGCTTTCTTTTTCA
>NW_012149507.1:5109687-5110403 GCF_000956105.1 Propithecus coquereli
TGTGGGCAGATGAACAGAAGTCAGCAGATTCAGGTTGTATTTTGGAGAGAGAGATACTGATACCACTGGTGGGTTGGATATTAGATGTGAGGGAAAAAGAGAAATCAGGATGACTGGCTAGAGTTTCAGCTTGAGTAACTGAATGAATACAGTTGTTAGACTGAGATGGGGAAGATGAGAAAAATGCAGTTTAGATAATATAAGGCACTATGCCTGAAAATAAAGGAATTCATGTAACATTTGCTCATTAAATATGAGGGCACTTCAAAAAGTTTGTGGAAAAATGGAATTAAAAGATAAAATACAAAAATACAAACTTAATTTCTCAACATAAACACCATCAAGTTCAAGATACTTTTGTAAGCAATGATACCAGCCATTTAGTCCATCCTGAAAGAACGGAGGGTCCTGAGAATTTAACCATGTCAGTGCAGTCTTTTTTACATTATTAACTGAAGAAAAGGGGTACCCTTTAAAAAAATAAGCAAATGGTCAATAAACATATGAAAAAATGTTCAACATTACTAATTATCAAGGAAATGCAAATTAAAACCACAATGAGATACTGCCTTACCCCTATCAGAATGACCATTAATTAAAAAATCAAAAAACAATAGATGTTGGCATGTATGTGGTAAAAAAGGAACACTTATACACTGTTGGCGGGACTGCAAATTAGTACAACCTCTGTGGAAAGCAATATGGAGATTCCTCAG
>NW_012149507.1:5121236-5122969 GCF_000956105.1 Propithecus coquereli
GGCATATTTCTGTTTTTTCAAGTATCTTTAAAGGATCAGGGTGGATGAGCTGTGGGCAACATAATGCAGGCAATGCCACTAACCATGAACTGGCTGTCAACTCCAGTCTGGTTATTATGGAAATCAATTCCATTGAAAGATCAGAACAACTATAAAACTGAAAGACAATCGGAGGATTATTGCTCTAAAATACTGGGTTCTATTTGGTTGGAAATGGAGTTCAGGGACTGAGCCAGGTGGAAAGTAGATCAGCTATCATTTCTATTCTTTTCTGTTTTGTTTAATTTTTTAAAAAAATAATTAGGCCCAGCATTTAAACAAAGCAAGAGGAAAAACTAGTTGCAATAATGTGATTCTCTGTCCTTTCTTCTCCGTAGGTAAGTCTGTGTCCTTCAGCTGCAATGGCTGAGTCATAGTTTGGGTTTCCTTTGTAGCTATTTTGTAGATGAATAATCAGAGTAATTTCCAGCTTCCAGGAAACAATATATACAGTAAAAATAGAACAATGTGTTTTTCCTTCTTTTCCCCATCCCTCTACTGTGCTCCTCCCAAAAACCCTATACATGTAGAAATGACGTCTCTTCCCACTATAATAACATAGACTGCAGATCACTCTATTGGCGCTTTCTTTTTCACAAGTGACTCTTTAGGGGAGCTAAAGTCCATACATGTGCACATACACTTGGGCAATATTGATCTAGAAATTTAAGCCAGAACACAAGGGGACGTGGTTTTACAAGCTCTCAATGATTGTACATCTTATTCAAATGTTTTAAAGTCCAAGGAGTCTGCTTATTTTTCTTTTGAATGTCCTTACATTTTGTGTTTCCCCAAGATAATTCCTTTTGTGGTTCTGAGCTTCTCGTTTTCAATTCACTCTGCTAAGTTTTCATACAGCGAGGCTCAAGTTCCAGAATGCTCTGTTAGCATGAACATAGCTTAGAATCTCTGATTTTCTCTCCTTTCTTACAAATAAAACATTTATGTGGGGATTAAAAAAAAAAATCTTCTCATACAGATGTTCCACATCTGGTTCTTTCGGTGCTTTCAGGAGCTGTTCTTCGTGAAGCAGACCCAGGTTGCATCATCTCTTTGGGGAAGTTCCATTTAGAAGCAAGAGTTAATGAGAAGAGGACCAACCAGCTTTGAGGGAAGTCATCCCAGTTGTTACTTTGTGTGAGGATTATCGCAGTGCTTTTATCATCTGTGCCTTTCAAGGTTTAGAACAATCAATATTTTAAAGCATCTTTACAGAAAATGAAACCATGGAACTCCTCACACTGCATCTGAGAGCTGACATGGCATTTTATAAATAGGCATATGATGTCTAAATTACTTGTAATATAAACTGAAAGCACCCTCAAGTTTTATGATGGTTGCACATGATCCAGAATTACAATCATGAATAATGCATTGGCTGTTGTTGTTCTCTCTGATTGCTTACTTTGTCATGCAGGGAGGGATTTCCACGACAATGTCCCAGATTTGAATTGTACAGTTTCTTTTTGTAGCAGCTGCCCCAGAATTACGTGAGCTCACTGGGGATATTTGTAGAAAACAGAAACCCGTTTTTCCTATGCTTCATGGAGATGCAGTCTCAGAACGTTCTCCAAGGATTGGTTCATGAAGTATGATGTCACACGGATTGTGATCTGGATCCCCTGCTTTAGATGCACAGAGCTTGTCAAAACTCAAATCCTTTTACAATAGCCTCAAAGAAAATTAAATATCTA
>NW_012149507.1:5123019-5124891 GCF_000956105.1 Propithecus coquereli
CTTCATAAATATGAGTCAATTTTCTGCCTTAGTTCCAACTATGCAATATAAACCTCTTGCATTCTTTTGAAGAGATTTATGTTTCAATAAATTCCTGAATTTTTTCTACCAAAGCCAGTCCTAATGGCAAACTATTATACTATTTTATAACTATGTATCTGTTGGTGGTCTTTGCCAACACAGTTAAATTATTCTGGGAGATCATTCTGATTTTACTAGATTACTTGATTCTAGTTACTGCAAGTGGAAAAACATTTACTTTTCCATGACTGTGCTAGGCCAGACAGCCTTCCTTTGACTCAGCTTCCTTCAGCCTTCTTCCAGACTGGGCACCAAACTTCAGACACCATTTTTGAAATGTTGATTTCTTTCCTATATGCCACTGGCACAGTGAGAAGTATGCTATTTTCTTTCCTTACAGACAATCTATGGATTTGTGGCCCAGAATTTCTGTGGTCTTAAGGTATTCAGTGCCAGGCGGCTAGATGTTCTCTGACTCAAATCCCTGTTCTTGTCAAGGACTCCTTAGGTGAAAAGGGAGGAGCAGGGAGTTGGATTGGGGACTTGGGAATGCACAGGCAGCTTTGATTTAGAACTATGGAGACATAATGGGCACATTGGTTGGAAAGCCTGGTCTAAGATGTTCGTCTTTTCATGTACACAAGTATGTGCATGTGACGGGATTCTCTTCCAGGCAGTTTTGCTCCATGACCAGGCTGGACTGAAGGGCCTCTTTTGTGTATTTGGTACATGTTTCAACCAGCTGTTTACATTTCACAGGTTTGTAGCCACCTCGAGACTCTGCGCTCCTTGGGGGCAGAGGCTGTGTTCTCTTCACCTCTGTCTGACCAGTGCCTGGCCCAGTGACGGCTTCCCTAATTGTTGGTTGAGCTGAGCTGTTTAAATGGGTACGCGGCACCAGGAAAGACTCTGGTTATCCATACCAACTACGGAAACCAGACAACTAACAAGCAAGTAAAGTGCTGTGAAGAATTGGCTCAATAATGTTTTCTCATCTGTGCTTAATTTTTATTTAACAATTTGGAATAGTGAAATATTAGAAATAGCTCAATGTTAAATATACTCTAGTGCATCCACTCAACAGAATTTGATGCAGGGATTTTACCACGTCCACCATGCTTAGGATATACAAGTAGCAAAAAAGAAAAATATTGTAATATCAATTTATCTAGATGCTGTGACTACATAAAAACATAATGTTGAGGCCTTGAGAAATCTTAGAACTACTTTTCCAAATTATCTAAATGCCTCACTACTATTTTATGATTAGGAAAAGACAGATTCGGAAAATCATTTTTATGCAGCACAATTATGATTATTGATTTCGAATGTTAATTGTATTGTAAGTTTTATTTCATTAGGACACTAATCTGTGTATTTGTTCTCAGTTTTCAGTGTTATTCACAGAGAATGATTATCTGCTCATAATTAAAAAACATCAAAGTTAGTAGTTAATATAAAAGATTAGTATTTATTTACTTTGGATATGCTGTAGGAGATTGGTTACTGACGTCAATCTCAACTGACTGGAGCATCACTGTGGTTTGTGCAGGGCCCCTCTTTGTGACACAGTTGCACTGCATATTAAGGGCCCAGGCTCTAGAATTACATAGGCGCCTAGGCTTATATCCTATATTGTCACTTATAAGTTACATGACCTTGGGAAACTTCACTTCTCTAAGCCTATTTTTTTAAATTTGTAAAATGGAATTACTAATAGTGCCAGTCTTACGGTTTTATCGGGAGGATTAAATGAACCAATGCGTTTAAAGGACTTAGCACAGAGAGAAAAGTACATGTCATCTATGACGATGGGTGAAGATGATTGCATAAATAATGCTCAGTTATCCA
>NW_012149507.1:5135321-5136446 GCF_000956105.1 Propithecus coquereli
TTATTTCAGCATATTATGGGGGTATAGATGTTTAGGTTACGTATATTGCCCTTGCCTCCCCCCTCCCCCCCAAGTTAAGGATGCCTTTTGATGATCGGGAACTTATAAGTTTTATTTATTCTTTTCAAAGTGGCAGATGTTTACTTTGATATTGTTCTCTGCTTTATATTTGCTTCCTGTTTTATTATTTTCTGCTGTTGTTTATTTTCTTTCTTCTATTTTCTTTGGGTAGAAATTTGCTGCTATTTTAAAAATTTTCTTGAGATAGACATTAGATTTTTTAATTCCTCAATTTTATTTCTTATGTATTTATTTAAGGTTTACAAACTTACTTTTAAATAAGTTTTAGCAAAATTTTTCAAATTTTAATAATATTTTTGATATCATTCATTTCTAAAAATTTTCTAATTTCCATTGAAATTTTTTATTTGATACATTGGTTTTTCAGAAATGCTTAATTTCCAAATATTTAGAAATTTTCTGACTAATCTTTGTTGATGATTTTTAGTTTAAATTTATGGTAGTGAGGGAAAATATTTTATATAATTTCAAATTTCTGAAATTTTTGAGGTTACTTTAAGAATGGTGTATAGTAAATTTTGGCAAACAGTCTTTATGCACTTGAAAAGACTATATTCTACAGTTTAATTGGAAGCAATATTCTATACATCTCAATTAGGTTAATTTTTAATCATTTTGTTAACTTTTCTATATCTCTGCTAAATCTTTGTCTGCTTTTTCTATTGGATACTGATAGTGGTGTGTTAAAATGTCCCACAATAATTGAGAATTTGTTTTCCCTTTTAATTCTATCGTTTTGGTTTAATAATATTATAGATACATTAGATGTACATAATTTATAATTTTACCAATGGATCGAAACTTTTGTCTTTAGGAAATGATATTATTAGAATTATTTTTTTTGGTGAGAAAAAGCAACTAGTTCAGTTAGGCTTTTTGTATAGAGTTCATATAAATGGAATGCAGGAGAAAATACTTGGGAGAATGAAAGAGTTATTGACTATTTTGGTGAGAGGAGTCACATGAGCAGAGGTGAGCTTTAAGAATATTAATGTGGGTCAGGCGTGGTGGCTCACGCCTGTAATTCTAGCACTCTGGGAGGCC
>NW_012149507.1:5136837-5140265 GCF_000956105.1 Propithecus coquereli
GGGGGACCAAGGGCAACATACGTAACCTAAACATCTGTACCCCCATAATATGCTGAAATAAAAGTAAAAGAAAAAAAAATCCTTGTATCCTTGATACTGTTGGACACAAAAGAAATATTTTACTCCTCATCTGGAGATGAATAATATTGAGTTTTCATAAAAATAAGATAACACATAAAAAAGGGCTGGGTGAACTATATGTGTCACTGAAATATGAGGCGTACAATGTTTAGCTTTTCATGTCCTGAAGAAGCCTGTGTCTCCTGCAGTCTCAGCTAGGTTCAGGGCAAGGGTTTGTTCCAAGGACCATGTAAGAAGAGGCTAGACTTTGGAGCCACAATGCTAGGTCAAGTGGTGAGCAACAGTGAAGATGGCTTATGGCATGACATGGTGCTTTATGTTTCCCCTTTGCTGTGACTGATTTGGTTGTAGAATCTGGACCAGGGCCAGCCTGTAGATAGAATTAGGCAGCTCTTGCTCTGGAGGCTGAAGAAACACCAGGCAGGAAGGCTGGCGGTGGGGTGGTGGTAGCAGTGGTGAATAAATGGCTTTCCCTCCACTTTCAGACCAAGTTTGGACTACTTGGGAAATAGATGCAGAAATCAGGTAGACATAGATCAAAGCATCTGCTTTATTACCAAAAACATCTGGGTTGGAAAAACTGGCTTGTATTGGCAGATGAATGAGATTGTTAATGCTCCCTTGCATTAAATTTGGTGTGGATTGGACATAGAAAGCAAAGGAGAAGGAGGAAGCAAGGATAATTCCTAGATTTTTGGCTTGGGCAAGTGGATAGGTACTGGCGATGTATTAAGATGGGGAAGGAGTGGGTTTGGAGGAATCAAAAATTGTTTGGGCTCTGTTAATTTTGAGGTGCCCATAAGACTTCTATGTGGAAATGTCAAGCCAGAAAGTTAGTCTTTGACTTGGCAACGTGTGCGAGTTCTTTATGGCTTAGGGGATTTACAAGGTTCAGAGAATAAGTGAATTTTGAAACTTGAAAAAATATTAGGAGGCTTAGAGTTCATGTTGTCTAGATTCAGACTGGTGCTGGCATCACTGAGCTCAGCCGGTATTGTTAAGATTAAAAACTAAGTTGTCTGACATCTAGATCTGGTGAAGGATTTGATATTTTTCCAGTTATGAATTTTTAGTAGACACATTTTCTTCCCATCTACCAAATTATCTCCTAATAAGCCATTCCCGTCACTACCGGAAAGCACAGCAAATAGTGATTTAGGTGTTAGGAGATGGTGTCAGAAGACAGCAGGAACGAGTGTTCCTTTTTAACTCTTATTTCTAAGGTAGTTCCTTCCACCTTCAAGATATGATTCCTGGAATTGGAAATAAGGATAAAGAAAATAAGAATATGTGACATTTCTATTGTTTTTAACTACATGTTCATAGTCACCATGTGTTCAGTCTATCTCATGAAACCTTCATATTTGAACTATTCCTTTCCATGCAATTAATTAACCAAATCTTCGCTTGATATTTACTATTTGCAAGATATTGGACTAAATGTATTATTCTTAAGAGCATTCTGATTTTAGTCAGTTGCCTAAGTAAAATTTGAAGACTAATAAGAGAGAGAACGATTGTGAATCAGCTATAAACGGGGTGTTCTTGTTGTACCCAGCTACAGCTGGGAAGATCTTTGCCCCGAGTGAGCTGGATGTTCCCTAAACCCTCTCCCCATCTTGGGAAGCCTATTTTATAGGCAAAAGTCAGGACAGGCTAGTTGAACAGCAAAAATACTTCTTTTGCAGTAAAGGGAAAATTCTGAGACATTTTAGTGTCAGAATGATGACTGAATTAGAGAAAGATGAGCAATTCAAACGCTCTCCCTCATAAATCTCACTCAGAAGGGAAATACAAGACAGATAGTTTCACTTAGAGACAAGACTACACCAATCTTAAGAGACAGGACATATTGATACCAAAGTGACAAATACAATTTTAGCTGCAAGAACGCTCTACCATCTGCCAACCCAGCCAATGACTTGGCTAAAATACGGGAAAGAATAAAGAATTGAAATGAAAGCACTAGCAGAATAAAGGTCTGCAGAACAAAATCTGAAGTCAGCTCAAGCAATAAAGTCTTGTACTAGCGGTTTCTCCCTTAATTGCTTCTAACTTCAGTATAGCATCTTGCATTTTATACTGACTTGTTGTCAAATAACTGCTTTCAGGGTAGAATAAGAAATTAAAAAACAGATGGAAAATATAGAAGTGTGTTGTAAAGTTATATTGCTTGCTTCTGCACAGTAATAAAATACATGACATTTAATCTCTACTCTAGATCAAGGTCACTGTAGGTCATTTATATCTGTTTTTATCAATAGTACCTGTCTTAGGTTGAAAACTATGTGTCAGAGATTTTGCCTGCTGCCAAATTGTGAAACAGTTTTTTCCTCCCATTTCTTCTTCACCCTGTTTTGGGTGTCAAGTACCTCATTTATTCATTCACTCATAAAACTTTATGGATTATGTGTTTTGTGCAAGGCACTGTGTTGATGGTTAAGGGAAATGCAAATTGAGTGAGGTAAATGTATGGTAGGTGTATACAGCAAGCACAGGAAAGCGTGAAGGAGAAATAAACCAACCTGCCTATGATTCTCACAAAACTGGTTTTCATTTGCACTTCGGTGTAATTCCGTTTACTTCTCCCAACACTTGACAGAAAAACAGTCTCACAAAATGAGATACAATATAAATTGTTGGAAATGCTGCCAATTGTCTTTCTGATTGTATGTTTTTATGAGAATTCCCAGAATATATTCTCATCTGCTCTTAATACAAGCAACAGTTGTACTTCTCCTGAATAATTGGCAAGATTTGATCTTATGCATTACTATAACTGACAATGTCTCCTTTTCTATTCAGCAAAAGCCAGGCACAGTGTATAAGTAATTTTTATATTTGTCTGCCATCTATCTGTTTATCCTATCATCCATCTATATCTGTCTCAGTTTTGGCTGACTCAAAACCTACATGTTTGTTTGTCTTTTACTTTCACTTAAAGTATAACACATGTAGAAGAGTGCACACGTGGTCAGGATGAAGCTCAATACATTTTCACAAAGTGATTTTCACAACTGCCTAACCACTTTCAGATCAGGAAATAGAACGTTACTACACACAGAAGTCTCCTTTGTTCTGCCTCAGGGTCATTATCTGGCCCCTCCCCGAAGGCAACCACGGTTCTGATCAGTATCATTTATCTTTTAAATTTTAGTTATTCTAATGGATATAGATCAGTATCTAATTGCGTTATCATTTGCCTGACGACAAATGATGTTAAGCACATCATATTGTCTACTATGTACATGGAAAATAGCTTCTCTAACCCTGCGGATTTGTCTTTTCACTCTTTTAAGGATGCCTTTTTTATTTTATTTTATTTTATTTTATTTTATTTTTATTTC
>NW_012149507.1:5142565-5144354 GCF_000956105.1 Propithecus coquereli
TCATTGATTGGGAATAATGATATTTCACTGCCTTAACATCTTATTTGTGGAGAAGTCCTTGCAAACAGGATGCTGAAAATTTATCTTTCATTTTGCTATATAGAAACAAAATACAAAAAAAAAATGAACCAGTTGATTATTTTAAATACGAGATTTACAAATGTGACATCAAGAAGTGTCTAAAAATCTATTAGTATATTGTACCACATGGTAAATGTCAAGCACATTTCAATATAAAATTTATTGTCAAACAAAATATGATCTATGAAGGATTGACTCTAGACCAAATCAAAAGCCTTTTTGCCAATTATGTCTCTGAACTCAGTTCAGTGGAACAAGAACAAAGATCTGGGAATTATGCTGCACGTAAATGCTCTTGGACCAGGATTTGTTGGCCTACGGAGGGCTGTATTTTGTGTTGGAGTATACTTTATTCGTTAGGGCTTGGAAATTGTGTACAATAGATTGATAATACAGAGGGTGACAAGATGCCCATGACCAGATCAATGGTCCTTGACATACATCCAGTTAGCCTACAGGCATAATTGTTCTTTTTAAAGCCTTATTTTCCCTAGAGGGGTTAGTTAATCTTTCAAAAGTCTGCTGTGACTCTCATTCACTCAAATGTGATCATTTACAACCACGTGCTTTCTGGTAAGAAGTCTGTTTTAAGGTATGATGCTGATTCGTCAGCTATAATATGGAAGCTATAATATGGAAACATCTTTATTTTGCCTTTATTTTTTAGAGTATATAATTATAGGTGTATATATATACTTCCAAGTTATACTGTTTTAGTATTTGAAAGATATTCTTTCATTGTGTACTCCCATCATTTCTTTTCATCTTCGGTAGTTGGATGTCAACTATGTTTTTGCCTTTTTTTTGGTTTGTTTGTTTTTGTTTTAGAGACATAATCTCACTATGTTGCCCAGGTTGGAGTGCAACGGCTGTTCACAGGTGTAATCATTGTGCACTACAGCCTTGCACTCCTGGGCTGAAGCAATCCTCCTGCCTCAACTTTCTGAGTAGCTGGGACTACAGGCGTGCATTACTTGTGTCCAGCTGTTCTTTGAAAGTAATATGCATTTATCATTCTAACTATTAGATTATTTTCAGATTATTTTGTCTTTGGATTTTAGCAGTTTTACTCCCAAACTAGGAGTGTTTATCTTATTATTTATCCTGATTGTGGATTATCACACTTGTTTGATATTTAGCTTGATGTGTTCCATCATTTTGGGAAAATCTGAGTCCGTTATTTCCTCACATGTTGCCTCAGTCACATTATTCATCACAGTTCCCCTCTGGAACCCCTTCACGTGTATGCTAGAATTTCTCAGTGTCCTTTATATATATTGCCCTCTTTTCTATATTTTGTGTTCCTTTTTCCTGTACCTGAGTGAGGATATTTTATTCTGATGTATATTTCAGTTTATTAGTCCTATATTTCACCAGGTCCAATCTGATGTTCAATCTTCTGTTTGGTCTAAAACTTAGTTTTTCATTTCTATAATTTCAGTTGGGTATTTTCATACATTCTTTATTACACATTTCTTTGAAGATGTAAGAATAGTTATTTATTTTTTAATTTTCTTTGAATTATAAAACATTTTATTGAGGTATGATTGACCTACAAAAAGCTGTACATATTTCATGTACACAACTTGACGTGTTTGGAGAAATTCCCCCCCCACTTTATATTATTGATACCAGAATTTATTTCTTTTTGTATTGTGTATTCACAAAAACATTATTGTGGTTATAGTTTTTCTTAATACTTTTGTCT
>NW_012149507.1:5155594-5156824 GCF_000956105.1 Propithecus coquereli
TTTATTTTTCTTCTTGCAAAGAATCTGATTTTGCAGGGTAACTTAACCTGACGGGGGCAGTGTGTGCCCATCAGTCCCAGATGGAGTCTCAGTTCTTACAACCGAGGAAGGTAAGTTTAAGTGAAAAATGCCCTACACTGCTTAGACAAAGGTTGCAATAGGCCACTGACGACATTACTGGTCCTGAAATGGCAGCTTGCATATGAAAAAAATCAAAAAGTTTCAAAATGAAAACTCAAAGTTTAGGCAGGTTTTCCTCAGTCCCGTTGAAGAGCAGCTTGTCAAAAGATTATTTTGTAAAGCTCTCTACTAGGCTTTCCAAAGCCGCTGTTGTAATGCAGTCACAACAGAAGTGATGAATCTCTGCTTTAAGCACAGCTAATGGATTTTTTAGGCATTCCCCATAGTCATGGTTTGCTTAAATATACAGTTCTTTGCACAGGTGCTTGTCTTTATCTCACTTCTTCGATCAGAATGTGAGCAGAGAACTCTCTTTTGCATGAACCTGGAAACTTTTGCTTTTCTGAGGAATATCACTGTCCAGCCATGGTTATTCTGTGTGTGTGTGTGTGCAGCTCTAATGATCAGTCTGGAAAGCTTGTTTTTTTGCCTTTGTCTAAGACAAATCTATTTTCTCTTTTAGCTTCTCAGGCACGAGGCATAAAAAACAAATGGACCTTCTTAGGCAGCACCTTCAGATCCCTTTGTGTCCTCACACACCCTTCCTCCGATGCCTGCGATGCTCACGTTGGCCAGTCCACTAATTTCAGTCTCTGAAACAAAGAGGAGAAACCATTTACAGGAAGGAAATGCTGTCTCCGACTCCAATTCCTGTGTACTTTCTGAAGCGCTTCTAACTTCAAATGATTAACGTGATCAAGACTCATTTATTTATATTTTAAGAGCATTTTTAAAAGCATTTTTTTGCTGTGAAATAGAACAAATGTGCAGATAAATGTACAACTACAAGATATACAGTATAATGGTTAATGGTTTATCAAAAAGAAAACCACCAGGTTAAATTAAAAAAATGGACATTATCTATATCCTGAAAGTCTCCCTCATGCTTCTTCCAAATCACTAATCTGTCCTCCTTCCCTGGGTGTAACCAACACCCTGATTATCATAGCAACCACTTCCTTGCTCTTATTCTAGCTTTACTTCCTGGATTAGTCAGGGTTTTCTAGAGAAACAGAACCAACAGAATATATATACACACATACACACATA
>NW_012149507.1:5156965-5159052 GCF_000956105.1 Propithecus coquereli
TATAGACAGTTACTTGATTTTTAACAAAGTTCTCTTTAAAAAATGGGAACACATTTGGGGGAAGGATCATGTTCTCCATAAAAGGTGCTGCATTAATTTCATGAAATGAAAAAACAAAAACAATGTTGATAGTTATCTCATCCCATAAACAAAAGTCAATATCAGATAGAATGTTGATGTAATTTTTACAGGTATAACTATAAAAGTTTTAAAATAAATTGTGTAAAAATTTCTTCATGACATTGGAGTAAGCAATGATTTTTTAATCAGGGCACCCAAAGCTTTAATGGTAAAGGAAAAAACATACCACAATAAATTACATTAAAATAAGGTACCTCTTAGATACATCAGAAAATACCAAAAAGGAGATGACATTTGTAATTTATACAGATGGATATTTGTAATGGCAAAACTTAATATCTTGAATATAAAGAAATCTTTCAAATCAGTAAGAAAAAGAAGAAATGCAATGAATAAATGGACTTGAATGGGTACTTCAGAAAAAAGGATATCTGAATTGCCAATGAACATCTAAAAGTGCTCTACCTCACTAATCATCTCCAAAATCCAAATTAAAATTATGGCGACCTATCACTGTTCACCCGAGGATAAATGGAAAGAACAAGGTAGAAAGCATTAAGTGTTGACAAAGATAAGAAGCAACTGGAACGCTCAAACTCTGCTAGTTGGGGTATAACTGATATAATCACTTGGGAAAACTGGTAGTATCTGCTGAAGGTAAATTTTCACATACCTTATACACAGCAGTTTTACTTCTAAGTATGTGATATGAACAGAAATATGAACATATGTACACCAAAGACTTGCATTAAACTGTTCACAGCAGTGCTATTCCTAATAGCTACAAAGTGGAAATTGTCCAAATGTCTATGATAGAATAAATGAACTATGATGCATTTATAAAATTATATACCATGCAGCAAAGAGAATTTGTAAACTCTTGTTATATACAATGATATTGATATATAAAAGTGTTGAATGAAAAAGCCAGACACAAAAACACAACCTACCTTATGATTCCATTTAAATAAAATTCAAAAACAGACAATACTAACCTATTGTGTTAGACATCAGAGTAGTGGTTGCCTTTGGGACGGTGGTAATTTTGAGGGGGCATAAGTAGGACTTTTGGCTGATAATAATAGTTCAAATCTTGATTTGGGTGCTAGCTGCGTGAGCATCTTCATTTTGTGAGAATTCATTGGGTGATTATGTACCTTTTTTACATATGTTATATTCAAGAAAAATCTATTTAAAACTAGATTACAAAATAAGTGCCATTTAACGGAGAGAAAAAGTATAAATAAAGATTTGACATTTGAGCTACAATTTGAAGAAAGGCTTTGCATCCTCCAGTCCGATCATTCCAGGCAAGAGAAAATATTGTTGTGGTGCTGCCCTGCTGTGTTCTCCTCTTTCTCTTCCCCTTTCTGCATTCCTTCCTCCCATAAAAACTTACCTGTTTTGCATATTTTTCTTCAGAGCCCATCTACCTCTAGATAGTTCAGTAAGTTTAATATGTTAGATTAGGTTGTAGACTTAATATCTTATTCTAAAAAGTAATTCACCATGGAATATCTAAGCAGGCAAATTGG
The DNA here is from genome assembly GCF_000956105.1 of Propithecus coquereli. NCBI lineage: Eukaryota > Metazoa > Chordata > Mammalia > Primates > Indriidae > Propithecus > Propithecus coquereli. The sequence continues at coordinate 5,158,582 of NW_012149507.1, forward strand.
GGATTTTTTTTTTTAAGAATCCCTTTAAAATCGCAGCATATAGGGCATGGCCAGTTTAGTTCATGTCAAGGATGAATTCCTACAGGGCTTGGCATGTTGCCATACGTGAACAGGCACTTTCAAATACTAAAATAGCATGTACCGTCACTAGTCTTCTCTCCCAAAGGATCTCGACGTATTCCTAATGAGTAAATTTTACCTTCAGCATCATCACAATGCTTACTTCACTTGCAATGACTTATTCATAAAATCCAGATTTTCCAAAGATAGTTTAAGGAAGTAAAATAATAAAGCATATATATAGCTCTTGTTTAAAAATAGCAGAGGAGCATTAACATTGTGTAATACAATAAATTCAACTATGGAACCTACTAATGATTCTGAATTTACTTAATTAATGATTTCATTAGGAATTAAATAATTGAATGGTGAGAGGACAGAAAGGATAGTTTTTCTCTCAGATTACTTTGC
>NW_012149507.1:5159102-5161408 GCF_000956105.1 Propithecus coquereli
ACTAGGGTTAAAAGTGATGTATGTATTATATTATATTATTACATTATTCTATATTTTTCTATATATTTAACTTTGGCAGTGAGATTTATACTTTCATATGCTTTTGTGTTGCTTTTTAGAATCCTTTCATTTCAACTTGAAGAACTCCCTTTAGCACTCCTTTTAAGGCAGGTCTAGTGGTGATGAACTCCCTTTTTGGTTTGTATGGGAAAGTCTATGTCTCTCCTTCGTTTTTGAAGGGCAGTTTTTTTTAGGTGTGGTATTCTTGGTTGTCAGGTTTTTTTCTTTTAACACTTTGGCTATATCATCCCACTCTCTCCTGGCCTACAAGATTTCCACTGAGAAATCTGCCGGTAGTGTTATGGAGGTACCCTGTATATAATAAGCTGCTTTTCTCTTGCTTCTTTCAAAATTCTATCTTTGTCTTTGACTTTCAGCAATTTAATTGTAATGTGTCTCAAGGTAGACCTCTTTAGATTTTACCTATTTGGGATCTTTTGAACTTCATGAATCTAGATATCCATTTCCTTTCCCAGATTCAGGAAGTTTTTCAATCATTATTTCTTTAAATAAGCTTTCTGCTCCTTTCTGTTTTCATAAACAGTTCCATAACATGTATATTGGTTCACTTGATGGTGTCCCATAAGTTGTGTAGGCTTTCTTCACTCATTTTCATTCTCTTTTTTTCCTGATTCTCTGACTGAATAATTTCAAATGACACATCTTTGAGTTCACTGTAGACTTTCTTCTGCTTGATCAAGCATGTTGTTGAAACTCTATTTAATTTTTCAATTCAGTCATTGTATTCTTCAGCTCCAGAAGTTCTGTTTGATTATTTTTTATGGGTTTTATTTCTTTGTTGAACTTCTCATTTTGTTCATATATTATTTTTTCTGGATTCCATTTAGTTGTCCATATTCTCTTATAGTTCACTGAGCTTCTTTAAGATGATTGTTTTCAATTCTTTTACAGTTAATTCTAGATCCCTATTACTTTATCGTCCTTTACTGGAGCTTCATTTTATTGCTTTAGTGGTACCATGCTTCCCTGATTCTTCATGATTTTTATAGCCTTGCATTGATATCTGCTCATTTGAAGAAGCAGTCACCTCTTTGAGTCTTTACAGACTGGTTTTGCCAGGGAAATCCCTTCACAAGTCAGCCTGGTCAGAGATTCTGAGTGGTCTGGTTAGTGGCACTGCATGTGGGCCAGTGGGTGGGATCTGTGGGTAGTCTTGGTACCAGAGTCTGTGGGTGGGTAGGTCTGATGCTATGGTCTGTGGGTGGGCAGGCCTGGTGCCAGGGAGTGTAAGCTGTCTGTTGAAATCTGTGCACTGATTTTTGAGAGCTCCCACTCCCTTTCTTTTGTTCTTAGCTAACTTCAGGGAATCTATTAATGCTGATTCCCTTAGTGTCCTGGGTGAGGCACAACAGAAACAAACCTTTCAGGTAGCATCCCAAAGGTTGGAGAACTTGGATACTAACTTCAATCCCTGTTTCCCCTTAGGAAAACTTTCAGGTTGAGGGGATCTCTCTGAGTGCTGTGTTGTGCTGGCTTACGGGAGGGGTGACACAGGTGAAGTGAAATTGCTTTTCCTACCCTTTTCAATGTGTCTTTTTCTCATTTCTGTGTTTTATCAGGGTGTTGTAAACTCTCACCTGGATTCTGGAGCTCTCAGAAAAGTATTTTCATCTATGGATGACTATTAAATTGGTGTTTTTGTAGGGTGATGGGACATTCTACTCTGTCATCTTGCTGAAGTCACTCCTCAATAACAGTTATTTTAAAGTCTATTTCTGATAACTCCAGTATTTTGATTACCTGTAGATACGTCAGAATCACCTGTATTTTTTCCTCTTGGTCCTGGTTTTCTTCACATGCCTGTTAATTTTTGATTAATGTTGGGCATGTATATAAAAAATTATAGAGGCTCTGCATGAAACTTCAGCTTCTCGAAGGCAGTTTAAATAAAGGAAGAGTACCTTGCTCTAACCAGGGAAAAATTGATTTGAGGCTATGTTTCAATATTTTTAAGGTGTAGGTTATTCTGGTTTGCCCTTACCCTGGTATAGTCTTTTAGAAGTTCCAACTGAAATTCTGGGATGATAATCATAGCCCATGCACTTTTATGGAACCTGAATTCCAATTTTTACCTCCCCCACCTTCAGGGGACTGCCAGATGTTTTTCTTAGTTTTTTAACTTATTATTAATAGCTTAGTTCTTTTGGAAAGGCATCTCTAGTTCACAGCCTATGTGGCTTAGAAATAATTATATTCTTTAAGAAGAAAACAGCAGTAAAATGCCA
>NW_012149507.1:5165525-5166988 GCF_000956105.1 Propithecus coquereli
TAAAAATTAGCTCATGCAATTTTGAAGGCCGAGAAGTCCCACCATCTGCCGTCTGGAAGCTGGAGAACCAGGAAAGCCAGTGGTGTATTTCAGTCTGAGTTCAAAGGCCTGAGAACCAGCGGAGCTGATGGTGTAAGTCCTGGAGGCTGAAACTAGGCATGTCAATATCCGAGTGCAAGAGGAGATAGATGTCTTAGCTGAAAAAGGGAGACCAAATTCTCCCTTCCTTTGCCTTTTTGTTCTATCTGGGCCCTCAATGGATTGAATAATGCCCACCAATGTTGGTGAGGGCAATCTTAGTTGGTTTATTGAGTCAAATGCTAATCTCTTCTGGAAACACTCTCATAGACACATCCAGAAATTATGTAATACTGGCTATCTGGGCATCCCTCAGCTCAGTAAAGTTGACACATAAATTTACCATTACACTTCCTAAGCATGATCTCCCAGGGATCCTTGTCCTGTAATTCTTCATAATCTTCTTGCTGTCCAATGCCTTCAAGCAGATATATATATATATTTTTAAATGCCCAAGTTTTGTAGTTGACTTTTGTGGAAGAGTCAGTTTATATTACAACCAGCCATCATTTGTGGAAATGAAACCTCATTTATTTTTTTAATTCGACAAGTATTTATTGAGTGCCTACCAGCCAGGTACTATGCTAAGAGCTTGGGACGCAATGGTGAATAAGACAGGGGCATTTCCTGTTCTAGGGGAAGATTGTATCCAGCTGAGGGATTCAGACGTGTAAACACTGCAACGCTTGTCTTTAAAACTCCTGCATAGCTACAAAGTAATATTAAATAAATGTTGTCTTGAAAATAAACATTAGGTAACTCATTAAAATAGGCAGTAAACACTGGTTTTACAAAAATGCTTCCTTTCATAATAAGATTCATAATAGAATTTCTTTACAAGCGAAGTGTTTTAGAATTTTAAAATATCCTTCCTACCCACCTGAACACATACCTTTCAGGACCATTCAGAAATACCATTTGTAGGAATTCTAGTTTTGTAACCAGGATGGGCTCGGGCTGGGAGGCTCCAGATGCTATGCCTGATGAAAAAATATGGTCGGCTGATTGTAGCTTTCTCTCTTTTAGCCTTGCCATCTCACTTCCTTCTTTTTCCTTTTTAATTTCAAGCTCCTCAGACTTCCCTGTGTGTTGTTCATTCATTCCTTTCAATCCTTTGCAAATCTGGAAGTAAATTCTGCATAGGTCTTCGGGTAGCTCTCCTTGCTGTCAATTTCTCTATTTTCATGGGTCCTGCTTTTGATGGTTACAAAGAGGTGAATCTTGTCTAATCTCCATGGCAATTGCTTTCTTTCTTACTAAAAGCATTCTTCTTGAGATTATACTCAAATGTTTTCTTTCTCCCATTACATCAAGATTTCTTAATTTTGAATGGGTTTAGCATTATGAGAATCCCCTAAAATTGTAAACAAAATATGAGTTCTACT
>NW_012149507.1:5168508-5170229 GCF_000956105.1 Propithecus coquereli
TTTAAAGTTTATCTCCATTTCATGACTATAATCTTCAAGAGGGAAGACATCATGTGTGAACTATTCAATGTGTATCCTCGGCACTCAGTTCATATGTTTGTTGAGTGAATGAATGAAGAATCAGGTAGAAAGAAATTACGTAATTTGTTACGATAACACAGCAGAGCTGTGAACTCCGGTTTCCAACCCTAAGCTTTTTAGAGCTGTAAATATACCTATACGTAGACTTAGTCTAATTCCACTTTTACATGGAAGCTTTTATTTTCTTTTTCAAGTGTATCATAATGAGTCTTGAGACTTTTCTTTTTAAGATCAGACCTTTAGTTTTCTCACCTGTTACTCACAAGATGTAGTGATTAGAAATTGTCTTAAAACTTACATCCTTAGCACATCCTTCTTAAGAGTTTGTTGTCAGAAATGAACAAATGGCCTGACATTACAAGATGACTATTACTCCTATTTTGATACTATCATTTTATTAATGCAGTTTAAGATTGCATTTTTTTTGGTTTCCTAGCCATGTCTTATTATTGACTCATAATTTCCTTGACATCAGCCCAAATCCTCAGTTCTGTCCATATGTTACAGCTGTAGCTTTTGATGACTTTTTGCTGCTCATTCCTTTCTTTCATATTATGCTAGTAGATTATATAGTTTTTAACACAACTATGGGACATTGGGCTCAATAATAGATTTTACATCTTTATTAAGTGACATCTTAATTGTGTATGATTGAATATAAGTCTTTGCATACAATTCCAGAAACAAAACAAAAATCAAAAGCAAAAAAAAAAAAAATAGAAAAACTTCACAAATAAAGGATGGAGGTGATATTATTTAGTAGCAACATATGGGGAAATGACTTAAGGATGTTAGTAGGCTCCCTGAGAGCTAGCATATCAAATGATTCCCAGACATTTACATCATCTTGGGATGTACTAATATCTACCACGGGGATGACAATTTCGTTTCCTCATTAGTGTCAACTGTGATTAGGTGGTAGCCATGGCCTAGAAGTTGTGTTGAGATGATTTGAAGATGACTCGTATCTCAGTGCCAGGAGTTATTGAGGATATTTGCTGTGGCGGGTGGGAGAGGAGAGTGTCTGCATGTACATCTGCATCTTTGATTATGAGTTCAAGGGGTGGCAGAGCCAATCTACATTGAGACTATCCAAATGCCTAGATATTAGACTTAAAATGTTTTCATAAGGCAGTGCCCATCATGGCAGGAAGTCACCGAATGCTGTCTATTGTGGAAAGCTTGCAAGAATTGGAACTGTACAGCCTGGGGAAGCAAAGGTTGAATGGCTGTCAAGTGAAGAAGGGTTTGGATCTGTTGTTACATATGAACTTATGGCAAGAGCTGGGTTCTGATGACCTACATGGATGGAAGCAAAAAGTTGTACATAGATTTCAGCTTAATATAAGTAGGACTTTTCCATAATTGGAACTCTTCTAAGATGAGATACAGTAATTGAAATGTGATGAGTAACTGCCATTGGACGTTCAATAAAAAAGCTCAGTGACTACATGTTGGGGGTTGAGGTGGGGGCTGTGAGTCACCTGGGTGATTTTTATGTCCCTTTAATTTCAGAGATACTGCTCATTCATTCACTTGAAAATACTTATTGAGTGCCTACTCAATGCCAGGCATTGTTCTGGGAAAGGGGATACAGTGGTGAATAACAGATAAAGTCCTTGTTCTCACAGGCTCTTAAG
>NW_012149507.1:5171476-5182555 GCF_000956105.1 Propithecus coquereli
CTTGTTTTTCCATTCTTGTGATGTTAAATTCCTCTCTTTTTGTACTCTGTGTTCATGGGTGCTTGTTAATCTTTCTGTTGTTGTTGTTAGTATCTGCCCAGCTAATGCATAGAGGGCATGTCTGATTCTACCATTATTACCTCCTTGGTTTTTCTCAACTCAGAGAGGTCGCAGTCACATTCCTTAAAGGTTCCTACTGTTTCTAGAGTTAGGGTTAGCATAATGTTTTTTTTCCTGCTGGTCATAGTTTAATACTCATAAGCTTCATAATTATATCTTGCTTTTGTTCCAGCTTTATGATAATTTTCTCCCTTGTCAGAATAGTTCTAGAAGTATCTCATAGGTAATTTTCTGAGGATATATTAGAACATTAGATACAGAAATAGAATCCAAGATAGTCAGTATCCGTTAGGTAGAATGTAATATATTTGCACTTCTAAATTTTTAAACATGTAACATAACACTTATCATTTTAGTAATTTTTAAATGTATAGTTCAGTGGCATTAAGTACACTCACACTGTTGTGTAACCACCACTGCCATCCAGCTCAAGAACTTTTTTATTTCCCCAAACTGAAATCCTGCACCTGTTAAATAATAGCTCCCATTCCTCTCTACCCCTGGCCCCTGGCAAACAACATTCTTCCTCTTGTCTCTATTCTTTTTAAATCAAAGAATTTTTTTGTAGAGATAGCATCTTTCTCTGTTGCCTAGGCTGGAGTGTAGTGGCATGGTCATAACTCACTGTAGCCTCAAATTCCTGGGCTCAAGCGATCCTCCTGCCTCAGTCTCCCGAGTAGCTGGCACTACAGGCATGAATCATTGAGCCCGGCTTTGTCAATTTTGCATTTTAATAGGAGAATTATGGACAAAATGTTTTAACACAAATAAATTATTCCAGTGTTGGTAATTTGATAAATCATGGTAAGTCAATGGGATGAGAGGTGTTTTAGAGAAAGAAATACCCTTGAGGATATTTTAAATCATTCCATAACTTTCTCAATGAATATCTGAAGGTTTAAAATGGTAAAGTGAGTTGTTCCAGACGAAGGGGTGAACTTTGGCTAGTGGTTTAAATTTTTTTCCTAAAAAAAAGGAATGTAAAAGGGATATATTTCTAGTGGTGAGACTGTCCGGGAGAAGTGCATTTACTTGGTACCCCACCCACACACGCTTTTTTGCCATGTTAACTCTCATCATCACGTCTAAGTTGTTTCTTTTCCACAGGATATTACCTTTCATTTTATTCCAAGCACAAAAGTTATAGAATGTCTTTTTTCATTTGCCTTTGATTAAATTCTTACCAGTTTGGAAGATCTGCAGATAATTATTCAAAGAGTCACAGGTCAGTTCAGAATACTGAAGAAGTACATCCAGACAATACATATGGTATTTCAATTAATTTTCATAAGAATGTCTATCAGTCCTTTTTGTGTGTGTACTATTGTATCTTTGGATAGTTTAACGACTGTATAGCATACCCAATTATAGTCGGCTTCAGAATGGGTAAGATCACGTGGAAAATGCCATCTCGAGGGGTCAGACTTATACTGTGAAAGACTCATCTGTTGAAATCAAGCATACTCATGAATGAGGAATATCATCTTTATTTCTGACTTATTTTCAAGTTAAAATGCTACATAGACTTGAGATGCAGTGAGTTATCACAGAATAGGCCTTGAGAATTCTTATCAAGGCAAAACTCTATGCTGGAGTTTCTGAAGGCCTGGCCCTAGGCTTCGCCGGGATCACCCTAAATCCTCATTTCTTCCCTTCTCTTCCCATTTCTTGCTACCCTGTCCTGCTCCTTTCTTTCCTTTCTCACTGCTCCCGGAACGATCTTGTATGTTCCTATAGTACCATTTCTTCTCCCAAGATGCATAGTCCTGATACTTGATTTCATTTATGTATTTGTTTATTCATTTTTACTTGGAAAAATTTGATTTTAGTTTTTTGGTTTTTTTTTTTTATTTCAGGGTATTATGAGGGTACAAACATTATGGTGACACTTTATGTCTTTGCCTCACCCAAGCGAGGGTTAGAGGCATGCCCTTCCCCCCTACAATGCTCCCCATGTCCTTTAGTTGTGAGTTTTCCCCTCCATCCCCCTAATCCCTGGAGAGTATTACTGCCATATGAGCACCCTGGTGTTCATTAGTTAGTACCAATTTGATGCAATCCCTATCAAAGTTCCATCATCATTCTTTACAGAACTAGAAAAAATAATTCTATACTTTGTATGATTTTAGTTTTTGAATCAAAAAGAAGTACATTCATGTTAAATTAGAATGCTTAGTTTTCCAACAAATTCTCAAAATACATTCCAGATATTAAGACTTCTTAGAACTGTGTAAAAATTAACATCCGATACCATGTTTTAAAGACAAAAGTTTAAATGTCGGACCTATTTCTAACAAACCCTTCTCAAAAGTTGAGGCATTGGAAATTCTAATTTAAAGATAAAAGAATTTTAATTATTGGAAATTTAAGTAACAATGGTTTCAAGAGCTAAAAACCAGATCTCTTTTAAAACAGAAATGTTTTTAATTTCTGAAGGATTCATTCCTGACAACAACTCCAGTTAAACATAATACTCCACCCAACGCCCAAATTATTAAGTGCATTATTTTACCTTGGAAAAGGAAAATTATAAAATGGAGTTTCTAAATTGAAATATATATTAATATACCATTTTAACTTTCATATTTGCTAGCAGAATTATGAAGAAAAAACGAATTCTACACTCAAGGGACAAATGATAAACGCTTTTTCACTGTTTTATAAAGAGTCCATCAAATTCTTTGTCGTTTTTGCATATTTTAAAATCATGACCAAAGGCCCTGAGTCGATCTGTTTCCCCAAACTGAATAGCCAGTAGGTACTAGTCCTACGTGTGAGTCCTTTAACAAGCCCAGTACTCAAAAGGCTGGGGGTATTTATAAGAACATGATTTAGAAATACTCTAGAATAGATTTTATTCTACCTATTGGCAGTTGGAATAGGGCAACTATAGGCAGGCGGCTTAGTAAATAAGGTACTGGTGTCTGGGTCTGAATTGGGGGTAAGTGAAAGAAGCAGGGAGAGTAGAGAGTTTATCTGAGCCCGAATGAGCACCCCAGTCCATATTCCAGGGGCAGCTGGGCCTGTGGCACCAGTGGCCATGACCAGTGTCCAGGACCAGCTATGGTGGCTGCCATGACCTCACCAGAGGGTTTCAAAGGCATGATTTTCACTGTGTTTTTGGGTCTCCAGCATTTTCTGGTTTTTGCTTATTTTCTGAGTCTGTTTCTCCAAACATCTTGGAAGTTCTGTGTGATGTTCAACATCCATTCAATAAACTTCTCTTCTGCTGAAGTTAGCCAGAGTTAGTTTCTATTGGTGGTTGATTTCCATAATGCCCAGATTCATACCTTTAGCTTCGACCTCTTTTCTGAGCTTCAAAATCCAAATGCCAACTTATACTTTTTACTTGGGTGTCTCACAGTCATCTCGACTTCCTGTGTCAAACACTGAACTTATATTCTTCTCCTAGGCCTGATACATCTTCAGTCTTCCCTGTTCTATATTCTTGACTCATTCTGCATCTGGCATCATGTTGTGTGGTGGATTGTTGACGTCTCTCTGCTGCACTAGGCCAGCAGACCAACACATGCCAGAACAGCTGAGGGGGAGAATAAAGGGCTCAAGATTAACTTCTTAAAAGAGCTGCTTCATTGTGTCTGAGGGTACGTCTGCGGCCATCAGTGTCACCTTGTGACATCCCCACTTTTCCAGCCTGGCCTCATGTCACCCTGTCCTGGCTGACTGTCCTGCAGAAGCATTGGTCATCTTTTAGTTCCTAGAACATGCCGAGCTCTTTCCCTTCTCAGGTTTTTTGCACAGGCACTACCTCCTTCCCATCCTTTAGCTTTAACTAAGTCCCCATCCAGTGAGAAAGTTCTTTTTGAGCGGTAGGCATTGACGATTTGAAGCAAATATGATCTGGCAGGTCTTGTGTAGAGTAATCAGAGTAATCTAGGCCTCTTCCTCCTTTTGCCTTATATGGATACATGCGGATGCAACTAAGGGGTGCTAATCTCCCAGGCCCTGGGCAGTACTTGGGACTTACCCACAGTGGTACCAAGTTGCCATCTTTCTTACCACCTCTGCTGCTCTTCCCGGGTGCACATGTGTCTAATGTTGTTTCAGGCAGAGCTTCAGTTAAATCAGCTGTGTGTTCCCTCTGCAGCCACCACCTGCCCACCACTTTCATAGCAGGCCTTCCTTTTCAGGATGCAGGAGGTTCATTTTTCACCATAGTAAATGCTTCTGCTGATGTGGATCTTTCCAGAGATGCTAAGGACACATCTTATTTATTAGAAGGGGAAAAATGCTTGTCCATGGTGTACACACACCTGAATCCTACCAGCTGACTCTCTTTCTCAGCTCCATAATGGACTTAGAATAAAAACCACCTCTGTCATGGTCATCCTATTTTCTGCTATGGCTTTCTACCTTGACCTACTGACTCAGCAGGAAACAGTTCAAAAGAGCCACCTATCTGTCTGCAGAGAAATACATAGTATGGTGTCCCCTTGATTTCTTGGCTCCCAAGCCTTCTCTAAGGGCAAAGACACCATTCCAAATCATCTGTGGGTGACTGCTCAACAGGAAGCCAAAGTATAAAACTATTTTTGCCTTTTACCTTACAGTCTGAACATTCAGAAAGGGGGAGATAGTCTTCTCTTCTATATTTATATATTATTTTAAAAATTATTATGGGTACATGAGAGTTGTGTATATTTATGGGGTACATGTGATGTTTTGATACAGGCATTCAATGTGTAACAATCAAATCAAGATGATTGAAGTATCCATCACCTCAAGAATTTATCATTTCTTTGTTAAAAACATTCCAGTTCCACTCCTATTTTAAGGCACACAATACATTATTGTTAGTTATAGTCACCCTATTGTGACTACAGAATACTAGATCTTATTCATTCTATCTAACTGTATTTTTGCATCCATTATTATGAATAAAAGCTGCAATAAACATGGGAATGCAGATAGATATCTTTTCAATATACTGATTTCCCTTCTTTTGGATATATACACAGCAGTGGGATTGCTGGGTCATATGGTAGTTCTATTTGTAGTTTTTTGAGGAGCCTCCATACTGTTCTCCATAGAGATTGTACTAATTTACATTTCCACCAATATACAGGTTTCACCTTTTTCCACATCCTCACAAGCATTTGTTATTGCCTGTCTTTTTGATAAAAGCCATTTTAACTGGGGTGAGATGATATCTCATTGTAGCTTTAATTTGCATTTCTCTGTTGATGAGTGATGTTGAGTATTTTTTCATATACCTGTTGCCATTTGCATGTCTTCTTTTGGGAAATGTCTATTCAGATCTTTTGCTCATTTTTTAATCTTGCAGACTCCCAGAGGCACTGTCTCGGTGGGCTTAGGTAAGACCAGGGAGAATTCCCTGGGTTATTAGGCAAAGTTTCCCTATCTTCCCTCTCTTTCCCCCAATCAGAAGGAATATCTCTCCATGATGGGCTACCTGGAATTTGGGGAGGGGTGATGTAAGCACTTCTGTGGCCACCACAGCTGGCACTACCCTGGGTCACACCTGAAGTCAGCACAGTACTGGGTCTCACTTAAGGCCTGTGGCGTCTACTGCCTGGCTACCACTTATGTCTATTCAAGGCCCAAGGGTTCTTTAGTCAGATGGTGATGAATCCTGCCAGGACTGAGTCCATCCCAATAGGGCAGCAGGTTCTCTTCTTGCTCAGGTTGGGTCTAGAAACACCATCTAGGAGCTAAGTCCTGGAATAAGGGGCTTCAGGTATCTGCTTGGTGTTTTATTTCACTGTGGCTGAGATCATATCCAAGTTTTAAGACAGAGTCCTCTGTATTCTTCCCTCTCCTTTCCCCAAGCAGAAGGAGCCTCTTCCTGACCTGCACTGCTTAGAGTTGGGGGAGCAGTGATACAGGCTGGTATCTCACTGGGTCATGCGTACCCCAGGTCCACTACTTCTGAGCCAGTGGGCTTGCCCAATGACTGCAGTCCTTTTGGACTGATGGGATTTCAATTTTATTCCAGGCCCTAGGCCACTATAGTCAGCCAGTGGTGAAGCCAGCTGGAACTCGTGTTCCTCCTACTGGGGCTAAGAATGCCCCTCTGGCCAGGGCTGGTCTCAATGCTCCTTCTGTGGGAGCTGACAGAATCCTGCCCTGTGTATGCCACTGAGACAGGGCAGCCCTGAGTTCCAATGCAAAGTCCCATAACCACTTGCTCTCCCTCCCCCAGGTATACTCATTCTCTTTCTGCATTGAACTCCTGGGAGATAAGGAAGGGAACGTGTAGGCAATGCAAGACTTTCTTTCCTACCTTCCTCCATGACTCTTTCCTTGATATTATGTTAAAACCGGATACTGTGATCATTCACCTGATTTGGGGGTTCTTATGAATGTGCTTTTTTGCATGGATAGTTGTTCAATTTGGTGTTCCTGCAGTGGGGATGATTGTTGGAAGGTTCTATTGGGCCATTTATCTCCACTTCCTCCATCTCTCCTATATTCAATCCTGTTTTATGCTCTCAGATTCTCAGGCAAACATGCCAGCTCCTAGAGCCCATTTGTATCATTGCTTCCTCAATCCCTGAACATTTCTGGAGCAATGACTTACCAGTGTGGACAGAGCATTTAATTTCTTAGTTTCTTGGAACTATCAGTCCTTTGATAACATAACCCAGCAACACTTCTGTCATTTTTTTTCAATATGAGGAAATGAATTTTCTTTATAAATAAATAACTTGTTAGGAATCATTTGAAACTAAGGGAAAGGGTTAGGCTGAAGAGATATGTTCTTCTGATTTATTAAGTTTGCAGATTGCTTCAGCAGAGATGCTTCAGCAGAGTTTGCAGATTGCTGCTCTGATGATGACAAAGCTGTTAGAGTCTTAATCATGCCTCCTTCTTAAAAATCATAATGCTATACTGTCCCCTTTAATACTCAGAATGATGATTTCAATAATTGCCTTGAACAGAGAGCACTTCTGTAGCATAGCTGATTATGAATTCCAAGTCTTGATGCTCTTAGAACTCTAAACTATAATCCTAACACATTTTATTCTAACTAATCAATATTACTATAGGTAGTGTCATTTTTCAGTGTGGTTAAGTCCATAAAATCAGCACTGGTGGGGATGGACAGTAACATGAATTATTTAAAAATCAATGAGATGCTTTCTGTCTTGTGATGTAGCAGATCTAACCTATCTATTTATATTCTGCTTGGGCCAACATTAATGTCAATTTACAATCCTTGAATAGATACTAATGAGTGGTAAAGTAAATGGTGTCCAGGTGTCTTGTGCTCTTCCTAACTCAGGAGGATCCTCTCTTCCCCCAATCTAGCCTCCTGCCATTTCCTTGCTCTTCCCAGAAAACTTTGACCTGTCAACCATCATATTATTGTTATTGCATCTTCAGAGATCTACTCTCCATTGCCTTTTTCTTCTAAACATATGAACATAGCCTAATGTCCACAAATCGAAAAAATATCAGACATAGATGCACACACACACATATGTGCACACAAATTCTTCTTTTGAACTTGATTTCTCTTCAAGCTGCGTCAACTCTCTCTTCCTTTGCTACCAACCCTCTTGAGATGATGGTATATACAGCAAGTTCTCATTTACTGTTGCCAATAGATTATTGGAAACTGCAACTTTAAATGAAATGACATATAACAAAATAAGTTTTTCCATCAATGTTATAACAAAACGACATTGAATAAAATGACATTATTTGAGGACCTGCTGTACATCATTTTGATTAGAGCTGCAGTTTCTAAGAACCTATCAGTGATGTTAAGTGAGGACTTACTGTACTGTCTACCTTCACTTCTTATCATATTTTGCTCATTTTCCAAATATTAAAATAGATTTAAATGCCATGTCTTTGCATATCATGTTTTGCTGGGAGGTCTGCATTGTGGGATTTTCATAAAGATGAAGGAGGAATCGATGTAATAGAATAAGCAGTGGCACAGACACAGGACCTTTTCACATTTGGTGAGTGGCAATAGGAACCTAAGGGAAGTACAGAGGTGAGGCATAAATCTATAAGTTGCATGTGAAATCAAGGTGGAGAGAACGATGAAGACCTCAATTTTGGATTTTAATGAGAACATGCTGGTGGAAAGAAGTAGGAAGGGGCACTGAGGATTTTTAATACAAAACTTACACAAATTATAGCTAGGCTTTGGAAAGCTGATTCTGAAAGCAAAGAATGGCTAAGAATTACAGGGACTAAATCTGTTAGGCGATTATTGATATACTTTGTACCAGAGGAAATTAGGGCCTGAGATAAGGTGGTGGCCAAGACAGAGGAAAATGTTTTGTTATTTTTTGGAATGCTGCAGTCATTAACTGCAATGCTGATTACGGAGGCAGAAGACATTTAGAAGGCTGGGTAATGGATTTGGTCTCCTTGCTAAACCTCAGGGCTGTCTACGTGAAAGTTCAGCAAATAGCTAGAAAAGGGAGCTGGAGCCTTAAAGGGGATCTGACCAAGAGATGAAGATTGGGCAGTCATGGATGTGGATGAGATTGTCAAGCAATGAAGTACAGAAAGCAAGAAGAATAAGGTTAAAGAGAGACCATTAAAGAGAGGCTACACTTAGTAGTAAGAGGAAGAAGACAGTGTGATCATGAGAGAAATGGGAGTAATTGCACAGAAGCCAGACATCGGGGGGTGTTCAAGAAGGCCAGGCCACTGTTCCATGCTACACAAAGGCTGCACAGAAGAATGATTAGAAATGGCCACTGGGTTTGTGATTAGGACTCTGAAGAACTGTTTTCTTGGAAGTTGTGGTAAGCTGAATAATGACCCCCAAAGATTCCAGGGGTGATCTTGAGATCAGAAGGTCATCCTGGGTTATTCGTGTGGGCCCTAAATGCAATCACAGGTATATTTTGGGAAAGAGGCAGAGGGAGATTTGACAGGGAATAGAGAAGAGAATGTGATGACCTCAGCAGAGAGATTTGAAGATGCCACACTGTGGGCCTTGAAGACAGAGGAAGGGGCCAGGAGCCAAAGAAAACAGATGATCACTAGGAGCTGAAAAAGGCAAGGAGTTCTAGAGGCTGGAAAATGTGAGGAAATAGATTCTTCCTTAGAGTCCCCAGAGGGAACGTGGTCTTGCTGACATCTTGGTTTCAGACCAGCGAACGTGGTTTTGGGATACCATCTGGTATCGTGACTGTCCTGACTTCCTTCGATCTTCTTCCATACAGAAAGCCTGTTTGACTTACCCCTGTGATAGCTGGGTCTAAACTTTCTGTCAATCTTAGTCTACTGTTGACAAGGCCAATACAGTGATGGAACATAATAATGTCATTTAAAAACACATGGACTAAATCATGCTCTCTCTCAAATAATTAACTTACAAAAGTTTGGTAGTGTGTGTTATTAGTTCAATGGTAAAAAATCAAGATTTGCCTTCATATCAAAATTACTAAGTGCATTAAAATTGATATATTCATTTAAAATTAAAATGTGCATTTTTACTCAAAATAACATATATGCCAAACAAAAATGATGAAAGTTCCTATGGGGGTGGACAAAAATTATTTAAATATGTAAAAGTGTTCATAATTTAAAAAGGTGGGACATACTGGCTCAGAGGAAAGGCAGTGCCATTTTGGGAAGTGAAAGGGATACATGGAGGTGAGAGACCTTTTCAATAGTATTAAATCCCAGAAACATCGAATGAAACATCCAAGAGAAGAGTTCGCACAGGTAATTAGTGAGATTGGGCTTCACAATTCTCCTATACATTTTTCATATGGAAACAATGCTAACTGCAAAATCATCACAGTGCACTCAGCTGGATGCAAACACAAAAACATGCTGTTATTACAAATTCAATGTGACTTCTGTCCTAAATGTGATTTCAATTTCAGGCAATTTGACAGAAAGAACTAGCATTGGTATAATATTCTTGATGTCCATTATAATAAATGATTTGTACTGAGGCTAAATGTATATCCAACCTTCATGTTTTTATCTACTTTAAAAGAAGATATGAAAATTTGGAAGTTATTTTAAATAAGAATAAAATGAAGATAACAGTTAACAAAAGAACATCTTGCAAAGCTAAACTTTATTTTTTAAGGCCCCATAAATTGGCCATGAAAGACACAAAGATGAGAAACAAGTAGCTCCACTTCTGTGAGGATTTGAGAGTCTAATTGATAAATGTAACATTTTTGCACTTTTGCTTCACTTAGAACTAGAGATTGTATTTAAAATGTTTTTGGGAAAGTCTACCCTTTTCCAGGAAATAAGACCTAGCTTGTAGAAAACACTGCAGCTAATGTTCAGTTTTTGAAAGTAAAAACTTCTTTTTTTCTTATTTCAGCATATTATGGGGGTACAGATGTTTAGGTTACGTATGTTTCCCTTTCCACCCCTCCCCCATCAAGTCTGAGCTTCAAGCGTGGCCATCCCCCAGACGGTGTGCATCGCACTCTTTGTGTATGCATATACCTGTCCCCTCCTCAAAACTTTTCACTAAGGACAGTAACATGAGATGTCTCACAGCTCTTGATAAGGAAAAAGCAGATTTTTAAGTTTAAGGCTGGGGAATAGGTGATGGTTGCTGGAAATAGTGGAAAGAGGACAGTGGCTAATGACTAAGTATTTTAATCACAAACTGTACCTGTTAGAGCTGGGCTGAGAAGTGATAAACTGTATAAAATCCATTAGCCATTCAAAATTAATATCCTTACAAATCTGTGGAAGGGAATAGAAGAAGAAAAAAAAAAGCCTAATTTCATCTTTCCAAATAGGATATCACCTCTTGTAGGGGATTGCAAAGTCCACAATCAATCTGGGAACCAACCGTGGCTTGTAGTTTCAGGAAAGATGAATAAAGAATGTAGAATGTCTATAGTCCTTTCTGAAATTCAGTGGAATAAAATCCATCTTGGCTGGAGAAATACTACATATTGCTTCAAATTATTATTTCATGTTTCTTACTTTTCTTTCTTCCATTCAGAAAGGATGTCTGAC
>NW_012149507.1:5184560-5187177 GCF_000956105.1 Propithecus coquereli
TATTTGAAAAGTTCTCCGGGTAATCCCTGAGTGCAGCCAAACTTGGATGACTACTGCTCTGATCTTCCAGAGTAAACATGGTGGAATTGTCTTCTACTGTGTCATGTGGAACAGAACAACATAGTCTCCTACCAAAATTTTCTGTTATGTATCCTGAAACTCTTCTATTTGTTTTGTTTTATTTTTTAGGTCTCGCCAATCTTTACTCAGCACTTATTCATGACAGTACTATGCTACAGGGAATATAGATTAAACAAAATCATTTTTCCTTCAAGTAGCTTACTGTCTAGTGGGTGGAGATGGACTCACAAGTAGTGAATTCTCAGTATGAGAAGTGCTGTGACAGGAATAAGCACAGTGCAAGGTGCTTGATTTATAGTCTTAGAAGATGATAGGCTAGAGGAAATCTTATGAAGAAGATGGAACGATTCAGGCAAGAGGCAAGATGGGAAGGGGGCCAATGGTACAGATAAAGGAAACATATAGGCAAGTCCTTGAGGCAAAAAATACAAAAAAAACATAGGTAACTGCAAGATCCCATAGTCACTGTATATGCTTTTCCCTTTCAGTCATTTACCATGTGAAGAGTTGTATTTTCTGATTTTGTTGGCTTTATGTATCTCACTTGGTCTATGCTATTTGTGTTTCCCTAGATTTTTATCATCTATCTGGATTCTAAATGAGCTACTTTGGGCTTTTATTGTTATTATTTTTGCATATGTTATTCTGATTTGCCATTTTGATCCACTTTTTTATTTTAACCTATGGTACCATCTTAGAAGCCTTATTTTGTTCACATGTGGCTGTTTGAAATCATTCCTAATTCATTTGTACAATAGAAATTGAACAAATGAATCCACTGCTATGTAATGGATGTATTTCTAGGTATGGTGATACAGCATGGACAAAGTTGTAAACCAAACAGACAAGAATCCCCACTGTCACAAAACTTATACTAATTGAAGATAGAGCTTAACAACTTCTGATCTCTGAATCATTCCATGAGGTTATATTCCCATCCCAGTTCAGCATCTCTCATCTTGGCTTTGCATTGCACATGTATGATCTGTTGCTATCTGTGTTCTTGATGAGAAAATCTTTTATGTGTTGTAAGTCAGCACTGGCAACATCCAGAACACTCACAGGATCAACAAACTATAGCTCATGCAGTTTTCATAGATAAAGCGTTATTGAAACACATCCATGTCCATTTGTTTAGGCATCATCTATGACTGCTTTCAGGCTACACCAGAAGACTTGAGTAGTTGCAGCAGAGACCATATGACTGGGAGGCATAAAATACTCACCATCTCACCCTTTAGAAAAGTTTGCCAATCCCAATCTATTCTAGATCATTGACTGTTGTCTTTTGACACAGTTCTTTGGAGCCCTCATTCTCTGATGCCTCATCTCCTATTGGTAGTTCTACATATTAGAGGGGAACAGTTATTCCCTGCTCCTGATGTTTCATGAGTGTCAAAGAACCCACAGAGTTGACAAGCCTGACTCCCTGTCTCCTCTCTGCTCCTTCCCCAGGGACTGACTTACCTGAATGGAAGAAGGACCTAGACATATGTGGCTTATCCCTTTCTCTCTACTTAGTTGGATCTGCCTGACTGGGAGAGGTGCATTCTTGACTCTCTTTCACCCCATGAGAAGCTCAGTGGAGAAGACCCTACAGTATTGGTGTAAAATTTGGGGAACAAGTTTAACTAAACTGGCACATATGCACTTGCCAAAGGGCATTATGACTATAAAGGAGACATTTTAATGATATCTTCCTGATCTCTTCATCTTTCAATTGGCTCTAAATTTTGGATGGGAAATAAAATTTCATTTATTACGTCCTTCTTAAAAACTCAGATTCTGATATATCAGCTAGTAGCTTTGAGAAATGGATAAAGACTGGAATTTGAGTAACAAAATAAAGAGAGACAGATGAGTCTTCTGGAGTGGTTCTGAGGGTGGCTTTAAAGACAGGACATGTAGGATTTTAACCATGGTGGGTTCCAGCCACTTATGGAGGCTTTGTCTGGAAGACAGCTGTTTCTTAACAATGTGGATTGTAGTAAACTCCTGTTACAGACTGTCCCCCAGCAAATGCTGGCTACTAGAAATTTTAGTAAGCATGCAAAACCGAAGCAAAATTTTAATTAAAGAGCAAATGAATCTTTCTGTAAACAGACTTTTTGAGTATCAGGATGCTGAATAAATTTTGCTGCTTTTACTCAGTTTTTCAGCAAGGTCTACAGGCCATGCCATTAAACTGGAAAGCATGACCTGCAGATTACGCTACATCACCTTCCAAATTTGCAGCTGTGACCTTCCTTCAAGGACTGTCCTTGGGTTTTTTGGGCTACTTACCTGGAGAGAGAACTGCCAGTGCCTGGGAATTATAGAAGCCCCACTGCCTGGTTCTCTTGCCTGGAAACCAGATAAACACCAAGGTCCAATTTTTATTTCTAAACTCCCTGAGGGCTCAGGCAGAAGCTGGAACTTTATCTGAATTGTATCTTTTTGGCTTTTTCCCTATCCTGCTTTCCCTATCCCCTCTCTCCTTGGAGTACTTGATTCATAAATCACTTGCATTCAAATTCTTTACTCAAATTTTTTTTTT
>NW_012149507.1:5190499-5192125 GCF_000956105.1 Propithecus coquereli
AATTGTATAATGCTGGAGTCAGGGCTAGCAGTGTTTCTTAAGACAAGGTACAAGTAGTTTTGAAGAGAATTATGCTTTATTCGTCAGCTAACCATAGATCTTTTTCTCTGTTCTTAAAAGAGTGCAGATAGGCTTGACATCGTTTGAGGTATCTATGCAGGATTTACCTTTAAAGATGGAAGAAATATTTCAAAGGCAAATACAACACAAAAATTGATAAATCTAGTTTTCTACCCAGGGGAGTCTAAAAGCTTGACAAATCCTTTGTTAACTACTAGTTATATTATCAACTGAAAATAAGAAAACACAGATGAAAGCACTGTGTTTTCATTTAAGTCACGACCAAAGTAACTGTTTATTTGGGGAGCACACTGTCTTTCGTTCAGGGCACGAGCCTTTGTACTACATATTTGTCTTTGTGAACATAGTATCAGTGTATCTAAGAAATGATTTTGCATCCACAATCTCAGATGAACATCAACCTCTTGATTTTCTTCATTTTAATGGGTTTTGAAGTAATCATTGAAAAGCAGATCACAGCTGTAACTGCCAATATGTAATTTGGTCAAAGAAGCTGTATAGCTTTCATTCTATAATCAGAGCTGGCAATCTAAAAAAAAAAAAGGTTTCCTGTTTGCTGAATGGGTCCTAATAAAAATCACCAACAGAGTTCAAACATCCATTTACTGCATGAGTCCATCTGGAGAACTACTCAAGACCACCTTCTCAGGTGGTAGGTTAATGTGGAAGATTAGGTATACACCCCACTCACACTCACACATTTAAGTGTCTTTCCTACATTTTTTCTTTTGAGAAAGTGACAATATTGCACCACTCTTTTGCATTGCTTTTGGAAATATTTGGAAAGAAAATTATCTTAGAGTGTCCACTGAACTCTAAAGTATGATTTACACAAATCAATATGAACATGCCAATTTTCAGCCCTGCATCAGTGTGGGGAGAGACAAGTGTTTTAGTTTTAGTAAGCCCTTTCATTTAAATGCAGCACAGTAACAGAAACAGGGGAAGTCATGGATGACATTTTGAAAGGGAGCTGCTGAGACACAGAGTGATACGACTCGGAAATCAAACAATCCTTTATATATATGTTTATTTAAATAAATGCCTTAAGAAATTTAATTGAGTATGGGGTAAGTAATGCTGGCAAGTGTAACACAGAGTTGGCAAGTTGATGCTCTGGTGCCAAACAGATCTGAGTTCAAATCCAGGCTCAAATAGTACCTGTGTGATCCTTGAGTAAGTTACTTAAATTCCTTAACCTTTCTTTGTTCTTATATAAAACAAGAATAGAAAACGTTTTTCCCCTCATCATGAGGCAAGAATGGAGATGATGTATGTGAAGTTTTTAACACTGTGCTTGGCACGTAGCAAGAATTCAATGTTAGCTAGAAATGATATTAACAACAATAATAAAAATACTGGTGATGGGAAGGGACATGAAAAGGTTGGGAGGAGGACTCCGGTTTTAGGGGGCAGCATGATTTATCGTATTCTGAGATATTAAGATAAGATCAAATTGGTATTAACTGATCAACACATAAGTGCACATATAAGAATAACATCTATTGGATGTCGGGCAGGGGGGAGGGGGGAGGAGGGGACGGG
>NW_012149507.1:5192175-5194670 GCF_000956105.1 Propithecus coquereli
GCCAGGGAAGTAGCCAGAGTCATGCAGAATTGAAAATACCTTTTCGAAAGAGGGAGTGAAGGCTGTGTCACTTGGCAGAACCCATCCCAAATATAGTCCTCGGTTTCCAGAAACACCAGAATCAAAGGGGAAATGCATATTAAGAGGTTTTAAAAGCTATAGATGGAAAGATATGCATCACAAATACCACCTGGTGAGCTGGCCTGCTAATATTGCAGACAGTTTGCCAAAGGGCAGGGATGTCTCAGTGCAATGGCCTGAGAGAGAAGATGTCGCGCCTAGGCGTATGTTTCTCCCGCATAAGGAAAGCACAGCACCATCATAACCTTCTGCTGGCACTTCCTCTGAAGTGAGTTTGTTCTCACTCATGGATTCTAGAAAAGCTCAGCATCTCGGCTTGGCTGAAATGAGAAAATGTTCTCAATCTACCTTCCTACCCTCAGGTACTGGGAGTGACTGCATTGGTTTTTGCAACATCAAAGGTTGGGTTCTGAGAATAGAATTCTGTCTCATTCACAAGTGGTCACAAATTGCTCATATTTTCTAAATGTGGGAGCAGAACAAACAATCTTGTATGTCTGCTAACTTTTTGGACTTTGCAAAAAGTGAGGCACATGAGAAGCTAATTTTAATTCCGAGATCCTGAAGGAGCCATGTACATTGTCATGAAAAATAGTAAGGTTGGCAGTGGCTGCTGAAGAAACCTAAATATGCCCAGGTTCAGAATGAGCACCTCTGTCTGAGCCAAGGAAGAATAAAAATGTTTGAAATAATGATTATGGGACTTTAATTTGAGAACTTTGGACTTTGGTTTCCTTGGACTTTTATTTATAAGGATTAGAAAATTTTATTTTGCAGTATAATGACTTTGTACATTTAACTTACAGAAGCAAGGGAATTTGATTTTGTATGAAATTACTTTGGATTTTAAATCCTGTGGACCTGGAAGGGAATTCAATTTTGGAACAATCATGCCTCTCTAAAAAATTTACAATGGAAGGTAATTTTTATTCAAATTTATGGTTTCTATATGTGTTGACTTTTTTATGGTGTATCTTAATATTGTTATTCAATCTCTTTGCAGAACTTCTGATGAACTAAGCTGGATATGATCAGACATTTTGAATGAGAAATTTAGACAAAATATGGCCTTAGAGTTAATGTAATTGTTGACTGTTCTGACCCATTTCCAGAACCTTCTGGGAACAAAGTCAATGCTAATATTTACCAGTATTATCAGGAATATCCACAAAACAACAATAGTTAGTATTGGGGGAGAGAACTCATGAAGGTGGTGCCTTGATACATTTCCAATCGTGTGTCAGAAATGAATAGCTACTCTTCTGGGTGACCATTGGACTGTGTATTACACTCAATAGAGTAACCGAAGAAACAGCTATGCAAGACTAGGGGGGAATCCTTCTCCTCGACTTTTCAGGTTTCCATTTGGAGAGCACTTTTTAGAGCAACTCTTCTGACCTTTTGCCCCATAGGGGACAAGGGAGGTTCCTGGCGAGTGATCCACAATCATTGATTCACATTTCCTGGTTGGGTAGAACTAATCCCTTACGGGATTTCTGTTCTCTTTTCTTTTCTTTCTACCCCAGACTAGTGGAAAGCAGCCTTCGAGGTCTGCACACCCAAACTTTTCCTCTACTGGTTTTCTCAAGTTCTAGATTCAGGGGCAGAGACTGTTGGCAAACACTTTTTTGTTCTCAGCCCTAAGACACATTTTCCAAATATATTTGTCCATAATAAAAGTGACATTTTGATTTTCATTCTGTTGACCTCTCAGTGGGTTCAGAATTTGTGCAAGAAAGAAAGGGGTGTTATGTATTTGACACATTGAGACCCCCCAACCCTGGACTGTGACGGCTGAGCCCTTGTCTTCCAGTTTGATTTCCTAATTTGATCTACTGCCGATAGCTTGATCATTTTTTCTATAGTGTATCATGCAATCATAACCTCTGCCAATTGCCCTTATTATAAAACCATCCTGATATCAGTAATATAGACATGGCCATGCTGCTTTTATTTGAAATGAAATTTACTAAAAATGGCTTAGGAAATATTAACAGTAAGGTGGAACAGTGTATTTGGCTCATGTAAATGGATAAATAAATTTTGATAGGATGTTTTTGAAACCATTAGACATTGTGTAGAGAAAGCATTCACCTGTTTGGTTAAATTTTTTATGTTTTATCCAAAAGTTTGGTATCATATAGATGTAGGAAAAGAACATTGAATTAAATTCCAACAACTGTGTGGTTGTAAAGTCTCATCTCTCTGATTTAAACTGGTCCTAGGAATCTGCCCACATGCCGAGATCATTGCCTTTTAGTTTGTTCGTCATCAGCTTGTATTACTTTAAAAAATGTCTGTATCCAAACTTTATAGATTTATTTCTCATAAAATATATATGATATAGTTCTTAATGCTGTTTTATAACATCTTGTTTCCTTTCAACCTAGAAAGCAAGTCATTTTTTTTCATAT
>NW_012149507.1:5195509-5197341 GCF_000956105.1 Propithecus coquereli
TTTTTCACTCCATTTACTTTCTTTCTCTGTCTCTTTGTCCTTCTTTGTTTTTCATTTTATCATATTCACTTTTTTCCTTACCAAGTAACAGCAACCGAAGGTATTAGCTCAGATGCAATGTAAAGCAATTTAGGAATACTCGTCTTGTTTTTTTGGTACTTAATAATGATACTTTTATCATTCAGCATACCTAAAATCTGAATTGGGTGAAATCAATCCTCTGGGTATTCCCAATAGAATGAATTTTGCATTTTGTTCTTTTAAGTTTTGTGTACGATACTTCTGAGGCTTAAGGGAAAGCGCCTAGAAGCAATCCGTATTTCTGAATTGTAGTGGGTTTATCACACTCAAGATTTATATAATATCTATACTCTCATGAATTTGGCAGCCATTTAAAAAGCTTATCTCAAAGGTATTTAAAGAAGTCAAAATATTTATGACATGTTTATTTACTTTATTGTTTTTACAGACCATCCTTTTTGTTCAAAGAACGCACATGACTTTTGTAAAGGAATTGAGAGCATGGCAAACAAACAAACAAAAAAAGAGAGTCAATTTCTTCAGGGAAAAAGCTGTATGGAGTATAAGCAATAGTGGTTTCATAGAAACAGATATAGCTAAATCCTTGTGCTTTGCAGCCACTGGAAAAACAAATAGAATTCCCAGCTTTCAGCCGGGAAGGTAGAGGACAGATTCCAATCTGGTACCTAGGGAAAGATATCATGTTTCATTTACTCTAAGACACAAATTTTTCTCCCACATTTTATCATCTCTAAATTTGGATGCCTCTTAAAATAGATGATTTGAGATTGTTTAATTGGCAGTATTTCTTTTCTTTCTTCATGGTACATAAGTAATGGTGTGGTTTACAAATGATGGTTGCTGAGATTCAGTGAAGTACCGATGCAGTGATTCCTTGCACATGTTGTAGCCCCTGTCCAGAGTATTCTAGGATTGCTGCTGCTTAGGCTGCTGCTGCCTGAAATTTCACAAATAGAACTTATTTGCTTTGTAGACTTTAACCCAGAGTGAGTGCACATATTTTTTTGAATGGGTTTGGTGGGACTTTCAGTCATAGCATTCTTTGCTGCTCTGCTTGCTAGCCGCAGTTATTGACATGTGCTAGTTAGTGCATGATAGTGCTTTATGTTCACCACTGTTTCTCATCATTAATCCTTCAACTGTGGGGAACAGTTTAGCTTTAGCTTTAAGATGCAAGACTCATCTTAGTTAAAAACAAAGCCTATGTTTGAAGAATAGAACAATGTCCTATCAACAAGCTTTTGCACTTGTCAAAATCAAAGGGTTCTACACCTACGTCTTTGGCCACAAATTTTACAATTTGTTCTGATGGTTAAGACTCTTGAGGAGTGCTTATCTACCACACCTGTGACAGTGAGTAGAGAGTTTTGCTTGTCTGTACATCTTAAAGAACCATGTTGAATGTCGGTGGACCGAGTTGTTGCTTTTGTAGATCCTTAATCTCTGTGCCCCTACCCTGAAAAGTTTATGTTGGAAGAATTCTCTTTTATAGCTTTTCAAACAGCCAGGAACTGTGATGTAGTTTAAGCTAGGATTTAGAGGGGATATACTCAGGACAGAAATTGCTACATCACTGGTTATGTGTCCATTCCACTTTAGTAGATATTGCCAAGCTGTTTTCCACCGGAACTGTGATTTTACCAGCAGTATATGAGAAATTCATTTGCTCGATATCCCGCCCCCATCCTTGCAATTGCCTATGCTTTTTATTTTAGCTATTTTTAGGGTTGTGGTGGTATCAATTTGCATTTGGGTGATGACTAATGTACCCATTTATATGCTAATTGTTC
>NW_012149507.1:5198947-5200169 GCF_000956105.1 Propithecus coquereli
ATATAACCATTAATTGCCTCAGAATTTCCACTGACTGTGGAGGAACTCAGGAATATGCGTTTTTAATGGGCACCACAATGATTCTCACTCAGGTGTCCTTCAGGCCGCATTCTCAGAAACTCCGTCCAAACTTTGCTACTCAACATGTGGTCTGTGGACCCTGTAGCCTCAGCCTCCCCTGGGAGTTTGTTAAAAATGCGGCATCGCAGGCCCCATCTCAGACTCATGAACCAGAGTCTGCATTTTAACAAGAGCCCGGTGGTTTATACACACAGTAAAGTTTGGGGAGCTCTGTTCTAGATGCTTCCCTGTTCCACAGTGACAGTCTGCTGACGTAGGGGCCCCAGTCCTCCAGCGGCAGAGTGTCTGATGGCACCCGTGCGTGGATAGTGAGCAGCGGGCTCATTTCTTTTTGGAAAGATGAAGGATTTGAACACTGACCTGAGCCCTTCCAGCTCTGAAATTCTCAGATTTTTAGAATTGTTCCAACATCAGTTTCACCTAATATTGGTTCCTTTCTATTTCTCCTACTTCTCCATTTTCCCTAGCCCTGTTCACTTCTCCGGTCTCATTTTACCTTGAGAACACAGCCATTAATAACTTACTTGATACCTTTCTCTGAACACTGTAAGAATAAATTTCTTCCTATTTACTCACCCCACCTGCGGGTCAGAGCTCATTTCTCCTTTGTTTTTCTCTCCCTTCTTCAAATGTTTTCTGTCTTGTTTGCTATTTTATTCCTGTTTTCAAAAACAAAAATGTTCACAAATATTTGAAAAACACCAAACAAATAACTCCCAATCATGACTAAATGAACGTTTAACAGATTTTTCATGAATAAGACACAAGAGGAAGGCTAATAGAAGACCTGTGCAACCCCAGCCGTCCCTGTGTGCACGGCACTGAGACTGGGAGTGTCCAGGTACGAGAACACTCTGCTGATAATCTAGTGGGGATTTCAGATATAGAAAGTTCTTTTATTACATTAGTAATATACAAAAGTAGAAATGCAAACCCTTAAAAGTCGAAGTTCTAAGAAAATCTAACAAAATATTCCACCAAGACAATCTTTTTTCATTTTCTTTTTTCTGTTTTTTCTTTTCTTCTCCTTTCCTTTTCTTTCTCTTTTTTTCACTCCATTTACTTTCTTTCTCTGTCTCTTTGTCCTTCTTTGTTTTTCATTTTATCATATTCACTTTTTTCCTTACCAAGTAACAGCAAC
>NW_012149507.1:5201910-5228089 GCF_000956105.1 Propithecus coquereli
GTTCTTTTTCTGTCTTATATGTTGTTGCAAACATTTTCCCCCACTCTGTGGCTTGCCCTTTTACTCTCTTAATCTAGTTTGTCAGTTTCCCCGTTATGTTTAGTGCTTTTTGGGTCCTATCTAAAAAGCTTTTCCTGACATTGGATTCATGAAGATATTTTCTCACATTATCTTGTGGGAGCCTTATAATTTTATATCTTACATTTAGATGGTCATTATGCCTTGTTGTGAAAGCTGACCTGTGCCTCCTGGCTCTCACCCCCCGAGGCCCCCTCCCGACTCAGGAGTATTGGTGACCAATATCTCTCACTGAGACCTTCTTTTGGTTTTCCCCTCCCTCACCCTCACCCCCCACAAAAGAATCACCTTGTTAAATTTCTGCCACTTCCCGGGAGCAGCCTCCATCCAGTGACTGCTCAATGGATGGTATAAAGGCTGGCTTCGTTGCCTAAATCCTAGGTAATTTTGAAGGTTCAGTCCAGCTCCAGAGCAATTCATGTATTTGGCAGAGGCTTTTGTTGTGTCTGCATTGCAGTTCAGTCCTCCCTTTGACTAATCCTTGTCTTTACTCCGTCACAGGTGTTGATCTTGAGAACATGACCCAATAAATCTCTTGCATACAAATTTCTATTTCTTAAGAGATATGGCTTAAGTCATACCTTGATCTAGTATTTGTGAAAGCTGTCAAGTGGAATTGTTTCATTTTTTTCTATGATATCCAGTTGACCTAGTACAACTCATTGAAAAGTTGGTTCTTTCCTACTGTATGCTAAAGGATCATAAATGAAGTGGCCATATTTGTCTGAACTCTAAATTCCCTTCCATTGACATATTTTTCTATTCTTGGGTCAATATTATACTTATTAATTGCTTTAAATTTATGAAGTGTTGAATTAAGCAAACCAAACCCAAAGCCAGTAGAAGAAAAGAAATAACTAAGGTCAGAGCAGAACTAAACAAAATGGAAAACAAACAAACAAAAAACAATATAAAGGATCAATGAAACAAAAATTTGGTTTTTTGAAAAGATAAACAAAATCAATAGATCTCTTGCTAGGTTAACGAGGAACAAAAGAGAAAAGACCCAAATAAGCTCAATCAGAAATGAAAAAGGAGATATTATAACTGATACCACAGAAATACAAAATATCACCTGTGAATACTAGGAAAATCTCTATGCACATAAACTTGAAAGCATAGAGGAAATGGACAAATTCCTAGAAACACACAGCCTTCCAAGATTCAATTAGGAAGAAATAGAACTCCTGAACAGACCAATAATGAGCAATCAGATTGAAACAGTAATAAAAAATCTTCCAACAACAACAAAAAAGCCCCAGACCAGGTGGATTTACAGCCAAATTTTACCAGACCTACAAAGAAGAGCTTGTACCCATACTGCAGAAATTATTCCACAGCATCAAGGAGGGAATCCTCCCCAACTCATTTTAGAAGTTGGTATCACCTTCGCACCAAAACCAGGAAAGGACACAAAAAAGAAAACTACAGACCAATATCCCTTATGAATGTAAATGCAAAAATCCTCAATAAAATACTTGCAAACTGAATTCAACAGCATATCAAAAAAGTAATCCGCCATGACTAAGTGGGCTTCATCCCAGGGATAAAAGCATAGTTCAACATATGTAAATCAGTAAATGTGATTCACCACATTAACAGAAGCAAAAACAAAGGCAATGTGATCATTTCAATAGATGCAGAAAAAGCATTCAACAAAATTCAACACCCGTTCATGACAAAAGCCCTCAACAAACTAGGCATAGAAGGAACATATTTCAAGATTATAAAAGCCATATATATTGGCCGGGCGCGGTGGCTCACACCTGTAATCCTAGCACTCTGGGAGGCCGAGGCGCGCAGATTGTTTGAGCTCAGGATTTCGAAACCAGCCTGAGCAAGAGCGAGATCCCGTCTCTACTAAAAATGGAAAGAAATTAATTGGACAACTAAAAATACATAGAAAAAATTAGCTGGGCATGGGGGCGCATGCCTGTAGTCCTAGCTACTCGGGAGGCAGAGGCAGGAGAATCACTTGAGCCCAGGAGTTTGAGGTTGCTGTGAGCTAGGATGACGCCACGGCACTCTAGCCCGGGCAACACAGTGAGATTCTGTCTCAAAAAAAAAAAAAAAAAGCCATATATATATATATATAACAAACCCACAGCCAACATCATCCTGAGTGGGGAAAAGTTGAAAGCATTCCCCCTTAGAGCTGGAACAAGGCAAGGGTGCCCACTGTCACCACTTTATTCAAGATAGTGTTGGAAGTCCTAGCCGGAGCAATCAGACAAGGGAAAGAAATTTAGTGTATCCAAATGGGGAAAGTGGAGATCAAACTATTGCTTTTTGCTGACCATATGATCTTCTATCTAGAAAACTCCAAATACTCCACCAGAGACTCCTGGAATTGATAATAAATAAATTCAGCAAAGTCTCATGTTACAAAATCAGTGTACATAAATCAGTAGCATTTATATACACCAACAACAGTCAAGCTGAGAGTCAAATCAAAGACTCAATACCATTCACAATAGTGATGAAGAAAATAAAATACCTAGGAATATACTTAGCCAAGGAGGTGAAAGATCTCTACAAAGAGAACTACGAAACACTGAGGAAAGAAATTGCAGATGACACAAATGGGAAAACATATCACGCTTATGGATAGGTAGAATCAACATTGTTAAAATGTCCATCCTACCCAAGGTTATTTATTGTTTCAATGCAATCGCCACCAAAACACCAATGTATATTTCATAGATCTAGAAAAAATAATCCTACCTTCCTTTGGGACCAGAAAACATCCTGAATAGACAAAGCATTCTTAAGCAAAAAGAACAAATCTAGAGAGATCACATTACTAGGCTTCAAACTATACTACAAGGCTATAGTAACCTAAACAGCATGGTATTGAAACAAAAATAGAGATACAGACCAAGGGAATAGAGTAGAGAACCCAGACATAAAACCATCTACCTATAACCAATTGATCTTTGACAAAGGAGATAACAACATATACTGGGGAAAAAAGCCCTATTCAATAAATGGTGCTGGGAAAATTGGATAGCCAAATGCAGAAGAATGAAACAAGACCCCCACCTCTCATCATTCACAAAAATTAATTCACAATAGATAAGACTTAAATGTAAGGTACAAAACCATAAGAATTCTGGAAGAAAATGTAGGGAAAACTCTTCTAGATGTTGGCCTAGGCAAAGAGTTTATGAAGAAGACCTCAATGGCAATCACAGCAACAACAAAAATAAATAAATGGGATTTGATTAAATTAAAAAGCTTCTGCACAGCTAAGAAAATAATCAACAGAGCAAACAGACAACCTACAGAATGGGAGAAAATATTCATAAGCTATACATCTGATAAAGGGCTAATAACCAGAATCTACAAAGAACTCCAGAAAATTAGCAAGAAAAAAACAAACAACCCCATTAAAAAGTGGGCAAAAGACATGAACAGAGACTTCTCAAAAGAAGACAGACTAATGGCCAATAAACATATGAAAAAAATGCTCAATGTCACTAATAATCAGGGAAACGCAAATTAAAACCACAATGCGATATCGCCTTACCCTGGTTAGAATGGCTTTCATTAAAAAGTTCAAAAATAACAGATGCTGGCATGAATGCAGAGAGAAAGGAACGCTTATACACTGTTTGTGGGACTGCAAATTAGTACAACCTCTGTGGAAAACAGTACGGAGATTCCCCAAAGAACTAAAAGTAGACGTACCACGTGATCCAGCAATCTCACTACTGGGTATTTACCCAAAGGAAAAGAAGTCATTTTATCAAAAAGATGCCTGCACTTGAATGTTTATTGCAGTGCAATTCACAATTTCAAAGATATGGAACAAATGCAAGTGCCCATCAATTCATGAGTGGATCAACAAAATGTTGTATATGCCTGCTATGGAATATTACTCAGCCATGAATAAGGATGAGTTAAGGCCTTTTGAAACAATTTGGATGGAAATGGAGACCATTATCCTAAGTGAAGTATCTAAAGAATGGAAAAACAAACACCACATGTAGTCACTATTAAACTGAGACTAAGCAATGAGCACACATGTGCACAGAAGGAGGTAAAACTCAGTGGAAATCAAGCAGGGGGAGCAGGAAGGGAGAGATGGGCAAAAACCTACCTAATAGGTACAATGGACACTGTCTGGATGATGGGCACATTTATAACCTTGACTTAAGCATAACAAAAGTGATCCATGTAACCAAAAACATTTGTACCCCTATAACATTTTGAAATGGAACAAAAAGTTTGTAGAGACAGGGGTCTTGCTATGTTGCCCAAGCTGGTCTCAAATTCCTGATCAAGGAGGGATCCTCCTGCCTTAGCATTCCAAAGTGTTGGGATTACAGGAATGAGCCACTACACTTGGTCAATTCTCTAGTATTAAAATAGATAATCTTAGGTAGTTGGCTAGCATTTAGGGGCTATATGTCACAAAAAATCCCTGTTTTTAAACATCATAAATATAATCAGTGTGGGAAGATGTTCACAATAAATGGACCCACAGGAACTGAAAAAAATAAATAAAATTATGACATGTTGATATCCTGATAAATTTGTCCTATCAAATAGAACTTGTTGTTCTTTAATATCAGCAAGTCATAGCTTTTTCAATTGTGATTTTATTT
The DNA here is from genome assembly GCF_000956105.1 of Propithecus coquereli. Lineage (NCBI taxonomy): Eukaryota > Metazoa > Chordata > Mammalia > Primates > Indriidae > Propithecus > Propithecus coquereli. The sequence continues at coordinate 5,206,599 of NW_012149507.1, forward strand.
GAACTGGATTAATCTATACATTATTATACAATTTGGAGAAAGAAAATCTTTCAATATTGGGTCTTTTAATCTAGATACTTTTCCATTTATTTTAGTCTCCTTAAATTTCTGTCACTAAGATTTTATAATTATCTGCACATCTTGTAGCAGATTTATTCTTAAATATTTCATATTTTTATTATTATAAATGTTATATATTTAAAAATAAATTTTATTTTTGTTTGTTGCTGGTACAGTTGATTATCTGTATGTTGCCCTGACATTAATAGATATGCTAAGCTCACTCATTAATGTTAATAATTTATTGTAGATTAGTTTGTGTTTTTGATGTATACAAGCATTTCACTGTGAATAGTGATGGTTTTATTTCTTATTTTTCCATCATTATCTTGCTTAGTCTTTGTTAATATCACTATAATTTAGTAGAAATCATGATAGCAGTCATCCTTGTCTTGTTCTTGATCTCAAAAGGAAAGTTTTAACTTTTCACCATTAAGTCTGATGTCTTCTGAGATTTTATTTTTGTAGATATCTGTGCCGGATGGTTTTTGTTTTGTCCATTGATACTAATTCTCCACCCTTCTCTGCTTGCCCCTGTGCCTGAGAGGCTCATTTGTGTGGACAATATCAACCAGGCCCCCTGGATTCCAACCAGATCCAGCCATAGCATATTGGTGTGTTTATTTCTGGGGCTCACGCTGCTGGGGATAAATGTCTCCCCCCTGTTCCAGAGTACAGAAAGACTAGTATGCTGTGTCCTGGTGACAAGGGTGAAGAGGTCCGCCGAAGATGACTTGGTAAGGATGTAACTTTCTGAAATTTACGTTTAAGCTTCTAAAAATCAGGGGTGATTTTTTTCCTTTTGTAATTTACGACATAGTCTGAATGTCTTAAATGAGGCAATGGTTCACTTAGTGCTTCAGAAACAAATGCAAACTCTTCTAATAGTATAACTTTAAAAATATTAATTTCTTGCTGGTTAATAGATAGGAAGTCCTGTTTTCTTTTTTCTCTATAGCATCTAACTTTTATTTCTTTATGAGACTTTGTTTTATGTATTATAGTTTTTACATACTATTTTTAAAATCTTCCTGGTACCCATCACCTTCCTGAGGGAGAGTCTTATGTTTTATTTTTCTTTGCATAAGTAGGTATTCAATAAAATACATTATATTCTTTCCTGGAGGTTACTTTTTGATTGAACAAATAAAATTATAACAATAATAAACATAACATTCTCTTTACAATTCCATTACACTTAGGAATTAAATATTTTAATTTTCCCGTATTTCCTTCAAATCTATATTTATAGGAACACAAATCATAGCATAAACACGTATAAATTCTACTTTTTTAACTAATCCCTATAGTATCAGTATTTTGCATCACATTCAGTAAATAGACCAATTTTTACTTAGTCATTTCTCTAATATTGAATATTTTGGTATTTTTTTGTATTTTACTTTGATAAGTCACACTGCAATAAAGGAAAATTTTCAGAAAGATAAACTTTTCCTTTTTTTAGGATTATTTCTTGAAAATTAATTCCAGGGTATGTGATTTACATACAATGTATATGGATCTTATTAGAGCTATTAAACTGTTCAATAGCAACTTCTTTAAATAATGTCTGGCAAAATGATTCTCTTATAATAGATACACAACAATATTTTGTTGCAAGAATGAATGAAACAAATCCCCTCTGTTAGACTTAATTGCTAAAGTTTTATTAATAGTCAGTCTCTAAGGTTATCTGACTTCTCTATCACTCCAGGCTTCCTGTATGTAAAATACAACTGCAAGAAAAATTTAAACCTTCATTATAAGTTAATGCAGAAAAATCATAGGGAGAGATAAAATAGAGCCACAGAACTGAAAATAAAACGTAAACAATGGTTCAAGAAGTGGAGAAAACAAAGTTTGTTTCAATTATGTTTCCTGAAGCAAATTCTTGAGTTGTTTTCTTTCTTTTTGATATCTGCAAACTATATCCCTCCAGTGGAGAAGAACTCTCCTGATCCTAAGGGCTGCTTAAGAAGCAATTGTGCTTTCATAAAAATCAGTTCTGATGTAGTATCTCTCAAAGGACAGGGAAAAACAGTGCATGAATTTACCAACAAAAGAGCGACGGAGGCTGAGCAACCTAGTGAGACCCTGTCTCTATAAAATATAGAAAAATCAACCGGGTATGGTGGTGCACGCCTGTGGTCCCTGCTACTCCAGAGGCTGAAGCAGGAGGATCACTTGAGGCCAGGAGTTTGAGGTTGCAGTGAGCTATGATGGTGCCACTGCACTCTAGCCTGGGCAACAGAGTGAGACCCTGTCTCAAAAAAATAAAAAAATAAATAAAAAAAAAAAGAGTGATGGTGAGTTGGAACCCCGTTACCAGTTCCCTGAGGACGGGGTTTCTCACCAAGTGGGGAGTAGTTATGTTTGCCTCTTCCCTGCACATGCGGTGACTTCCTCTGTGTCTCTCTCTTCTATAACCTCACCCAGTTACTTGCTAAAGAGGAATTATGAAAAGAACAAATGTGGTAACCAGTATGATGGTGAAATCCCAGAGGCATGTCTTATTTGCTTCAGTGTCTTTGTCTTTAGTATTATAAGAGTAACACTCAATGCATTTTGGCTGCTGTCATCGCTGCTACAGCCACCACCACGACCACTGACACATCATCATTATCACTGTTTTATTGTAGAGATGTGAGAGGATTGGACGTGCGCTGTTGTCGATTTACACTTACATGTCGAGCTTGGGAAATGATACCGGTTATTTGTCCAAATTGCTTCTGTAGGGAGGAGCTAAGGTATCTGACTAAGAATCTGAAGAGGGAAAAATTAATACCTGTGGGCCATACGTGATTTGATCATCATGTGCATTCAGGAATGTCAGTCAACACTACTCTGAAAAGGGCTGTGAAGCAGGCACCTCTTTCATCCTTTAACAGGGAATTCAGTCAAAGTAACTTATAGTTTGGGGAAACTGTGTTTGAACCAAGGACGAGGAAGCTGGTGTTGGACACTGCAAAGAGCAAATGTACGGTTAGGTGGCTCCTGGGCGATTTCCATGAGTACAGTCTGGAACCTGAACACCAAGGAATAAAACCAAGTTGCCTTTAAGTTGTGCCCCAGTCGTGGTGGAGGAGTTTATGTCTGATTTGGAAAATCTGGGCTCGGTAAGTCCCTCTGCTGTTGTACCAAGATTTTAGGTTCGGGTATTTGGACTCTGTGATCTTGTCTCGTTCATGCTGTTTGTGTTTCCCTTGCTTCTTTCTTCTTTGCTTTCTCTTCACTTTTAGCAAAGAGCCATTAGGAAATACCAACTAGTCTGAGATGAGGAGAAAGAAAGGAAAGGGTCTCAGCTCATACTTGGGAGAGAGAGAAAAGTAAACCAACAGCTTACTCTGAGGAGGAGGTTTGGGCCCAGTGTGAGAACAGGAATCAAAGTCAGATAATTCCAGTGGGGGGAAAAAAAACCAGTTACTTGGAAAAATGAAAGGGGGCATGTCCTAAAAAGTATTCCCTTTGTGTTCAGGAAGAGTTAAAAGTAGTTGTGTCTGAGGAGCAGGGGGGTAGGTTCAAGTATCACTCAACTGTTTAACCCTTGTGCACATATCGTTTGAAAGAAAAGGTCACACCTTTGCTTAATGCTCCCCGAGTTTAAATCCAATGAAACCGGAGACAGGAGATCTCGCATCATTAGCGGTTGTACTAGTGAGAAACACCTGGTAAGTGGACTCACTCCTGTCTGTATTATCTTTCAATCATCCAAAGTCAAAATAGAATAATTTCAGTCCTTAAGGCTTGATTGCTGGACGTAGTGATGAGCAGCACATTAAGGACAAGCTGCAGCCGCTGGAGTGTGAGTCAAACGACCTTTATTGAATGCGCTCCTGATAATCACCAAGAAGCTGACATGACACCCACTTCAGTCATGCTGGTCAGTAGTTGCCACACTTCTATCCTGGGCCCTTTCCTCTCAGACAAAGCCTCAAGTCTGTCTCCAGAGGCTTTACTTTCTCAGGGGGGGCTGTGCAGCCGGACTCGACGGTCAGTCTGCGGGACGAGCGGTGTGGGAAGATGGAGCATGTCTAAGAGGAACGGAGATCCCGATTTCCTTGGGAATGGTGAGGCCAAAGGGTGCTCGAGACGGTGCTGAAGGAGGAAGGAAGACGGTGTTGTCGGGAGATATACTTGTTTCTCTCTGGCCTGGCCATGACAGTGGCTGAACAATTGAATTACGTGATTCTCTTTTGTTGATGTTGATTTGGTGATTTTTACTGGAAAATTTTCTGAGCTTTCCTAGAGTTATTTTTATTTCGGTATTGACTGTGGTTTTCATAACTCTCTAATATATCTTAGCTCTTTAATACAGCTCTCATTATTTATATTTTTTTATTTTTTTATTTTTTATTTCAGGATATTATGGGGGTACAAACATTTTGGTTACTTGTTATGACTTTGCCTCACTCAAGCCAGGATTTGAGGCGTACCCTTTCCCCTGACAACGCTCACCATGTCCATTAGTTGTGAGTTTACCCACCCCCATCTCCCCAACCCTCAAAGAATATTACTACCATGTTAGCACCTTAGTGTTGGTCAGTTAGTGCCAATTTCATGGCGAGTACATGTGGTGCTTATTCTTCCATTCTTGTGATACCTCACTTCAGAGGATGGGCTCAAGCTCTATCCAGGAAAATACAAGAGGTGCTAGATCACCATCGTTTTGTAATTGAGTAATATTCCATTGTATACATATACCATATTTTATTAATCCACTCATGGATTGACGGGCACTTGGGTTGTTTCCACATCCTTGCAATAGTGAACCGTGTTGCCATAAACATTCAGGTGCAGATGTCTCTATTATAGAATGTCTTTTGTTTCTTTGGGTAGATGCCTAATAGTGCTATTGCTGGATCAAATGGTATTTCTATTTTTAGCTCTTTGAGGTATCTCCAAATTCTTTTCCACAGAGGTTGCACTAATTTGCTGTCCCACCAGCAGTGTAAGAGTGTTCCTGTCTCTCCACATCCTCACCAGCATTTGTTGTTTTGGGATTTTTTGATAAAGGCCAGTCTCACTGGGGTTAGGTGATGCCTTGTTGTGGTTTTGATATATTTGTATTTTTATATGTAATTATATTATTGTATTTTTCTCTTCCAGAGACCATATATGGGTGCCTAGCTTCATCTTTTTAGAAACAAATGGCTTGGGTAGTCAGCCAGGCTGATGCAGGCAAGGTGCCCAGAGACCCAGGGCAGTGATGGCAGCCGGCGGTGGAAGGGACACTGGCTCTGCAGTTAGAATGTGCTACTGGGTTAATTCCTCCACTTCCCTGGCATCCTTTTTTTTTTTTTAATTTGAAAATGGAAATAATGCTGGTCTCCCTACCTTCCTAGATTGTTGTGAAGGCAAAATGAAAGGGCATTAGAGCATTTACTAAATTTCCAGGGCCAAAAGAGTGTTAGAAGTTATTATGTCCAACCATGGAAATGAGGAGAAATAAGAGAAAGCTTTGCCAATTCATAGATTAAAAACGTAATTTTGGATCTGTTTCCATTGCTTTGATCCTGTTTGATTTCCCACCATATTTCAAATATCAACAATCGAAAGGACCCTTTGCTGATGCTGCTGCAGGAGGACAGTTTGGGCATCTGTGAGCTGTGATTTGATAGCGGCCCTGGAAGATTCCCTTCATCACAAGGATTTGTTTTCATGGTATCCCTGAAGCACTAGTGTCTGTGCTGGTGCTATCCAGGCACTTAGTACCACATGGATACAGTGTGAGAAGAATTGTTTCTGGGAATTACTCTACACAGACGACCTCCTGTGGAATTGCCTCTGGTAAGCCACTTGAAGTCAATCATAACAGATACATTTTGTGGCACTCAGCTATTCTCAGGAAATGATTACAAGTGTCTAAAAAGGAATCTTGGTCCCTTTCATAGTACTGGCTATTCCATGAGCTGTGTATACTCAACTTGCAATTCCCTTTCATAGTGTGAGAATAAAATAAAAGGATCTGTTTAGTTTTTCACAAACTTTGCCACATCGGAACCATTTTTAAAATGTAGCAGCTATTAAGTGACCATCTATCATGTGCCAGGAGCATTGCTTAGCACTGGGGAGAGAGGGATGTCTAAGATACAATCTCTTTACTCAGGAGTTCACAGTCTAGTTTTACCTCTAGGCAACTGTAAGAAAAAAATAATATGCTGGGAGCATACAAGGAGCACTTAGTGAAGAGGGGGCATCCTGACATGCAAAGGTCCTGCTGAGGAAAACTTTCGTACGATGTACATCATTTGAAGGGACCCTAGAAAGAGTCTGCATCTTTGCTGGATGCTGCCTAGTCTTTTTATGATGCTAAAAATCATTTCCTTTGATATTGCATCTATCCCTAGGCAGATTATGCTAATTTCCCGTATACCCAGACCATGTAATCGGGCTTTATAAATCTCTGTCAAATCAAGTTCCTTTGCATTCTGAGCTACCCATTTCCAATGTAGGGTCTGTATATGCTTTTGATTCTTTTTCAGAGCTGTTTTAGGATCAGTGTGTATCTACCTTGAAGCAACAAGCAGTTCTTTTCAAATATCCACAGTTACAACATAAGACATACCTTTTACATTACTTAGAAGGGGTTGTTGGGACCACCTGTGTATATTTCCGAGCATGAAGTCTGCCGATGGAGTTTGCCCTTGTTCCTTCCTTAACATATTTACTTATTGGTACAGTTTTCTCAGAGACACTTCAGCGGCAGCTCTATCAGCCATGGTACTCCTGGCATAGGCTTATGTCTTTGAACTTCAGAGATCTGAAAGCAAGAAAGTTTGTGTGATGCTCAACCAACAGCTCAGGAATTCTCTTCTGTACGTGCCCAAAAACATGTGAAACTTTTTTTTAATAGCCAGCCTCCTCAAATGTCGGGCAACATGACTGCTTTTCTTGATGCTTTGCAATTCACAATGTATTTTAAAAAAATAGCTTAAGATGTGAGTTCTTACATACTTGATGTATTATTCAGAACAAATTCGTTTGAAGGTGCATCAAGACCTGACTATTGGAGCAACTATTTCATGTTCCCTTTGTTTGAGTTCACTTAATGTCCGGGTCTTACAGTCTAGAATTCATAGTGATGCGCTCACCTTGGTGGGGAAAAACATCTTTTGAAATATTCAAGAAAGCAGAAACCTTGCTCTCCATCCTTTGTAGCCTTCATTTAGAGAATGTAGTTAATTGAGCCTACTCAGAACTCTGTCCTGTGACCTGAAAACCATGTCTAGGCCTTTTCACTACTCCCCATGGACTTGCATCATTTAACCATTGCCATAAGCAAAGAAAGCAACAAGCTCTTCAGGATCTCAAAATTTTGTGCTTTCACTGAATAGTGGCATAAATATCCCAAAAGGGTTAAAGTATTTTATGAGACTTTTTATGGTAGGAAGTTATTTTCTAATCTGGAAAAACTATGCTCAGTAGCAATCTAGAATTTGGAATCCTCTTTGCTTCTCTGTTTTGGTGAAAATTTGGCTAGCAACTAATATGAAATGAAATGAAATGCAGTCAACATTTGTAAAAGTTCCTGAAAAAGTTGAATTTGACAAAGTGGAAGAATGTAGACTATGCTTCATACATATCAGAATTGAAGTGTTGTGAAATCAGACACAAACAACCTTCAAAATGTGTTTTGTTATGGTCCAGCTTGGAGGCAACGCTTTTGACCTTGGCTGTTAGTTTGCAAAAATGATACATGCAGAACAGTTTGGTAATCAAGAGGAAAAAGCCTCCTTATTGGCCCCTTGCCTGAGAGCACAACCTCAGAGTTATGTTGGCAAATTGAAGCAGTCAGCATGACGTCAGAAACCATGTTTCAGTGTGCAAGAGGTGATTGTGAATGGGAACTGTCACCAGGATGGTGACATTAGGTGAAGCCATTATAAGATAACTTCCTGTATGATAAAGAAAAAATGATGGAAGCTGGTTTTTTTCCCTTCAATGGTGTGCCTGCCACCCACTCAGATCTCTGCTTCCTTATAATAACAGACATTCAAGATGAGAAGTACAGATTGACTCTGCACCTCGTTAAGCTCATACTCTTGTCTTCCAAGCGGAAGCTTACAAAAACTGGGTAACTGCCTCAAATTATGTCACAGTCCACTGAATAAGTAAATTCACTTTAAAAATCTTCATAACAGTACTGGATGAGAAGTTTTATAGCTGAGTTTTGACTTTATTCTTAAGGTTTCACTGGTACAACCTGGAAGTAGCAGAGGTCAATTCTTCCCACATTTCTTGTGTGTGTGTGTGTGTGTGTGTGTGTGTGTGAGAGAGAGAGAGAGAGAGAGAGAGAGAGAAAGAGTTAGAGAGGTGAGAGAGAGAGTAGTAGGGTCCTGATGTGCTTGGGAGTCATGGAAACATAGCATAATTTGGCTTGTCAATGTTTTCCATTATAGTAGAATTTTACTGAAGGATGCAGTAAGACATTACAGAAAGAATTCTAGCCTGGGCATGGCAGCTCATACCTGTAATCCCAACACTTTGGGAGGCCGAGGTGGGAGGAATGCTTAAGGCCAGGAGTTCAAAACCAACCTGGGCAACATAGTGAGACCCCATCTCTAAAACAACAACAACAACAACAAAAAATCAGCCAGGCGTGGTGGCATGTGCTTGTAGTCCCAGCTGCTAGGGAGGCGGAGGCAGCAGGATCACCTGAGCCCAGGAGTTTTAGGCTGCAGTGAGCTATGATGACACCACTGCACTCTAGCCCAGTTGACAGAGCAAGACTCTGTTTTTTTTTTTTTTTAAAGAGTTCTAAAGAATTCTAACCTTGGTTTTATCCTTTAACTATTTCATGAACTTGGATAAGTCACCTGGGTGTTCTGATCTGGAATTCAGTTTCCTCATCTATAAAAAGCAGGCTTGGATTAGAGGAAATCTCATTTTCCTGTTAATCCAAAACTCCATCATGCTGCGACTTTACTGTTAAAGTGAAGAGGCACAGCCTTGTGGCACAGATATGCGCTTGGGAGTCAGACTCACCTGAGTTTTAATCCCTGTTCGTTTCCTTGTTTGCTGTGTGACACTGGCAAACCTTCACTTTTCTGATTTCCTATATCCTCATTTTTAAAATTGGAATTCTAGCGTTCCTTCAGGATGGATGAGAGATCTAAAAATAGTACGTCAGGGATGCAGTATGGTCCCTGGCACAGAGTACATGTTCAATATTGATAGTTATAATATTGGCATGGTGGTAAAGATTACTGTTTTTTCAGTGTGAGGATGAGAATCAGGTGGACATGAGCTTGCATCATGTGGTTGAGCAAGGAGGTGGTGGTTCAACAGGCGAAATGATCCTGGTAACGTTGGTTCATGATGGGGCCAATATTTGCAGAGCATTTGGGATTGGAGACCCTGTGTGTTTTATTTTGTTCTTGATTTACACACCGTCTGGGGGATGGACACACTTGAAGTTCTGACTCAGAAGTGGCAAAGGCAATATATGTAACCTAAACATTAGTACCCCCATAACAGCTGAAATAAAAAAAAATTAAATAAAGACAAGGAAAGTGTTTCCAACAAGGCCCTTCTGTCTGCTCTGCTGCTCCCCAGCTGTCACAAAAATAAACTCAGAATTGTAGGGGGGCAATCAGTCCCAAAAGCCATATAAATTCTACTTACCTCTGTAAGTGGCTCCATTTCTCACAACACCAAAATCTCCAATTTTGGACAATTACGATTGTTCTATGATTTTGCTATTAATAAATAATGTTTTTCATTTGCTGAGCTGTGACTGTGCCAGACCTAGTGCTTTCACACAAGGTACATATACTTCTACTTCCGTCCTCACAATGCCTGTGGGTGCTGTTGTTACTCCTTTTTCCAGTTGTGGAGACCAAGGCTCAGAAATGCTGAGTAAATTACCAAATATTATTTAGCCCAAAAGTAGGAAGAAACTCATGACTGTTTCTGAAATTTGGATTATTCTCACTAAAATTTACTACATCACATAACATCAACCATCCAAAATTTTTCTGTTTTTATACTTACATTACAAATTAAATTGAAGTAAAGACAGTTTTTCCCAATATTTTGAGAATTTTTAAACTCTGTTACCTCTGTGATATGTAAAGACACCCTGAATAGCATGTCTCCAAAATAGATTTTATATTTCTGACTGAAGTGTTTTGCCAAATCAACTCATTTTTGATATGAAAGAGTGATATTTTAAGTATCATTCAGTAAAGTAGAGGCTGAATAAGGATCCGATTTTGGACTGTGAGTTTCCCATCTCCTCCTTAGTCCCCAAGCTACCTGAGTTCTCAATTTATGTGGAATCTGAACATATATTTGGTCTTGGCATAAAAATAAGAAAGGAAAAAAAAACAGTTTTAATGATGTCAGGGATTAGGACCTTAAATTTTTTTTTTAACCTCCAAATGCTTTCAGTCAATTTTATACCTTCTTTGCCTGAAAATGTAGGTATTTTTCAGCATTCAATTCATGTCTCTACATCATGTATTTTCAATGCTAATCACATTCTTTATAGTTCTTCACAAATCTTAATAAACCTGACTTGAAAAGTAAACATACAATGTAGCTAAAGTTTATGGGTATCATTTGAGCTGAGCATTCACATAAAAAGACTATAATCATGATTATAATTAAATGTATTCAGGAAGAAAGAGATGGCAGATTAGGAACTTAGTCATTTCAATTAATAAAAGAAAATGATCAACACCAACCCTGGTAAGTAGCAATGACAATAACTGATCCAAAGCATCAAAAAATCCCAGTGATTTGTAAAATAGGACCACTCATTTTTATAGGAACTTTATTAGATTGCACATGAGTTTTCCAAACAGATTCTACCCTTCCTTATATGTATGTCACAGGGCAAAGCACAATGTTTTATAAATCAGAGATTTAGAAAACCTACAGCAAGCATGGTGAATTAATTAGGTTCCCAAGGCAATAGTGCAGCATAAGAAACAACCCCCGAATCTCACTGGCTTAAAAAAAATAATGATTTATTTCCTTCATTGTGCTGTAGGTCAGCTAGTGTGGTTCTGTCTTAGGCTGTGGGTTGAGTCCGATCTGCTTCAAAGGTCTCTGGTTCTGAGATCAGTGGCAACCTGTGGTTTGTTCTTCTCACGGAGCATGGCATAAATTCAAAGAGGCAGACAGAAACATGTGATGCTTGTAGCTGGGAATCGACACTCTTTCACTTCTACCAACATTCCATTGTTGAAGGCAAGTCACATAGCCCCAGCCCAACAGTCCCGGGGCACTGGAGTATTTGCTATGGCTCACCCCACAGTGAGCCGTGACAAAGGTATGCAGGGAGGAAAGCGTGGACAGTATGGCATAAATAATACAGTCTAGCATATGTAGTGACTACATGTTAAGCTTTCTGAAGCCACGAATAAAGTGGAGCCATTAAGTCCATAGCTACTGAGCTGTACGTGTATCAGTGCTGATTCCTGTCACTCTGGGACTTGGCTGTTGTTCGCTTAGCTCTCTGGATATCCCCCAGAAAAGGGGAGTAGGGAGGAAGAAGGAGGAGAGGGGACACTCAATGAGAAAGTTCTAACTGGCAAAGAGACTTACATTTGTGGCAGCAGAGACGCTTTATTGAGGTGTGCTGTAGAATCAGGGCAGCCCTGGCATTTCTGGGGCTGTCCCTGACTCTGATGTGACATTTTGCATTAGCATATGCACTTTTTGAGTACCTCCTGAGTTCATGGCACTGAGCTAGGTGTCTTGGAGAAGAAGGGAAGTAGTGGGGAAAATTAGGAGAGGACTGAGTGAAGCCAGACAGGAGAAGAAAGAGGGTTTTGTGAAGGGAAAGTGATGAAGGGAATGGGTGGAGCAGAGAGGATTGATATTCAGCTGCTAGTGTTCCTGAGGAAAAGGCAGCGAGAGAATGTCTGAGAATGGGAGGACAGTGGTGCAGGACTCAGGGATCCGTTCATTTAGCAACTATTTATGAGCATCTCCCTTGCTCCAAATCAGGAGCTACATTATGGGTTGAGGACACAAAGGATAAGAAGACATAGTCTCTACCCTCAAGTCTCTGAGAGACTGATGGGGAAGTCATACCAAGTGAATAGATAATCATTAAAGAGCCTTTTAAGTGCAAAGATGATGGTGAACATAAAGTCCTTCAAGAGTCCAAGGAAAAGTATGTAATTCAGACCTGTGAAGTTAGTAAAGCCTTCTAGGACACTCTGACATTAAGCCAGAAAGACTTGAGGTGATGATATAGGCTTCAAAACAACAAAAATGTAAGTAACGGTAGAGGAGCAAGGTCTAGAAGTAGCGATAGTGAGCAAGGAGTCTACAGCATTCTGAACCTGAATTGGCCGGGGTGGAAGAAGAGACAGCTTCCGTGGGAAAGGGCAATAGTACAATTAAGGCTTGTGTAACCACGTCCAAGCTCGTACCACTCGCTGCACGACCACCAACAAGTTGAGAGGCAAGGTATTGGGGCAAAAGAAGCGACTTTTATTTGAACAGGCAGCAAACTGAGAAGACGGCAGACTAATGTCCTAAAGACTATCTTAAGTTAGTATGAACTTTAGACTCCTTTTTATGTTAAGGGAAGGGGGAAGGGGTGTGTTGCAAGAGGTAACTGAGGACTGCAGACATCTGGACATCAGCAACGGTCTGAGGAAAGAGTAAAATTTCTTTGCTTTTGGTCAGTTAACTTTGGATGAGTAGGTCAGGTCTTAATGTTCCTATAAATCTTTAGCATAGCATCACTACTTGTGTACATACTTTGTTTATCTCCCCGGGAATTAGTTTTGGGAAAGGGGTGGTTATCATCTTTCTTCTAGAGTTGAACTATAATACAAACTAAATCCTTCCTATAGTTAGCTGGCCCACGTGCAGAGCTAAGCAGAAGCTTTTATTCTGCAGGATATGACTGCAGGGGGTCAGAAGCAAAATGGAGCGAGTCATGTTAAGCCTCCCTTCCACTGTTACCCTTGGAAGCGATAAAATGCTCAGCCAAGAATTTTTTCAGTATGTCAGTAACTTCGAGGGATGGTGGAATGAGCTAATGAGAGATTGAAAAGAAGGGAAGGGTGGGGCTTCATCAGATACTGTGAGTATGGGCTGTTTGTCCTGATGTTCAATCCATTCTTAGACTGCAACACTAGAAGACTAGAAGTAAAGGCCTTGCATGTGCTTATGAGACTTCACCTGGAGTCTTGTCTGTAGTTCTGGGAGTGTATTAGTCAGGCTTTCCAGAGAAAGAGAACCAGTAGGCTGTGTGTGTGTGTGTGTGTGTGTGTGTGTGTGTGTGTGTGTGTGTGTGTGTGGGCACATCCCAGGAAACCCAGTGGTATAATTCAGTATGAGTCTGAAGGCCTGAGAACCAGGGGAGTTCATGGTGTAAATCCCAGTCTAAGGCCAGAGAGATGAGATGAGATAGCCCAGCTCAAGTAGGCAGGAAGGAAGCAAAAGAGTGACTCTTTTCTTCCTCCACTTCTGTTCATGCCCTCAATATGCCGGATGATGCCATACCGGGGAGGGCAATCTACTTTACTGAGTCCACCTGTGCTAACACCCAGAAATAATGTTTAATTTGAGCACCCCCAAGTTGACACAGAGAGTTAGCCATCACAGGAAGCAGTCTTTTAACAATTATGTAGGTGAACCAACTGGAGGAGTTCAGAGATTAGACTCCTCTTGCCTGGGGCTGGGCATTGGGGGGTGGGGGATTGTTAGGCTTTGAAAAGTGAGTAGTTCAATTGGACAGAAGTAGAGAAATAGTAATTCAGTTTTCCTTATCTCCAAACCTTTGATTATACTATACTGTTCTTCACCTGGAACATTTTTTCTTTGTCCCACTGCTTTATCCAAATCTTACTCATCTGACAGGGGTCAGTTGAATGTTATCTCCTCTGTGGAATGTTTTCTGATTTTTCCAGAACACATTCACCACCATTTTCTCATGGATGCCACTTGGGTTCTGTCACATTCCTTTTCAGTTTTGTTATGTACTACTTCTTAATTAAGTCACTATTTCATGAAGGTGTGCCCTGCCTCTTCAAATACTTTGTGTATTCTTGAAAGACAAGGGAGCATGTCACGTATTGCTTTTACCATGGAGTTTTGAACATGGGAACTTAAAGGATATTTAATAAATAAGAAAAGAAGGGGATGACAAAAAATTTCGTGAAGAAATAATGCATGAAATTAGGGTCTGGTGGAAGAAACCTGTCTTAACACGGCCTTTAAAATGACTTTCCTACAAAGAAAGAAAAAAATTCTTCAGTGAATTTCCAGACCTATAATTTAATGCCTCCATTGTATTAATATTTAACCACTTTCCTTCATGTTTGGGTTGCTTTTACTTCCCTCTGAGTGGGGATTGTTATGACTTCAAGTTTGAAATATTATAAATATTGTGGTTTTAGTGCTTTTAAGTTCTGTAGATATAAGTGTTTTCAGAGTGATTTTTCATTATGAGATAAATTTGTTGGAAATCTTCTAAATGCTTAATCATAGCTCAGGCAACTTAGCTTGGATTTTGAGAAAAAAAATGAAAAAAGCATGGAATTAAAGATTTTAGGGACCAAAAGCAATGAAAGGGGATATTTAATCTCAAATGATTTTGGACAAATTCTAGAATCTTTGCTATACTCAAGCAACAGATATTTTAATAATAGCATAGTGAACTGGTGCAATTTGACAACATGGCCCTAGAACTTAAGGATGTCTTATGCCACTGTCTTATTTTAAAATTAGGATACATAAGAGCAAAGTCACAGAACATACAGTGTCAGGGATCCAAATTCTTAACCAAGTGCTTCTTTTTTTTGGTATACAAATAATGTTGTTTGTTTTAGCATAAACAGTGAGGTGAGAGTCATTTGACCTGAAATAAATACTCATATTCATCGCATATTTTTGTGGGGGCTTTTTCGCAAATTGTTTCCTGTATACATGCCTCAATGTCCTTGTCTGTAAAAATTAACATAATATTTGCCTTCTAAAGTCTCTAAAAAACATTATAAAGATTATTAAGAAAATGCCTCAAAAATATTGACTTCCTCATCTGTAAAATTGGCAGGTTGGTTGAAACCGATGGTAGGTTACATCATTTCCAGTTCTAAAAGAGACCCACAACTACTGTATAAGATGAAAACTCTTCTCCCTTGCCTTTCCTTGTGGACGTGAATTGGTCCTTTCAAATTCAGTCAGTGGAATTAACTTCCTCTCTTCACTCCTGGTTAGGGGTGGGCACAACTGCTCTGTGCTCCCCAATCAACTATGCATACTGCTAGTGTTGTCCTTATACACGTGTTAGTATTACTCCATTTGAATGAGTTCTTTGCTGTTGAATACTACTTTTAATTTTTCTTTGTAACCCAGATGTCTAGCACAGCATCTGGATTGGAGCAGGACCAAAATAAATATTTATCAAATCCATGAAAAATCTAAGATTCTTTTAGCTTCTGAGGATGCTGTAATGATTTGTTACCACTTAGAATAAGTGATTGGTGTGTGTGAGGTTCTAGATTAATATGGTAAATTAATATGGTAATTGTGACCTGTCTAATCTTAGAATTATTGCCATCTCATCCCTGGCAAAAAAAGTTTGTGTTTAATTCACTCACCACACTAATCAATTGTTTATGCCTGGAGGTAAATGGAGAATTGTAAAGAAAGGGGAAACATGATCAAAGATAATAGAGGGGAAAAGGAGAGTGAGCCCAAGGTAACACTGTTTATAGGAACTAAATTGGCAATCATTACTGCAATGAATTTCAGGGTAATTATTTGCCATTGGAATGCCACTCACATTTGATTTAAACGTTATTGAAATATTCTTTTTTTATGAGTGCAATGAAAACCTATTTATTCTTGAGAACGTATTAATGAAGATCTGAGTAGTACATCTTTTGATCAGTTCGCTAATAAACAAGGAAATAAAACACATGCTTACTTGACTTAATTGCATTTCAAAATATTATGTTAAAGATATTTAAAAAAATAACTCTAAATTAATACCTAATGGATAAAGGAGTTGATGGAATTCTGAGTGGAAACTATGAAGTTTTAAAAATACTGTTTTCTATGGTTCAAATAAAAGATAGGTGATACTACCCAATGCATAGCTGAAGATTCAGTGTAAATTATGGATTTGGCTTTTCAGTGACTATAAAATAATTTATTAGATTATATATCAGACTGTACCACGTAGGAAGGAAATTTCAAGCCATCGGTTAGTAGGTGCGCAGGATGACCTTTATTTAACCTAAAGATTTTTTAAATGGATGAAAACCCAATAATGAGGAGTGTGCTAATGACACACCATGGTGCCCTCTATTTTCAAGATGAGTACTTTAAATGTCAATATATTATTTGTTTTCAATTCCTCTAACTTTAATCATAAAAACGTCCAGATTACCATTCCTCATTCAAGCTTCTAATGATAGACTGTGAGCTTTTTCGGGGGTTGGGGGTGGTGGGAAGGCTGAGTCTTTCTGGATTCTTATTAGGAAGAAGCAATGCAAATAAAAAAGGGATTACAAGTCCCCAAAGGCTGCTAAATGACACTCTCCAACTCTCACCGGCTAGTCTCTAGAGGGTAATTAAATTTCAGATGGGGAAGATATCTGTGATTTATTTTTAATAGACCAGGTTGGAGAAAATAAAATATACCTGACCTTTAAGTTTTTAGGTTTGCAGGAGAATTATTAGTAAAGTTGGTTATGACTTTGTATTTTCAGTGTGTGGTAAGAAATTTCTATCAGTAACAGCCCTGTTTGCTCTAATGGAGTCTTCATGGCAAATAAAAAACATGTAGTAAGAAACTACACAGCTGAAATTGCAAGAAAAATGTACTATAATAAACACAGATGTTATGGTCTATTTATGAAGAAGTGTCCAGAAAATTTGTTGTTGTATGTGCATGTTGGCAAATGGCAAGAGAACTGATCAGGATAGAAGACGACCTCCCAAACTTGGCAAATGGGCAGAGGAGAGTAATCCTTATGTGAACTAGTTTCTACTATCTCTTTTTAAGTAATTTTATTAAACTTATATTAATGTGATGTTAGTGCATACCTCAGTTGATCTTTCAAAAGAGTTTAAAATGTTTAATATATGTACTTGACATTTTGGCCTTTTTTTCTCCTTTTTAGAATGTAGATGGGGAAATATTTGGTTAAGATTCCAGTGTTAGCTTATCTGGCATGAAATCTTTATTACTTTTTCTTTAGGTGTGTGGGAAGACATGATGCAAATTTGGAAGCAAGTTTTTATTTTACTAAATCTGGTAAACTTTTCCTTTATAGGTTTCCTAGGGGATATGAGGAGGGGAGTTCAGAAAACAGGTGTTTACAATAGAGGACACATCTTATAGAATAGCAGCTTGCAGAATTTTTAAGCGTGAGTGATGGCTTTGCAAGCTTCAGGTTACCAACTCAAATAGTGGGGTTGGGAAAGGAAATTGTAATCTTCTTTCCAGAAAATTCTAAAACTGTTTAGATATATTTACTATGGGATAGATTGAAAAACTGAGCATTGTTCATTTTGAGTTCAAGAATAGCAGAACTCTGCCTGTGAAATTCCATTGGTGAGGAACCTGAGTCCATTAGATGATTATTGTGGAATGTGAAAGATAGAAGAACGTTAGAAAAAATACCAGTCTCCTAGGTTGTGTTTGTTTGTTTCTTATAAATAGGTAAGGGGAATAAGAAAAATTAAAGTTTAATATTTAATGACAGTTGGCCTCAACTCCAGCCCAGCTTAAAAGACTTGCACATTTCTGACCTGAGGTTAACATCCGGAGGGAAGGATACAGTTTGAAGAGGGTGATCCTGTGGTTCTCCTAATTTAATAGCCAAGTGTTCCTGATGAGGGAAAATTGAAATTGACAGAAATGTGGTAGAAATGTCAACAATATACAAAATGAGCTGTGTAAATTGTGAAACATAAGGCACAGCTCAATTTATTCTGTGGTAGGATAAAAATTACAAACTTTCCATCCAGCTAATAGGGAGATCTACCTCTATCTCATTAAATTATCCATACCATTTCCTTCTCTGCCAATTATTTTTTTCATGCTACCTCTGTGTTCCCCTAAGTATGGATGTTGGAATGAAGCTACTGCTGTTGCTACTCCTGCTCTAGCTCCTACAAGGTGTCTTGCACTTTCTATGTAAAAATTATGAACTAAAATGTTTATGTGAATTCACTTCTTTGATTCTCACAAAAATCCTATGAAGTTGGTAGTTTCATTAACCTCCTTTCATAAATGAGGAAACTGAGGCTTAGAAGGTTTTGAGCCAGGCAGTTTAACTGCTTAACCCACATCTTCACTGCTAGTTCATAATGTCTCCTAGCAGTTATGATCCATTTACCTTTAGGGTTTTAGAATTTTAAAAACCGTTGTCTCACCACCACTGTCAAATTATTATTTATTGATCAAACAACTATTTGCATGTTTACTATTGCGTGGTAATTTTTGGGTCCCGCAAAATGGGTAACACCATAGAGAGGGTAACCTGCCATGGAAAGGGGGAGGCAGAAGGGACATGAATACATGTTGGTAACAAAGGTTACTGCTATTGCCCATCTTCCCTTCAAGGACTTTGTTGGTATGATATTTAGACTGTATTTTGCAATTGTTTTGCTTTAAGCTGCATATGCTTTCCTGGTTTGACTTTTTTCTTCCATCTATGGCTCTGGCTTTGAATTGAGACCCATTTATTTATTAAATATATGATAGCTATATAGGAGTTTTAGGAGACTAATAAATAATATTTATTTTTTCTCCACTTGTTTTGGAAGCAATTGATATGGAAATTGGGGGTCTGGTAGCTGGAGATAAAATTATGTTTTATAATAACTATAAAGTTATTTGGAGATTGTGGCTGAGATCCATCAAGTGAGTTTGTTAATACACTCCATTCCTCCATGCAGCTCGCAGCCCTAGAAAACCACAGACCATGGGGCAAGTCCCCTGGTGCTGCATAGCAAAGAGAAGACCATACGTACTCTCTCATCTCAAAGAAAAGAGAATAAGATAGGAGAAGAACTGGGCATGATCGGTTTATTCTAATTCACCTGCCAGTCAGGAGGAGTGGGGTAAGGAGTGGGAGAAAGAGGCTGGAAGTGTCACTCTAACAGAGGTGCTCCCACGTAACAATGAAGAGAAAGGCACAAGGGTTCCCTCTGATGGGGCTCTGAAAAGAGTACCCCAAAATGAAGGCCTCAGAAGCAAAAGTTATTCTCTGATCTTCCCTTGTCCTCTTGCTCAGTTCCACTCTTCCTTGAGGCCAGCCATAGAAACTAGAATCCCACATGCAGACAATTCTAATACAGGGAGGTTACTTTTGTAATACAGGTCTGAGTGTATCAGAGATAGAGTCCCAGAGGAGGTGACAATAGCTGACTCTTGAAGGAGGAATAGGAATTCGTTGAGTAGAATGGGGGCCCTATGAGCATGTTCTAGCAGAGAAATATCACACACATTAGTTCTGAGGCTTGATGTCTTTGGAGAACCACAACTGTCAAAGGTGATATAATATGTCAGAATATGAGGCTAGATGGTAGACACAGTGGTTGACTTCCTGTCTCCTGTTTCTGAAGGTGGCTATATTTGGGGGCTTTAAATTTCCTCCCCTGAAGCTCTGACCATTGGCCAGCCATTGCACTAGCTGGTGGGGAGAATCTCATGGCATCTTTGCCTTAAGTGTATGCAGACTTTGTTTTTCCTTTCTTCATTTATCTCAGACTCATGGGCCTTGAGATTTTGAGATTTGAGATTTCCTGTACTTCCAGAAAAGTCAGATGTAATTCTAGAAAAGATTGAAAGTAAGAAGCAATTCCTAGTATTTTAGAAATATTAGTCTTTTTTAATTTAGGTTCAATTTTTTTTATTTATACAGCAGGTTAGAAAATTGCCATTGTTTTGACAATTAACAGTGATTACAAACCCTGGGTCCAGATATGGCTGGCTGTTTACTGCCAATGGTACCTGAGTAAGTTTGCAAAGTTAGGGGATGCTAATATCACAGCTTTTGAGATTCCAAGCCAGGCTGACCTCTGAGAATAGAGTCATAGCTTACCTCATCCCTTGAGCATGCTTGCAGAACATTGTCCTGCTCTTGGAGGGGTTCATCCATCAGCAAGCCTGTCAGATGGCTTGGAGTGCTTAGCATTTCAAATTCATACAAACTGAAAGCCTTGAAAGACTTGGAGGGCAAGTCCACATTTCTTAGTTTTGTTTGGAACATTAAAATCCTATGTCAGAGCAGCTGAAAATTATGTTTACCACCTTGATTCATTATGCAGGCTTTTTTAAAAAATTAGTTTTCTTGATAGTCACTTGTATTTATATAGTATGTAATAGTTTACATTAAAAAATATTTATAAAAAATTATAAAATGTCTAAATATTAGTTCATTTATCTTGACAACAAATCAATAAGACAGGGCAACAGTTATTTTCTCCATTTTACAAAAGTGGCAACTGAGGCTTAGAGAAGTTAAATTGCATCTCTTAGACCAGTGCTGTCTGATAGAAATATAATGTAAACCACATATATAATTTAAAATTTTCCAGTTGCCACATAAAACAAAGTAAAAAGAAACAGGTGAAATTAATTTTAATAATCTATGCTATTTAGCCCAATATGTCCAAACATTATAAGTTCTGCATGTAATCAATTTAAAAATTATTGAGACATTCTATATTCTATTTTTCTTACCAAGTCTTCAAATTCCAGGTTTATATCTTAGAAATGAAGGGGCATACCCCATAATCTCAATTTAGGGTGTAAATGCTTTTGTGTATGAAAACTTTGTAAATTAAATTAAGATTTTACATCTAATCCTTTTCTACTATCTTTATTTGCTTTGGCTCTACTATTTTTGGTCTGGGTAGGCCAAAATTTCATTTTTATTGATTGTTTCATGTGAGTGGAATAGGTAGTTGGACATTTTTATTGACTAAATAAAAGGTATGCTTTCATGAGATTCATTTTCTGTTTTCCTGAAACAGCAACTCTACATTTTCCAGGTAGCTAAAACGAAAAATCTCAGCCTCTGTAGACAGCTGCTGCAGAATGTTATTTCCATAGTGGTTCAAAAGCTTGAAAATCTTCCCTCTGTAGGAGCACAGAGCACATACACTGTATGCACGATCCTAGGAGGTGCCACTTTTTCCCATCAAAAACCAAAACCCAAACCAAGCAAACAAAACCCCAAATAGTTTTGTAGAAAAAAACCTCCAGAGAGAGAGTATTTGGAACTTCCAGATAAAATAAGAGTCTGCTATGTTCCTGTCCTTCCAGGCTCAGCTCTGAGCTCTGCGGCCTCTGAGCCTGTTCACACAAGCTGCTCCTTTGTGCTGTTGTCTGCCATCTTCAGCTGCCTGATGAAACTGATTCATCAAGTCCAAGTCTGTGGTCTTTCATGAAACCTTGTCTAATTTTAATTAACAGTTTCTTCTCTGGGTTCTCATAA
>NW_012149507.1:5228694-5231313 GCF_000956105.1 Propithecus coquereli
CATGTTGAAAAAGCCAGGCACTTCAAAATAAATAAACTATTCTTTCAATTTGTTAATTTTTCTATGTAGACCTGTTTGACAGATGCAACTAGATCATGCCTTTGGTATTTTTGTTACATGTCTGCCCCAAAGACAATTGCATTAGGAATTCGGAAAGAAAGAGCATTTATGGATTTGATGTATCTGACATGAATTTTGGATATGAAGCTACCTAATCAGTTTGAAACTCAAGGTCTCTGAATTCTCCCTTTAGACCTTGATCTCAAACAGTGGCTAGAAGAATATGAGTCAAATTGTATAAGATAAAGTTCATATTATACTTTGTCTTGGAGCAGCTATACATCATCCCATGAGGCCATGGAAAGAATATTACATTAAATGTCAAGTGGCTGCATCCTACCAATGTCAAGGCAGAAGTATAAAGCCTACCCTTCACTGCCCTACTTTGGACAAGAAGGGTCATCCCACCTTCAGAGTTCCCCAAGAGGTTAGCTGAAATGTTTGTTGAAGTCAGTTTCTGCCTCTGCCCAATTCTGCTTTGTTCCCTTTCCTTTCCTCATAGGGAAAGGAAGACTTGGGAAGATCCCAAGACTTTTTTCAATAAATTTCTTGTATGCTCATCTCTGTCTCAGAGGCTGTTTTCGTGGAGTCCAATATCAAATTAGGAGAGATGTTCTGAACTTGACCAAGATTTAAGACTAAAGAAAATTTGCAAATCATCAATTCCTTTCATACTGTGGATGAAGAGGCCCAGATGCTGTAAGTCAGTTGTCCAGAGCTGCCCAATACCACAGCAGGGACTTGAATTCATAGGGCCTTATTGTTTTGGTTGCAGAGTGGATTAGAGGTTCTGCCTGTCCTTTGTGCTCCTGTTTAGCTGGCTCCAGTGTGAGGTTACCTAAATAGCTGACCTATAATTGCTCCAGCAAATCAGTTCAATTGAGTGATTTCCCAGATGCAGAAAATTCTCCATAGGCAATGTGGAAAGTTTAGCTTGAATATGTCCTGAAATAGTCTGAGTTGGGCAGGGGTGGTTGTAGTTTTCTCTGGCTTTTGAAATTTATTGTAAAAGACTTGAAATCCCAGAGTCTTTCAGAGTGTTCTTCGGGGAGTATCTGAGCAGGATCAGAATTACATTGAATCATTTCATGCAGGCTGAGTCCTTTGGGTCCATCTCCAAAGAGATCCAATTCCCTGGGCTTGCTTTTGTGGTTTGCTTCAAGATAGTGTAAAATGACTAGACTATCGAAAGATCTTTGTGTCCTGTGCCTTTGAATGACCTCCACATGACATGGAACACGTAATTCTAGGCTAGTTTTGTTCTCAGTGCCCCAACTCTGTGTGAATATTCACCTACCAGAGCTCCCATTTTGAGTTCCCTGTTTTTTTCTTGTTCTTTTTTTTTCTATGTTTTATTTTGAGTCTTTTATAATTGTCTTGGAAGACTCTTAGTTGTTCTTTTGAAAATTATCCCAACTATTTTGAATAGGACGTTTTTCTCGATAATGAGTTCCATCTGATTAATATGTTCAAGGACAATCGAAGTGTCTACTTATTTGAGATATTTTTCCTTGGTTAGAGGACCAGATGGGACACACTGCTATGTGTGCTTCCCACTGGTGGTGCTTCCCAGTGACCACACCTCCCGGTATGTGCAATCCTCTTTCTTATTGATGGTGAGCTCAGCCATGGGACTTGCTCTGGCCAGTGGTCCATTAGCAAGCGTGACACAGTGGAGGCTTGCTGAGTGCTGGCACACTGAGCTTGCTGTCTGAGGACTCTCCTCTTGGAAGCAGGTGCTGTGCTGTAAAGAAGTTTGGGCTGACCGACTACTAGGAGGCTACTGGAGGGAGGTTAAGGTCCCAGTTGAATGCAGCTATATGAGTGATTTCAGCCTCACCACAGAAAGCAGAAATACAGCCCAACTGAGCTCCAAATCATGAGAAATAATAAGTTATTATTGTAAGCCACCAAGTTTTGGGGTGGTTTATTATGCAGCAGTACATAATGGACATACTGAATTACATCATCTCTGGGATCCTCCCCAACTCTTTTGCTTTCCAACTAAATTGTAAATAGCAAAACAACTTGAATAAATGGAAAAGCATATGGTTATAAGCCACCCTCTGAAATACTGTGGTTCATTCTTTCGCCTTAGGGAAACGCACATTTAAATTATCTTTACTTAGTGACAATCCAACACATACATAAATATCTCCCACAAAAGGAACACCTCGTCCATCTTCCCTTGCTGACTAATCCTGATTGTCTGGCAAATAGTGCAGATATGGGGGTGATATCCTGGCTCTGAGATGAGAATGAAGATCTCAAAATCTCCTCTAAATCTCCATGTTTAGGAATCTTCAGCAGATGTTAAACACAATTTAATTAACATTGATTTCTTATCTATTCAATGAAGTTTCCACAGCCATTTAGTGAGAGAAAGGAAAAATTAAAAAGAATGTAAACCATTGTATACATTTTAAAATAAATTTAATCAGATTTTATATTTGTCTTACAACTAAAAAATAGCTATTGTCTATTCTTCTTTTTCAAGAAATTCTTGATAATCAAAGTTTATTTTTTGTCTTTCCCACTAGAGTTTCTAACCAGGATTAT
>NW_012149507.1:5232378-5236225 GCF_000956105.1 Propithecus coquereli
TAAAAAAAATAGAAAGAAATTATCTGGACAACTAAAAATATATAGAAAAAATTAGCCGGGCATGGTGGCACATGCCTGTGGTCCCAGCTACTCAGGAGGCTGAGGCAGTAGGATCTCTTGCGCCCAAGAGTTTGAGGTTGCTGTGAGCTAGGCTTATACCACGGCACTCACTCTAGCCAGGGCAACAGAGTGAGACTTTGTCTCAAAAGAAAAAAAAGAACTGTGTTTCCTATAGTGCTTTTTCTTTTTTTAAAAATAAGCTCACCTCCTCCAACCAAAGTGAGAACGTCATCACCAGTGCAAAAAGGCAGGGTTTTGTGATATATGTTTAGGGGGTGGGAACTTGAGAGGCAGGAGCCATTGTTAGTTGTTATAACGCTGGTCAAAGTTTGGTCAAAGAGATGCCAGATGCCATATTCTTTGCTATCACGTATTATTAAACTCCAGTTGATCTACGTCTGAGGGGAAATGTGCTATTTTAAATGCAGTGATTGATAAGAGGGACTACTAAAGGAATATTAGGAATGGCTTGAAAAGAATAAAATAGCTAATATTTATTATCTTCTAGACACTTTACTTTTATCAACGAATTTATTCTTCTAGCAAACCTATAAGGTAGATGCTGTTGTTATCCGTATTAATAACTGAGGAATGGAGATGTAGAGAAGTCAGGGGGCTTGTCCGAGGACACTGTAGCAGATTAAAGATGTCCACAAACACTTTGACACTGTCTTATTGAGAGGAGATTCTTGCTCTTGAACCTGGTAGCCCTAGGTCTGTTTGCACTAATGAAATATGGCAGAATTGACACTTTGCCAGTTTAGGGGTCCAGACCTTAAGGGCTTGACAAGTTCCACTTTCTGTCTCTTGGGACACTTACTCTTGGAGCCCTGAGACCCCTGTGTAGAAGCCAGAGGTCGTCACATTGGGAGGAAGCCCAAGGCAGCTAGTAGAGGGGCGGAATGTAAAAAGACTGATGCCCTGAGAGCCCTGGTTGTCATAGCTACAGCTTTCAGGTGTTCCAGACACTCAGCCAAAGCCCCAGACCTCAGAGCACACACGTGAACATTTCTGCTTTTCCTTGTCAGAATTCCTATCTCACAGATTCATGAGTAAAAGAAATGTTTTAAGCCACAGAGTGTTAGGTAATTAGTTATGCAGCAGTACACAAGCAGAACAGTCACACAGCTCTTATCTGAACACGAAGAATTCAACCCAAGTATTCAGGCTCCAGAGTGCATGTGTGTAACAAGTATTCTAGAGAATGTGTAAAAGTTACTCGGAATGTTGCACCATCTTAGTGCAAATAGCGACTCCCCCATCTCTGCAGCACGCTCCATATGGACTTTTCCCTTAGCCCATGCTGTTTTCTGCTGAAGCCCCTGTTGCCTCTGGCATGTGGTAGACTATGTTCATGCTTGTTTGCTGACCCCTTCCCATCCTCCCCACTTCAATGGATGCTACACAAGGGCAGAGCTGTTCACTGCTATGTTCCCAGCATCTAGAACAGGGGCAAGCATGAAGTCCACACTCTAAAGATTTTTGAGTAAGAGAAGAGATGATAGACATTTTTCATTTTATGGTGAGTAAAATGGAAAAGGCCTTTTGCTTCATTTACTTGAGGCATTTTGTGTGGCTATTCTGGTTTACTCTTCAGGGAGGAAAAAAAAATCAGAGTGAGAGGGCACTGCAAATAAAATAGATGATATATTAATCTCATAAGACAATTACCTGAGTTTAACCCAGGCCAGGAAAAGCCAGAGAGGCAAATGGTAAAAAAGCAATTGGGATAAGCCACATGTTATTGAAGGTAATATTTTTTCTGGCCACAAATCTGACAGTGACATCTGTGGTGAGGATGCACAGGGGAGCGTGATCCCAGAGAAGTGAGCTACTGCCTGGGGAGGGGGCCTCGGGTGTGGCACAATACCACTTGGGAGAATTTGAGTGATGACTGCATGGACTCCAAGAGTTTCATCAGCTGAAATAACTAAGTAGGCCAAAACGAATCACACAAGAAAAATTATTTTGCAAAGAACCTGGAGCAAAGAAGCGCTTCTTCGAATTCTGGTGAAGTATTAAGGAAAATAAATCTATATGACAGTGAGATATAGTATGTATTTAGTAAGTCAAAAGTATCACATAAAATGAGATCCAGTCATTATAGCATAACACCCAAAGAGATTTTAAAAGTAAAAAAGTAGAAATAAACTGTTTGATAGAGAGATGGTGACAAGTCAGAAAATGCCTCCAAATATAGCCTCTCTTAGCTGAGTGTTTGCTGACTGCTTCATGTGTTTTGAGTGCATCCGGCTTCCAGAGGAAAGAGTTAAGCCTGAATGGCGTAACAGATTTCAGTGCTTTAATGAATAACAAAAAGAATAAAAAGTGATGTCACTGAGAAGTTATCAGCTTCTAAATCAATTGAGGAGGCTGAAATTGACCAAAACGAAACATATTCAGGTAGATGTACTACAGCAGGAACTAGGAAACTGTTCTCTGTATGGTGTGGGTGAGTGCTGAGCTCCCTCAGCAAATTGAAACAATTCTCTGTGGGTGCATAACTCACGTTTCGAAATGTATTCTAGAATTGTTTCCAAAACTTGGTGGATAAACCCAAAACTGTAGTGTTAGTCTAAAATAAAGGGAAGAGTGACTTCTAAGCACAAATAGCCAGTTCAATGTTTCCAAGACAAGAGAAATTGGATATTATTCACTTGGACAACTGAAAGTCAGAGGCTCTTGAGGCAAAGAACAGCAAAATTAAGATGTTATGGCTGAAAAGTTTCTGTTCATGTCCTTTGTCCCCTTTTTAATGGGGTTGATTTTTTCTTGTTGGTTTTCCTGAGTTCTGTATAGATTCTAGTTATCAGCCCTTTATGGTATGTGTAGCACACAAATATTTTTTCCCATTCTGTAAGTTGTCTACTTGTTCTAATGGTAGTTTCCTTGGCTGTGCAGAAGCCTTTTTAATTTGATCAGGTCCCATTTGTTTATTTTTGTTATTGCTGTGATTGCTTTTGGGATCTTTTTCATAAATTCTTTGCCTAGGCCAGTGTCTATAAGAGTTTTACCAACATTTTCTTCTAGAATTCTTAAGGTTTCATGCCTTAGGTTTAAGTCTGTTATCTACTGTGAGTTGCTTTTTCTGAGAGGTAAGAGGTACAGATCCTGTTTCAGTCTTCTACATGTGGCTATCCAATTTTCCCAGTACCATTTATTGAATAGGGATTCTTTTCCTCAGTGTGTATTTTTGTCTTATTTGTCAAAGATCAGATGGTTGTATGAGGATTATTTTATATCTGGCTTCTCAGTTCGTTCCATTGGTCTATGTCTCTGTTCTTGTGCCAGTATCATGCTGTTTTAGTTTCCATAGCCTTGTAGTATAGCTTGAAGTCTGGTAGATTGATGCCTCCCAAATTTTTATTTTTGCTTAAGGTTGCTTTGACTATACAGGCTCTTCTCTGGTTCCATGTGAAATGTAGAATTACTTTTATAGATCTGTGAAAAATGATGTTGGCATTTTAATAGGGATTGCATTGAATCTGTAGATCACTTTGGGTAGTATAGACACTTTAACAATGTTGATTCTGCCAATCCATGAGAATGATATGGTTTTCCATCTGTTTAAAAGAAGACAGACTAATGGCCAACAAACATATGAAAAATTGGGCAACATCTCTAATCATCAGGGAAATGCAAATCAAAACCACAATTAGATATCACTTAAATCCAGTGAGATTCACTTTAATCAGAAAGTCCCCAAACAACAAATGTTGGCGTGGATGTGCAGAGATAGGAGCACTCATACACTGCTGGTGGGACTGCAAACTAGTACAACCTCTAT
>NW_012149507.1:5237350-5240725 GCF_000956105.1 Propithecus coquereli
GATGAGAAAATAAGGCTGTGTTTTTTACAGGTTTTCTTTCTTTCTTTTGTATATAAGTATGTATCTGTATCTCTACATATATCTTGCCTTGGTCTCCCCAACCCACAAAAACAAGTACAGTGCAGTAGGACTTTTATAAGTGAGGAATTATGGTGAAGAGAAAATGAAAGTTGGAATAATAAACTAATAACAGGGAAAGTTAGAACACAAAATACATTTTATGAGGTACCCAAACACTGTTAGGAAACTATAAATTTGGCTTTCAAATTTCTAGCAGCCAATGCTAACAAAGAAACATGAGCTATAGTGTCCATGAGATAAAATCACCAATATGTCTGTATATGCACAATTATTCCTGGTTCAGAGGCCTGAGAAAATTCATTCTAAGGACCTCACAGAGAGGGGCCTGTTGATAAAATGAACAATATCTTCAACAAATAAATACCACGAGCTTCATACTACTATTTTCTTTTTACCGTTACTCCATGTATGCTGTTGGCAGAGTAAATCAGCATAGTTTAGCAGAAGAATTATGAGGGGCCAAAACAATGCAGTCCAGATATGAGGGTATTTCCTGGTGCTTGTAACTTAAGGATACATTTTCAAATTTTAGAGGGTGAATAGACAACATAGAATTCAGGTAATTCTGTAAAATATATATTTTTCTCTCAATAAAGCTTCTAGTTAGCATTGAGTAATAGTGCATGACATTATCCTCTCCAACTGCTGGGGTTGCAGATGTCTGTGTTTCCTGCTAAAGGCAGAACCATATATCCATAAGCATTGATAGTTCTTTGAGATCTTGTATTCTTTGCACATGCTTTCCTTAGCCTAATATTTATGCTTTGTCTTTTCGATAATGCATTTTTCCATGTAGAATTATGAATTTGCACATGTCAGAGTAGGAAGCCTCTCCAACTTCGCAGAGTGATGGGCTGAGCAAGTACAGAAGAATAAGCCACGATTTTCTCTAAAAATAATTTTGAGTTTATTCCAGCATATGAACAGATGGGTGACCAAGGCCCCCGAAGCATGGCCATAAGAATTTTAGTTTGGAACAGTTTCAAAGTGGGTGTTAACAAATGCCCACAATGGCCATAAAAATAAAACTCAGAAAGAGAAGCATAGAACATCTAAACTTTGAGCAATGTAACTTCCTACAGAATGCTCCAGAAAAAAGTGATTACAAAATATATACCCTTAATGTCTGAATGAATTGTAACTCTATACAGCCACGTATGAATCCATACTGGACGTACCTACAGCGACTGTATGTTCTGGTAGCCCGGATAGTCCTGGATACTGCCTGTTGTCCTGGCACAATTGTTAATACTACCTCCTTTGTTGTCAAAAGTGTTCTGGCTCCTTTAATGCCTTTTGGTAACATTTGTAATTATAGGAGACGTTTACCAAAAATGTTACGTTAATGTGAAGTATTTTTCCAAGAATTTTGCTTCCATGCCAATTGGTTTTGCCTCCTACATTTTTGGAGAAACAAGAGTGATCACTAAAATATTCTAAAAGTAAGTTGAATTTTAATTTTAACTGGGTGTTCAGCACCTTTAATTTGCATGCATGTGTACATATGTGTTGTACACATTTTAAACTTTAGAGGCATTATCTGTGTTGTAAAGATCCACTGCCTTTTAAAGATCCTGGAATTGTTCATTTCTTTTGGCAGAGGGAATTTAACCAAATAAAGCACTTCTATTGGGCTAATATTGACCTTATAACTGTATTTCAATCCTCTAAATGTTAAATAAAAGTATAATTCTGGCATACACACAAGAAGTGTCTCGCTTGGATGATAAATTACATGATCACACTACTCTTATTTGATTCTTGTTTTTGGAGTCAGTGCCAAGAAGTCAGTTCAAGCTGTATGGATTATTTTTAACAATGTCCATTGGTAAAAAAATGATGTGCTGCATCTTTTGCAGAATAATGCCCTGAGAAACCAAGGCTTACAGCTTTTGATGAAAGCTTGCCACACATTTGAAATGTGTCATTAATTAATGAACAGAGGGGGCTGGCTCATTAAAACAATAAATAGAGTATTTTCTGGGTACTACTAGATCATGTGAAAACATGGGGAAGAATTTAAGCCCTTCATTTGGTGAGTTCCTTGATTGATTCTGAAGGAAATAAATCTTGTCCCAAGAGCTCTATATAGATTGTACTTTTAAAAAATAATGAACTGCATAGTATCAAGAAATAGTATCCTGATAGAATCATAGGGCTGGGATTTGCAAAGGCCAGAGCACTTGACCTTGGTTTGTCCATCTGGGACAAGTAAATGGCTTAAGGATCAACTTGAAACTGACTTTTCATGACCTTTTCTATGAAATGTTTACCTCCAGTGACTCATTTCACATTAAGCCCTACTGTTGTATTTAGGGGACCGAGTCAGGCCCTTCCACAAGAATTTATTTACCCAAGTTCTTGCAAGGCAAAGAGCTTTAAAATCACAGAGACTGATCTGATTTCAAGTATTATGGATCAATTTTCTTGTCCAGATGCTAATAGAACTGTTATTGTGGAGGTGCTAAAATGTGAACCAATGCATGTGAGTTAAATTGTTCTCATCGGTGGAGAAATCACTTATAATCACATTTCTAAAGACTCTTAGGACTCCTCCATCCTTAGGTAGAATTGATTAACTTTTGTTTTTGTGTTCACTGCATCTTCTACATATATCTATTATTTATTTCTGCCACCATCACACACTAAGGCTTTTATTTATGTATATATCTCCTGTCAAGGATTTTGAATTCTTCCGTGGGAAGGACTGTATTTTATTTGCCTTTGCTTTTCTGGTGCCTAGCACAGAGTCTGTGTTGAATAAATGCAAGAATGTGTTTTATCCCTTATTTGACAATTTTTACGTAGAAACATTTTTCCAAGAACTAAAGTCCAAAACATTAAGACAGACATCTACCACTCATATTAACTGAATGCTAGTTTTTCATATTTGCTTCAGAGAATTTTATTTTTAAAGAAATAAAACTTAACAGGTTTAGCTAAAGCTCTCCTCTCCATCCCATTATCTTTACCCACTCCCCAGAGAGAAATATATCCTGGAGTTGGTTGTGCCATTCTTAATGCATTTTCACTACTTAACGCATACGTCTGTGTATATTTGTAAAAATAGTATTGTTCAAAGTGTTTTCAGATTTTGCTTGAGTAATATCCTATAAATCCCCTCTTCTGAAGCTTCTATTAGATCATTGCACTATCCTTTGGATATTAATTTAATATTTTGTTTTTAATATGTAACTGTGGATCTGTAGACCTGCAGATCTAGTTTGCGCATACTATTAATAACTTCTGTATACTATCATGTGATTCTACCATGGCTTATTTATCTATTCCATT
>NW_012149507.1:5242008-5243326 GCF_000956105.1 Propithecus coquereli
GGTACAAATGTTTAGGTTATGTATGTTGTCTTTGCCGCACCTGAGTCAGGTCTTTAAGTGTGTCCATCCCCCAGACGGTGTGCACTGCACCCATTAGGTGTGTGTATACCCATACCCTCCTCCCCTCCATCTGCCTGACCCCTGATGAATGTTATTACTTGAAATGAAAGTCACATTACATAAAATTAACTATTGTAAAATGTAAAATTCAGTTGCATTCAGTACATTCACAATGTTGTGCAACTACCATATTTATGAAGTTCTAAAACATTTTCATTACCCTAAAAGAAAACCTCATATCATTAAGCAGTCACGCCCCCTTTTCCCCTAACCTCAGCCCCTGGCAATCACCTATCTGCTTTCTGTTTCTGCATATTCTGGATATTTCATATAAATGGAATCATTAAATATTGTGCCCTTTGTGCCTGGCTTCTTTGACTTAGCTGTTTTCAAGGTTCATCCACATTGGAGTGTATACAAGTACAGCATTTCTTTTTATGGCTGAATAAAGTTTCATTGTACGTATTTACCATATTTTGCTTATCCATTTATTCCTCAGTGGATATTTGGGTTTGGTTCTTGTGAATAATGCTGCTATGAACATTTCTATATCCTCACCAACACTTGTTTTTTTTGTTTTTTTGTTTATGGCCATTTTAGTGGCTGTGAAATGGTATCTCATTATGGTTTTGATTTGTATTTTCCTAATGACTAATGCTTTTGAGCATCTTTTTATGTGCTTGTTGGCCATATGTAGGTCATAGTATCAAGTCCTTTGCCTGTTTTAAATTGGGTTGTTTGTTTTTACATATTCTGGATAGTAGACCTCTATCGGATATATGATTTGCAAATTTTTCTCCCATTCTGTGGATTGTCTTTTCACTTTCTTGATTGTGTCCTTTGATGATGCACGAAAGTTTTTAATTTTGATAAAGCCTGGTTTATCTACTTTTTTCTTTTGTTACTTCCACTTTTGGTGTCATATCTGAGAATCCGTCGCCAAATACAAGATCAGCCCTATGTTTTCTTCTGAGAGTTTTATAGTGTTAACTCTTACACATAAGTCTCTCTCTCTAGGTGTGGATTTCTAAAATTCATTCTACATATGGTTTGATGTGCTTTATCAATGTGATTCTCTTTTAACTAGTATCTGCTATTTAACCTTTATAGGTTTAATTTTAATGACAATGTTCCTTTCTAAAGTTTTTGTATACTTTTTATACTGCATACTTCTTTAGTTATATTTTCTCTCCCATCTCTAATACACTTACTTTATTTTAAGTGTATTTTATAGTGTTTTCCAGATTAGTATATAGGG
>NW_012149507.1:5244239-5257597 GCF_000956105.1 Propithecus coquereli
GAGCCTGATAAAAGGAGTTAGGAATGGTGAAGGAGGGGAAACAAGTTGGAGTATAAAGTCATATTTTCAGGGTGAGCTTCATGGAAAGGGGAAATTTGAGCAAAGGCTTAAAGGAAATGAAGGTGTGAGCTTCTAGGGAAGGGCTGTTTCAGACATGAAATAGCAGAGTCAGGGCCTGCATGCATGAGCATGCTTCATGCTTTCTTGGAGCAGCACAGAGGCCAGTGTGGCTGGAGCTGTGTGGAATCAAGAAGGAGAGTCCCAGGAGATGAGGCCAAAGAGATGAAGGGAGAGGTCAGATCATGTAGGACTTGAAAGCCATTGTAAGGACTTGGCTTGTAATCTGTACTTTGAAGAAAACAGTGACATGATCTGACATGTTCTTAAAACACTGCTTTGGCTGTATGTTGATTCTAGATTGCAGGGAACAGGATAGAAGTAGAGAGGTATGTTGGGAGGAGGACTCTGCAGGAGTCTAGAAGCTGAATGGTGAAACCTAAGAAGTGTGGTAGCTGTAGAAGTGGCCAGAAGGTACAGCCAGCATGGTCTCCCTATGGGTTGGCTGTGGCAGAAATAGAAGAGTTAAAGACAAATATTTTCCTTCTTCCTTTCAGTTGGCCATGCATGTATAATATTTATTGTTATTTTCTTAATTCTAGCATTTCTATCTGATCTTAGGGAGAGGGTCATGTTGCTTTAGCTAATCATATTCTAGGACTGGAAGCTGATGAAACATTTTAAAATGTCATCTTCTGCTTAAATACATCTTTTAAAAAGTTTTATCATGGTACATGCTTAGGAGTTTTAGAAGGTTCAAACTCTTTGAAGAAGGTCAGACAACTGAGCTGTTTGAGCTTGATAAGGAGCTGCTAAGGGTGCATTCACGGCGAATGGCTCAGAAACAACAGCAGGTAGCTGGGTGGTGACAGGGGATCCTTAGCATCTCTTAGGCACCTTCTGGCAAAGAAATAACTGTTTGGAAAAACAGGCAGGCAAGGTTTTCATTATAACAATTGGCATAATGTGGCATATAGAGCTTTTCTTTTTCTTTTGTTTTCTTCCAACAAAAGAAAAAATGTTCAGAGCACTTAAAAAAGCCTTTTTTCCACGTGAAAAAAGCAGCAAAATGTTCCAAGGTGATAAGGACTTTTCATATTTATTGTCGTGTAATCTCTTGGTAAACAGTGTCTGAGGAAACCAAGTGGTTTGGATCAAGAGGACCATAACTAAGGCATCACGCAATATGGACAAAAAAAATTTAGAAGCTTTTGTAGTACTTGTCTTGAAAAATTCAAGAAAATTTATACTCACAGCCTAAGGTATATATTACATAACAAGATGATTATTTATTCCACAATATCTTCCACAATCCTTTCTGTTTGAGAGAGCCATTTCTAGTTGTTGACCAAAAAAGTTAGCAGAGTAAAACTGCGAGCGTGGTGGCAGATAGACACCCTTTATTCATGAGCATGAATGTACAGTGACTCCCCTTCTCTGTGGCCATTTGGTAAACATCGATTTTGTTACCCATGGCTCCCGGGCTTGTCCTCCAACACCCAACTTCTGCTTCCCTATTGCACTGGCAATGGACAGCGATCTCCTTTGCCTAAGTGTTGTTTATTGCAAAGGGTTAGCAAATAATATAACATTTACCAAAAACATTCACTCTTCTCAAATACCCGAGATTCACTAAAGCCTATTGTTTGTTTAAAGAAATATTTTGATGCCTATAGCATCTGTAAATGACTTGTTAATATCCTTTTATTTTCCCTTAAAGACAGAGGTTCCCAAAATTAATCCTGGGATACCTGCCCACCACCACCACCAAGTTC
This sequence comes from Propithecus coquereli, assembly GCF_000956105.1. Classification (NCBI taxonomy): domain Eukaryota; kingdom Metazoa; phylum Chordata; class Mammalia; order Primates; family Indriidae; genus Propithecus; species Propithecus coquereli. The sequence continues at coordinate 5,246,072 of NW_012149507.1, forward strand.
CAAGTCAGTAGGTTTGGGGCGGGACTCCAGATTTGCATCTCTAACAAGTTCCCGAGTCTTATCTTGGAACCACTCTTTGACTGTCTCAAGGTGATGGTTTTCAAGCTTGACTGCACCTTCAATTACTTGCAGAGCTTTCAGAAAGTCCAATTAACTGATGCACCCCAGACCAATTAGATCAGAATTTTGAGGCTGGGACTCGGCATCCGAATTTTTAAAGCTTGCCAAGTGATTCCAACATGTGGCCAGGTTTGAGAATCTTTACACTTAGGTCTTCTGACCGGCAGCTAGATGTGCTTAGCAGATTACTGCCAATAAGCTGCGTATGCTGATTTTCACTGAATCTCCATGAACTCTCTGGAAGCAAAATCTTATTGTGTGAAATGAGAAATAAAGCATTATGCAAATATAGAACTCTTATCAAACTTTTCAGCAGACATCTTGACGCCTATGGGTTTAACAAAGAGTATAAATTTCTCCATGTGTCACTTAGTGCAAACCTAAACGTTAATTATTGGAGCTGAATTTTGTACACCGGCATAATGAAGAGAGAAAAATACTCTTATTTTCAAAAATGTCTTTTTGGCTTATGAAACATTATGATGTGATTCAGAGCCTCAAAATTCAATTTTTGTGAGTATTTAGACTATTTTGTGGAGTACCAAGTTAGTATGGGCAAACTGATAACTTGACTTTATTTAAGCATCAGTGTTATGTTTCTCTTTGTTATCTTTGAAGTGACCAGAAGCTTTGTTATCAAAAATACACTTTTGACATTGGCAATTGTTTATAAAATTACAAAAAAATATATAGCTAGATGAAACAATAGACCATTCTGGGTATAAATTTGGCAAGGGCTTATACATGTTTTGATGACACAGGACTTGGACTTTGAAGGCCTGAGTTTGCCCACCTGCTCTGTAACCTTGGGTGACTCACTTAAACTTTTTAATGTCGTGTTTTTTTATCTCCAAATCAGGGTTAATGACATCTACTTATGGGCATGACTGTGAGGATAAAATGAGGTAATCACACAAAAACGCTTGCTAAGTTGCAAAATCCTATAAAATATACAAGTATTTAATGTTCAGGATAAACCACACAAGTAGGATGATTGTTTATATTTCAGTAATGTTAATAAATTGCACTTACTATTCACTAGGCTGCAAGACTGTTGAGGGGAGGGGTTGTGTTTTATTTATATTTATATCCTCACTGCATTGTGCAGAGCTTGGAACACAAAAGAAGTTCAACCAATGATTGCTGAATAAGCTACTGTCTAGACCTTTCAGCGTTGTCCCCTTTATGACCGCTAGCACAGCTTTATGCAAAAACAGGGTATTAAGCTGGGGAGTAGAGCTTTGTGTGTGTGTGAATATAACTGGTCTCTGGAAATCGAAGTTCTGCCTTTCCCTCATTAGCACCAAAATCTAACTTTCTCATTTAATGGGCTCAGATACAAATTTACATGCACGTAAAACTACATCTTTCCCTTTTATGCTAGGAACACCCTTAATTTAAGAGTCAAATAGCCAGTAGAGAAAAATAACTGTTTCCTATTATCTGAGGGATTGGCAACTGATAGGTATCATTACTTCCCATGGCCTTTTGTAATAAATTAGGTTATTGGGTAGTGAATTACTAATCTTTTTACTACATGACTGAGAAAATGCAGAGAATGAACATCCAAACATTGATGAAAGATTGATTCTTTGCAAAGCTCTCATTTTCTATAGCATCTGAGAAACATTCAGGAACTAAAGAAGCCCTGGGTCATTATCACCTTGGGTGGTTGTCTTTGCTTTGGTGCTGAAAACCTAGTGTGTGTGGATGGAGGTGGGAGCAGGAGCTCAAACTGATTCAAATATGTCTGGCCAGAAATGGGGTAGGGTCAGGTGAATTTATCAAATGAGGAATAAGGAGTCTTGCTCCTAATTTATCGAAGGTCTATTTATCAAATTCGGAACAAGGAACCTTAAGAGGAAATAAGCCACACCAAAGGAAAAGAAATGAGGGAGTATAAAAACTGGGTCTAACAATAATTTATTGGTTATTTGAGGGAATGGTAAATTTCATATATGACCCATTATATGGTTTTCCTAGTCCAGGCCAGTTATGGACTAAACTGTGCAACCTCTACCCCCGCCCCCACCCCCATTCATATGTTGAAGCCCTCACCCCCAGTGTGACTGTATTTGGAGACAGGGCCTTTAAGGAACTAATTAATATTAAATGGGATTGGAAGGGTGAGACCCTAGTCCAAAAAAGACTGGTGTCTTTATAAGAAGGAAAAGAGACACCACAGTGCATGCGCGTTCTCTCTCTCTCTCTGCTCATGTACATATAAAGCCCTGTGAGAATACAGCAAGGAGGTGCTATCTGCAAGCTAAGGAGAGGGGCCTTATCAAAAACCAAATCTGTGATATCTTGATCTTGGATTTATTGAAAATAAATTTGTATTTTTTAAGCCACCCATTGTGTGATATGTTGTTATGCAGCTTTAGCAGACTAATACAGAGCCATATAAGTTTATGATTAAACCCTAGAGAAAAAGGTGGGTTTTTTTGTAAAAGAGAAGAGTATTTACAAAAGTCTCTAATAGAAGCTAACAGTGAGTAGCAAAAAGGTGAGAATGTGAAGAATTGTTCACTTTCTAGTCAGAAAAACTGACCCTAATGGCATTACAGGGAGAGAGGACGAGGGTCTGCACCAGGGAGCAGCATGGCATCGCATCTCAACATGTAAGAATCACCTCGGGGCAGTTGAGCTTTGCGCAGCACATCTTCCATCAGTGCTAGTTGGTGATCAAACAGTTCCAGTGGGTGACTGCAACGGGGAAGACTTTGTTGTCACTGTCAGAGATAGGAACCCAAATCTGAGGAGAACATGAGTAATTGAGAATTAATTATTCTTCCTGAATACATATGAGACACCTCCTGAAAACTCCCTAAAATAACTAGAAGGTGAAGAAACTTTGAAATGAGTTAGAATCCCTGTAATAGTAGGTGTGAGATTATTTCATTAGCTTAATGGAACTATCTCATGGGATGTACAAGATGGCAATATTAACATTAATGATGTAGAAATAGGTGTCAGATAGAAACTAACCTCTGTAGGGCTCCTATTAAGTGCTAGGCACCGGGCTGTTGTCTGAATTATATCTCATTTTCTGCAGAATAACTCTGTAAGCTAGTACTATTGCTCCCACTTTTCAAAAGAGGAAATTGGGCTGCAGAGAGGTTATGGAATTTGCCCAGGTCACCTAGCTAGTGCCTTTGGAAACTGGAATACAAAGTAGATATATTAACTCCAAAATGGATATTTAACACACTGCTATTCATAGCTTGATAACAATTTTGAGCTTTTTGCTTGTGTGTATAGAGGAGGAAATACTGAGGATTTTTTTCAAGGCAGCATAAAGATAATTCAATTCCCATGCCCCATGTCTCCTAAACTGTGGAAGGAAACAGTTTGGCCACTTGCAGTGCCACCAAACAGATACATGAACATCATTATTATTCCTTCTGTCTTGGCATTATTATGTGTTCCAAGCACTGAAGATACAGTGATAAACAAAATAGACCTAGCCTTTATCTTGTAGAGCTTAGAAATATTAAGCAAATTATTACATGAATAAAATAGATAATTAAGCATGGTGACGATTGGTCTAAAAAAGGTCAGGGAGGTAGGAAAGAATAAGAGAGATGAGATTTAGATGGGCTTCAATGCAATATTGATATCTGAGCAAAGCACTGATGAGTGGATGGGGTCAATTAGGCAAAGCCTCGGGAACACCACGCTCCAGGCAGACGGAAGGAGCCAAAGCACGAGGAGGGAACAGGCTGCACTTGCTTCGGGACCAGCACGAAGGTCAGGTGGTTGGAGTGCAGGGAGCTTGGAGAAATGTCGGAGGTCCAGATGGAGGCAGGGTGTGTTATTTGGGGCTGTAGAAGCCCATGTTAAGGATTTCATGTTTTTTTCCCCCTAAATGAAATAGAAGACACTGGAGGCTTTTGAGCCTGGGAGGTAGATGGAGGCTGCGATCCCTCTGGCTTTTACCTGGAGGTGCATTGAAGGGGACGAAAGAATTGGGTGACAAATGACAGAAGTTGTCAAAGGAGACCGAGAAGGAGGTACCAGAAAGGGAAGAAGTAAACACAAGCTAAAGAAGTCAACTCCTGAAAAAGGCAGGAGTGGTCTGTGGCTTAAAGGAAGTAGTGAAAGACAAGAAGGCGAAAGAGACTGAAATGATCTGTGCCGTCTAAGCTGGATGAGCAGAGGAACGGAGACTGGGGGGACTAAGAAGAGAAAGTGAAGGGTTCCTTCCAAGTAGCTGAGGCCACTGGAGAAGATGCTCTTGAGCAAAAGAGGCAGGAAAAAGGAGGTTATGGTCAGACTGTTGATTTCGGAAGGGCTTTGGTTGTGTTGTGTTCATGCCGTGATTTTGGAAATGAGTTGCTGGGGTGAAGCAGAAGAAAATATATTTGGAAATAAAAAGGTCAAACATTGAGGCAAAGGCTTTACCAATGTTACCTATGTGGACACTGAGTTGTCTGGGATGATGGAAGGAGGTAAAGTCTTCAATGAATGAGGGAGCAGAGCTCAAAATACTACCTTGAAAACAAAGAAGAGGTGATATTGCCAAATAGTGAGCTCAAAGGAGCAGGGATTTCTGCAGGACGATGGTCTGGAAGAAGCAATGGTGAGTGAAGGAGACACTGAATCTCCTCTTGACCATGAACATGGTAAGACATAACAGAGAAAACAGCCTTCATTTCAGAGGGTCTAGGGGAGGTAGTGTACTCAGGGGACAACTCAGATTTCATTAAGCCAAGACGATGGGGAAGGAGACGTTGAAGGTGTAGAGGGGCCTTTTGATCACATACTAGAGATTGAAAAGGGAGAAAGTCTTGTCTAGAGGAACAGAGAGGATGTACAGAATTGAGGTGACTGTAGAATTGGCTGGTGGTAAGAACCAAGCAAGAAGGGGCTTCTGGTGAGTGGCCATGCGGATTGTTCAGTGCTCTGTGCTGGGCTGTCACACCCAGAGTTTGCGCGAGCGCACCTGTGGGCTCTAGTAATAACCCAGTTGTGTCCAGCAGGGCTTTCACTTGTTTGGGAGCTTGAGCAGTTAGGGAGAGCTGCTTTTGGTAGCCGTCTGTGTGTCAAAAAATAATCTAAATCCCTAGTTTGGGACTCAATAGGAAAACTACATTCTATCAAGTTTTCGACATAAAAGGAGCAGATCAATGCAAAAATAACACTATTTTATTCAGAGTGCTTATGGCAAAAAGGAAAACAACTTTTTAAATGGAGAGATAACGCACTAGATAACTGAGCACATAGAGACATGGTGAGCCCTCCGTCGTAGTTCTCAAGTTCATTCTACCAGTTCCTCTGTATGTAATTGTAGAACATTCTGTTTCAGCATGGGAGACAGCTATTACTGTCATCCCAACAGCATAAAATGTACGTTCCATAAATTGTCTTATATACACAAACTTCATTTAATTCAAAAGGAATGTTATAGTTTAAGAAATAATTTTCAGAAATTATTAGAAAATAGTTCCAGGGATACATAAAAACATGTCTAAATAAACTTCAGAGTAATTCAATTAGCATTGTGCTGTTGTGAACATTTTCTCATGAGCTGTTCTTTTATTGCCTAAAATAAAGAAGTTACATGGAAAAATGGAATTGTAATTTTTAAGGCAAAAGAAAATTTACCCCATCTATCACCCTACCACCCTATAGAAGGGTGAGAATTCTAGATGCTTTAGAATAATGGGACAGAAGTAAGAGAATACGTGGTATGTTCAAAGGACTAGAAGTCATTTGGTAGGATAACAGCACAAGTTCAAGTTGAGAGGAGGAGGCGGTGGGTGAGAGATTAGGCTGAATAAGTAGGTGGGTATAGATGATGAAGACAAGAAGATATTTCTTGCTCAGAAGTTTAGACTTATTATCAGGACAATGAGTTACCAATTGCCTCTACTAGGCAGAGGAGTAGCATGACCAGAAATATATCTTTAAAAATAAATGTTTAGAGACAGATTCTGGCTCTGTCACCCAGGCTGGAGTGCAGTGGCACAATGATAGCTCACTGTAACCTCAAACTCCTGGGCTTAAGGGATCCTCCTGCCTCAGCCTCTCAAAGTGCTGGGATTACAGGCAAGAGCCACTGCATCCAGCCAGAAATACATCTTAAAAAGATCTGCTTAGTAGCTGAGTGGAAGGTGGAGACAGAGACTTGAAGGAAGACCAATGAAGATGCAGTAATTGAGGGGAGAGGTGGTGAGGGCTTAAACAAATCAAAGGTGGCAGGGAATGGACAGTAGTTTGAGGGAGATTTGGCCGTCAAAGCAGGTGAGCTAGAAAGAGCAGTCCACCATGACTTCGAGGAATGTCCCACCACTTGTCTAAGGGACTCAGGTCAAATGCAGAAGAGGTTTTATCCCTGAGTCTTTCTCTGCTTTCTTATTATCTTTCTAGACTCCCTTCTTCTTGTAAAGAACCCTGAGTATAATATCCTGGTGTCTTTTGTATGTTTCTAGAAAATTTTTCTTTTACTTGGCCTGGAACACCCATAAATACCGTGGATATTCCCACTGGTTTAAAAGAGCGCTGATGTTGAGCAGGATTTCTGAGGACTAGGGTCAGTCATTTCCTGAAGATGGGTGAGATGTTTCTAACTTTGTTGAAATTTTATGTAATGTCCTTGGGAAAGTCTATTAATAACAATGCTTAATCTATACCTCTCTACTAAGCTTGAAAAAATGTAGGGAAGGATAATAATAACAAGCACTTGACTCTTTTCAGGGTTTAACTATATTGACTCGCTTGGTTTTGAGTTGTTACAACAGTCCTATCAAAGAAGTATTGTGACAAACCTCATTGTACAAATGAGGACATTGAGGCACAGAGAGGTCAGGTAAATTATATAAGGTCACACAGGGAGTAAGTGGCAACTTGTCTAAGGTGAGCTCATAGGTAGCAGAGCCAGGATTTGGCTGCAGGCTGTATGGCTGCAGGGCTGAGGCTTTTAGCTTCTGCATTATGTCACCTCTTCACACTTGCAGCCGACTACAGGAGTTAGGGACACTGAATTTCTTATGCTGAAGAAATTCCCATGGTGTTAATCCACTAGTCAGAGATGAAAACAGTATTTCTACTTCAGGACCTCTGGAGATTGGTAATGTCCTCATTGCCATCACGGGGTGTGGGTGGTGAGGGAAGTGCCATTTTCTATGGTTGCCTTTGTCCCCCTGCTGCAAATCCTCTAAGGTTGCCATTTGGGGCACCTATGTCAGATAAAGTCCCCAATATTGTTGATGGTGATAAACAGCCATGATGATCCAATGGTCTAAAGTTGTCATAGGAAGGAGTTGGCTAATAAGGGGTGGGGTGGGGAGAGAGCATCCATCTATAGTCTCCATCCATTCATCCATTATCTATCTGTCCATCTGTCCATCCATTCATCATCTCTCCCTGTCTGTATCATCTCTCCATCTGTCATCTGTCTTCTAACCATCCAGCCATTCCTATATATTTCCTGGCTTCTTTGTATGACATACTTTATTTGATCCTTTCACATAATTAGATCATTTATTCTTGAAGGCTGTAATACCTCTACAGATGAAGAAACTGAGTCTGAGAAACAGTATACTTTTTTGAAACTTGAGGTCAAGGTTGTAGTCAAATTACTCTGACCCCAAAGTATGTACTCTTTCCCTTTACCACATGGCTCTCATGCTGGGTTTTTTACCTTTTGGCTACATGTTCTACTTGTTAGCCTAGATTACTGCTGTTTTAAGACCTTTACAGATTATCTCTGTAATTATCTCAACAGAATATTTGCAAGTTAATCTTTGTCTTTCCCAATACAGGTTTTGAGAAATGTAATACACTAAGAAGAAAAACTATTCAGTATAGGAAAGCAAAGGTACAAAACTTAAAGAAATGCCAATGATAAATTTTACTTTTGTTTCAGATGTACTGTATAGTCGAATGCCATTTCTCTAATTCTGTGAGAGTTTTGAGAAAAGCAGTACAGGTAAGACTGGCGCAGCAATGCCTATTTTTCCGTATGCAACATATGCAGCATATAAAATAACTTTAATGATAATATGCTTACTCTACAATCTATTAACGCTCCCTTGCAGGGACGCATCCTATCTCGCTGCTGCCCATCTTCGTTATGTGGAAGGTCTGAGCTAGGTAAGGCAGCTCACCTTTTTGCCTCATGTATTTCCTCTTTACCTGATGTATGTCTCAGAGTATCTGGTTACTGTGGCAACAGAAAATATCAAAATTTCATCTAGGTAAATTGATGCAGAGGAATTATTTTGATATACATACTTTTTTTCCTTTGAGATCCGTTTTCTGCTCAAGCTGATGATTAATTTTACCCATAAAACCCAAGATTGGTTGTGTTGTCTTTATTAATGGTGCCCATGAAGGTAAGTTACTTTCCCAAAACTAAGTAATAATATAAAAATGAACGAACTCAATAACAATAGGCACCATACACAATAGGACCAAATGAACTGAACTGTTTGTTCATTCCTTGCCACATTGATTCCATAGATCCTAGTTGGGCGACTCCAGGTTCTGGAGGAGAATGCTCTTTAAAGAACTATTTCCACATTTTGTTGGCTAAAAAAACAAGGTTCATGTAAATCATGCTTTTCTTTCTTTCTTTCTTTTTTCTGGAGGGGGGAGGGGAGAACAAATTTCCCATAAGTTCCATTCAGAACTTATCATGCACTTACTCTTTTTTTTTTTTTTATTTCAGCATATTATGTGGGTACAGATGTTTCGGTTATGTATGTTGCCCTTGCCTCCCCACTGCCCCACAAGTCCAAGTTTCAAGCGTGCCCATCCCTTGGATGGTGCACATTGTACTCTTTGTGTATGCAAATACCTGTCCCCTCCTCCCCCTCCCCCTCCCCCTGCCCGGCATCCAATAGATGTTATTCTTATATGTACACTTATGTGTTGATCAGTTAATACCAATTTGATGGTGAGTACATGTGGTGCTTGTCTTTCCATTCTTGGGATACTTCACTTAGTAGAATGCATTCCAACTCTATCCAGGAGTATACAAGAGGCCATGCACTTACTCTTTAATTATAGAGGAACTTAATGTCATTAGTAGCTATGAGCTGTAAATTCTGTTCTAGGCTACGACATTTACTGAAATTAAATTGTTAGTTCCAAATGTGTAAACATATCTCAGCTAGGGCTTTTATGTAACTGTTCTCTTGCTCTGCTTGCTTACTGGTATTTACGTTTACTCCCTCCTGCTAATTGGGTAATGTTTGTAAAGTGCTTTTGAGATGAAAAGCTAATGATCCCTGCAGGGAGGAGGGTGTGGGTGGCTGCCTGTGACAGCTTGCTAAGGGTGTCTGCTGGGGGTTTGACTGCGAGGGCTTGCTTGTGGGCTCAGGGATAATGAGGAATCCCTTAAGACTTCGATGTCCCTGCTTCCCAAAACCTTTTCCATTCCATTCTCCTCGCTTTGCTAAGTCACTCCTTGGACAAAGTAAAAATCATTGTTCCTGCAAAGCTGTAAGACTTGTTTACCCACTTACCACTAGGGTTTGCTCTAAGGCAGTTGGACAGTACTTGTGTGCCTTTGCAAAAGAAATAATGATAATGACAGAAATACATAAAGAAGTATAAAAAAGATGTTACTCTTAAAATTTAGAGGTATATTATTATTATATCTCTTTTCTGTACAATAAACTTAATTTTTGTTTATTTTCATGTTTTGAAAGATAGGACATATCTTTGTTAAAAAGTTGACTAAGAAAAAATGTAACCGTGAACTGATAAATATTTTCCATTCATTTCTACAACAAATGTATTAAAAGGGAGAAGAGGCTTTAAAAAAGTTATGTAATTTCTTTTTTTCTTTCTTTTTATTTTTTGCTAAAGCTTCTGAATTTTTTGTCACTGTACGGGAATGATATTTATGGTTTCCATGCATTACATGATTCTCATGCAGTGACTATTTTTGTTTTTAAATAATAAATATTAAATCATATTAAATGATATTACTGATTTTTTGTGGGCCTACATGCCTACTTTCTACAAGATGTCATTTCTTGTATTCCCTGTGTCTATATGTTGGCATTGCACAGTCACCTGCCTGGTCACCTGTCTGGGACATAGCCTCTCTGGAGACTCCCTCGTGGGGTTTGTACACTCTGTGCTGCAGAGGAAAGTGGTGTCCGGAGGGACCATACCACTGCCTAGATTCCCCCACGGAGACAAAAGATTTTCCAGCTATTGATTTTTCATAAGCTGGTAATCACCGTCCGGTGATTACTTAGAGAGAGTTTCAGAAGCATACTCAAAAATACAGAAAAGCTCAGTACAAAGACATTCCTTATATCAATTTTCATAATCAGGAAAAATTAGAAAAACCAAATGCCCCCAAATATGGACTGAATGGATAGATGATGGCACAGTCATGTAACGGGATATCATGCCATCGTTTGGACAGCACTGGGGAATGCGTATGCTATTATATCGAGTAAACAAAAGACAGAATAAAACGGTGATAATAAAGTGCTAAAAGAAAAACTTTAGGCAAATTAAATTTAACAGTTTAATTGAACAAAGAACAACTGGCAAATTGGGCAGCCCCCTATCCCTCAACCAGTATAGTTCAGAGCGAGTCTGCGCTGCTGCATAGCGGAGAGCATTTACGGACGGAAAAAAGAAAGTGATGTGTAGCAAATGGAAGCGAGGTACGGAAATGGCCAGACTGGCTACGGCTTGGTGTTTGCCTCATTTGAACTCTGAACGGTTAGTTGGCCACCTTGGATTGCCTGAAACTTGGTGACTGGTACGAGGGTAGGATGTAGTCTGTTTACACACCCAGTTAGGTTATAGTTCACTCTGTGCAGAGAAACCTTTAGGCAAAACTTAAAATATGTTAAGGAGGCAGGCTTAAGCTAAACTTCATTTCACAAAAGTATGTTCTTAACTTCATAAAATATACATAGGAACTGCCTGTAAGGAAATATAATAAAACTTTAAGATTGATCATTTTCTTCTTAATGATTATTTTACCTGTTTTGAACTTTTATAATGAGCAAGTATTTTTCTTTTTCATTCATTTTTGTTTTAAAATAATTACTTAAAACATACGAAAAGTACACAGAATAATATAAAATAACATATCTCTGTATCTATATGAGATTTTTACATGCTAACTTTTGGTGTTATTTGCTTAGGTATTTTCAGTTATTTTTTTGAGATAAAATGATTTCTCTGTCTCTTTTCCTGGAGGTAATCACTATTCTGAGGCTTATGCGTTTTATATTTTTGTTACATGTGTAAGCATCCATAAATGATGTATAGTATTCTTATGTATATTTAAGCTCATGCATAGCAATGCTTGTTATACATATCATTCTACAGTTTACTTTGTTCAGTCAACCTCTATTTTTAAGATCTATTCATGATGCCTTATGTAGAGCCAGCTTGTTTTCAAATGCTACATATACAATCCCA
>NW_012149507.1:5259359-5265746 GCF_000956105.1 Propithecus coquereli
TTTTTTTTTTTTTTTTTACTGTCTTGCTTATACTGGGCATTTTGTTCTTCCATATAGTTTATCATCATCTTATAAAGTTCTTTAAGCAATACTTTTGCAATTTAGATTGAACTTTTATGAAATTTATCAATTAGTTTGGGGAGGATTGACATATTTACTATATTAGTTTGCCTATCCAGGATCAGTTTATTCCATTACTTAATTAGGTCTTGTGTGTCTTTAACATTTTTTTTATTTCAAAATATTAAGGGGGTACAAATATTTTTGTTACATGGATAGGTTTATAATGCTTTAGTCAGGGCTATAAGTGTGTCCATCATCTGAATATTGTTCTTTGTACCCGTTAAGTAGGTTTTTACCCCTCCCTTCCTCCCCCTGACCCCCTTTTTGATTTTCAACGATTTTTACTTCTTTCTGTGCCCATATGTGCCCATCAGTTAGTTCCACGTTATTAGGGAGTAATGTGGTGTTTGTTTTTCCATTCTTGAAATATTTCACTTAGGATAATGGTCTCTAGTTCCATGTAAGTTGCTGCAAAAGACATTAATTCATTCCTTTTTATGGCTGAATAGAACTCCAATCTTTAACATTTTATAATTCTTTATACATCTTTTATTATATTTCTCTCCTATCACTATGTTTGTGTATGTGTATAATACTGTTACAAAACTACGTTTCCTAAATGAAAGTGTCTGGTCTGTAGGAACTCTATCAATTTTCTCTGTACTAATGTTGTTTGCAGCAACCTTGTTGATCTCTTTTATTAGTTAAAAGTTTATCTATAGATTCTCTTGGGTTTCCTATGTAGAAAATCATGTATTTTGCAATAACAAATGTATTTCTTCTTTTCCGCTCATACTTCTGATTCCTTTTTTTCTTGTTTAGTGGGCTAGCAGAGACCGGTATCTACACAATGCATTCATCTCTTCTTTCTTAAAAATGGAGATAGAATATACTCACCTAAAAAGCTACATTTTGTAACCTCCCTTTCATATAGGGATGACCATTGAGATGTATATAGAAGTAGGTGGATTGAACTTTCAAGAAAGTTCTTTAAAGGGAAAGATAACTCCAATTATAAGTGCACCCTATTGTCTTTGTTCTGTTTTCTTTTCCGATACTTGCAATATAGATGTGAAGTTTGGAGCTCCAGTTTCTATTTTGAGATCATGAAGTACCCAGAGAATGGAAGGAAATGTTGAGAATGGTGGAACAGACATAAATAAGAAACCTGGGCACTGATAAATTTGTGAAGCTGCAGTTTTAGGTCAGCACTGACTGTATCAGGATTTCTTTTAGGCAAGAAAGTTAACTGACTAACTCCTACCTTGCTTAAGGTACTATTCTTTATGTTTTCTGTAATACGCAGCCAAATTTAATCACAAATGTACATAGTACTGTATTTTCAGTAGTATTTTGACTAGAAGAAGTGATAGAAGGTACTGGCTTTTTCTTAAATTTTGGGGAAAATGCTCCCAGTTTTCATTATTAAGTTTGGTGTTTGCTATAAGTTTTCTGTAGACAATTTTTACAGCATGTATTTCCTTTTTATTCCTAGTTATCTTAGAGTTTTATCATGAATGGTTGTTGTATCATATCATATGAATGACATCTGTATCATATCATATCTGTATCATATCAAATGAAAATAGATTTTTCCTTTTTATTTACTATGTGATGAATCAATAATTTTTTTAATATTAATCTTTCATTTCTGGGACAGATTCTAAGTGGTTACTATAGATTGTTAATGTAACATTACTTTAAAAATGTATTGCTTGGAAAAAATAAGCTAAGGGTGGGGGGATTGAAAAATGGCGGATTACAGGTGACCTCCTTGCTCTCTGCTCCCAGAGTAGGAGGTGAAGAAAGCGGACAGCCACACGCGAGTGAGGCGCTCTCCCACAGGATCAGCTTCGTGAATCTGCAGAGAAGCAGCGAGGGACAAGCGGCGCTGCGGAAAAAAAAAGTGAACCAAAAAACGGGAAAAGGCCGGGCAAAAAAGGGGGAAGGGAACAGGGGAACGCCGCCCCCCGCCGCCGGCTGGCCGGGGCGGTGTGATCTGACCCACAGGAAGAGGACTGTTCCTCCACCGACCCCCACACACCCGCAGGCAGGGAAGCGCGAAGTGGTAGCCCCGCCGACAGGCGGTGGGGAGTGGAGACAGGAGCAGGAAGCATTTTGAACTCTCCGGGCGCGGTGCTAGGTCTGCATTGGGTGGGCAGGGATTGTCCCAAGCAGGCACTTCCCGGATCAGACACTTCCCAAGCCCACAGGGGAGAGTTTGGAGACAGATTCCTGCCTCAGGAGACCGCCAGGACCAGATCGGGGGAGGGGAACCCCATAAAGGAGGCTCTGCCCGCGGAAATCGCTGAAGATTTGGCCGGCGCTGGGTGGGACAGAGCGCAGAGTCCTCCTGCTGATCTGTCAAGACTCAGTGTGTTAGGGAAGCAGTGGGCTCAGCGGGCAGCTCTGGGAGACACCTCCAGGAGACAGCGGTGACCAACCCAGCTCCGGATACCCGCCCAGTGCAGTTGTCTCCAGCGCTGACTCTCAGCGGGCGGGCAGCCACCATTTTGGGAGTCCAAAGCCTAAAACTGCGGGGGCCTGTTGCCCGGGCAACGGTCTGAGTCATCGCCGCTGGCTCCACCGGCAGAGCTGGTCACACCCTTCGAGGAGGAGAGTAACGCGAGGAGCCACTTTCTCTACTGAATCTGTGGACAGTCTGTCCCAGCCGGCAACTCAAGCCTCACCTTCAAAAGGGCAGAAAAGGGAGAAAGATCAATTTTTTGACTGAGTTACTAGGCAGTCTTGAGCGGCCCTGTTCCATTCAGCCACCGGCATTGTGCACCAAAAAGACGGTGAACTAAAGGAGAACGCTTGTAGAACCCTGATGCAAAACGATATAACCACCCCCTCTCCCAGGCGACTCGATCCCCCACCACGCCTCACGCCAAAGGGACTGTCTCTGCCTCTGGGTAGAGTAAAGGGGTCACTTTTTTTTTTCTCTCTTTTCCTTTCTTTTTCCTTTTTTGTCCCTTTTTTTTCTCTTTTCCTTTCTTTTTCCTTTTTTGTCCCTTTTTTTCTCATTTCTTCCTTTTTCCTTTTCTTCTGTGAGTGTGTATGTGTGTGTGGGTGTATATCTGAAACCCACGACTGCAGCAGCCCATTTGTTGCATCTCCACGGCTGGGCTATTTTGCACCAAAGAGACAGCATGCACCCCTAAGAGTGTCTAGTAACCAAGGAGGCCGCTCTTCAAGCTGAGATACATGGTCACCTCTTTGCTGCAACTTGGTAGCCGGAGCTGCTGGCCAAACGGACAGACTCCACAACTGGAAGGGCCGAGTAGAGAGTGAAGGAGGCTGTTTTCCCAGCGGGGTCCTGTAGCCTCCTCATCGCTGTGACTTGGTAACCGGTGCCTCCTTCCAAAGAATCAGTTCCCCACCCTTGGAAGTGCGGAGGAGCAAGGGAAGCTGTTCTCTGGGCTGTGTCCCCGCAGGGGTGGTGGATGGCCCTTGGCTGCAATCAGACCACTGATATTGTGTACCAAAGGGACTGACCCCACATCTGCTGGGGAGGAGTAGCGGGACAGGCTGCTTTCCGGTCTGGGTGCCTCAGTGGCCTTAGGCAGGGCTTCTCTAGCAACCCTGAAGTGTGCTCTTCATACCAACTAGACAAACCTTGCCCTTGAAGGGGTGGAATAACAAGGGACGCCACTTCCTGAGCTGAGACACCTGGTAGCCCCAGGAAGTGCCCTTCTCCCAGTCAGGTGGGCTATCTCCCCCTCTGGCAGGGCAAAACCTGCCCTTGGAGGAGGAAAGAAATGAGAGAAGATGTTTTCTGGGCCAGGCCTTGCAGCAGTCTCAGCCAATGCCCCTCACACAGCCCTCCAGGACAGATTCTGCCCCTGAAGGAAGGGAGAAAGGAGAAAGGGAGAAAAGGAGTCCCCATAGGACTAGCCTGAATCTGTATGACCTTGGATCTAAGCAAAAGGGGACAGTTTGTTGACATGGTACAGCTGATGGGTTTTGATCATCTGACAAGACCATAACACAAAAGCTAGTCCTTGGTGCCCAGGCTGTTGTCATCTTAGGGGCTTGTGGTCTGGGAAGGAAAATCTCGACCAGAGTCCTTAGCAATTGCACCAATTGACACACCCATCAGGAGTTGCTCTGCAAGAGTGCCTAATGAGCCCTGAATAACATATTAGCAGCTCTCTCCTAGCTGCAGATCAAGCAACTTCTGAAGTATACTGTCTTAGGCATGCCAATTCCTGCTGCTCTTCTCACCTCATCTAAAGTGGTAACAAGGCTCAAGTAACCCTTGGGAGTGGCAAGACATTCCCCAAAGACTCAGGCTCTTATATGTCCCATTTGGGGGTTTAGAGCTCAATACAAAGGTACTGGAATACCTTGATAATTGACTCCTACATGCAAAATACAAGCAACAAAAGAGAGAGTAACCTCATAGCTCAACTCAGTGCCTTCCACCTCAACCAAGTGGTCAATAGTGGAGTCACATACACAAAAGTGACCCAACTCCTGGGAATCTAAGCAAGAGAAAGAAACTCACTAATCTCCATAAGTAGAAGGTGAAGACAACAGGCCAGAGATAACCCAACAGGCTAAAACCCCACTGAGACAACACAGGACCAGAGCACATCACCTCAGCTCTGCCAAGGAACATCCCTTTGGAGTCCCCAAATTAAGTCCATAAACCAGTCCCAGCACTCCCAGTCCTTGCCAAAATAGCCTGATGAGAAATAATCAGCGAAAGAACACAGGAAACATGAAAGATCAGAGAGAAAAGTCACCTCCAAAAGAAAATATTCTATCTCAATCAATTGATACCAACATACATGATACGATTAAACTGACAGAGGAAGAATTCCGATTATGGATTGTAAGGAAGCTCAATGGAATTGAAGAGAAAATAGAATTCCAACATAAAGAAACTCCACAAGAACAATGCAGGAAGTGAATGAAAAATTCTCCAAAGAAATTGAAATACTACGGAAAAACCAAACAGAAATCTTGTCACTGAAGGAGGAATTCAAGGAACTTCAAAACACAGTACAAAGCCTCAAGAACAGAACGGATCATGCATAGGAAAGAATCTCAGAGCTTGAAGATAATGTCTATGTGCTGAACAAATCAGATGAAGAAAAAGAACTGAGAAACAAGAGACAAGACCAAAACTTACAAGAAATGTGGGATTATGTAAAGAAACAACAGAATCTTAGGATCATAGGTCTTCCAGAGGGAGAAGAAGAAGATGCTCAAGGGCTAGAAAACTTACTTCATGGCATACTGGAGGAAAATATGCCAGGGCTGGCCAGAAATCTTGATATCCAGATACAAGAAGCACATAGAACTCCTGGGAGACTCAATGTGAAAAAGCAATCACCATGTCACGTAGTTATTAGACTGACCAAACTAAACACGAAAGAAGCAATTCTTCGAGTAGTGAGATGAAAGCAACAAATAAACTATAAAGGAAAGCCAATCAGACTAACTGCTGATTTCTCAACTGAAACCTTACAAGCCAAAAGGGACTGGGTCCCTATCCTTAATCTACTAAAACAGAATAATGCCCAACCCAAAATTCTTTATCCAGCAAAATTAAGTTTCATCTATGAGGGAGTAATAACGTCCTTCCCAGGCAAGCAATCACTGATGGATTTTGAAAAGACCAGACTAGCCCTACAGGAAGTACTCAGACCTGCATCACACACCAAACAACATAATAGACACTCTTCAAAGTAAAATCATTCAAGAGTTAAAGCCTAGAACGTGGACTTCATGATGGCTCAAGGAGCAAAACAAAACAACAGGATTTCACTCAACAATATGAATGGAAATCTACCTCAAATCTCAATCCTCTCAATAAATGTGAATGGCTTGAACTGTCCTCTGAAGAGATACAGGCTGGCAGTGGATAAAAATCCACAAGCCTAGTATCTTCTGTCTACAGGAAATGCATCTAATCCACAAAGATGCCTTCAGACTAAAGGTCAAGGGATGGAAAACTATCATCCAGGCGAATGGAAGTCAAAAGAAAGCAGGGGTAGCTATACTAGTTTCACATAACATAAGTTTTAAAATAGCAAAAGTAAAAAAGGACAAGGATGGCCACTATATATTGGTGAAAAGGAAGATCCAACAAGAAGAGTTAACAATTCTTAATATCTATGCACCCAATACACAAGCACCCAATTACATAAAACAAACCTTGTCTGATCTAAATAGCATGATAAACAATAATACCATAGTAACAGGGGACTTCAACACTCCACTGAATGAACTGGGCCGATCTTCCAAACAGAAAATAAGCAAAGAAATAATGGACTTAAACAGAGCTCTAGAACAAAAGGGTCTGACAGATCT
>NW_012149507.1:5267384-5267580 GCF_000956105.1 Propithecus coquereli
TTTATGATAAAAACTCTCATCAAAATAGGCATAGATAGCTCATTCCTGAAAATTATCAAGTCCATTTGTGACAAACCCACCGCCAATATCATACTGAATGGGGAAAAATTGAAACCATTCCCACTTAGAACCGGAACTAGACAAGGCTGTCCTCTATCTCCACTTCTATTCAACATAGTACTCGAAATCCTCGCCA
>NW_012149507.1:5269364-5278020 GCF_000956105.1 Propithecus coquereli
GGGGTAAACCTGCAACTAAAGGACACGGAGAGCATTGTAGGGGGAAGGGCATGCCTTTAACCCTCGCTTGGGTGAGGCAAAGACATAAAGTGTAACCAAAATATGTGTACCCTCATAATACCCTGAAATTAAAAAAAAAAAATTATTGCTTGGCTTAATTTGCAAATAAGACATTTAAGATTTTTACATTTATATTTAAAACAGGGTCTACCTATACTTTTCTTTTTCATAATTGGCTTGTCTGATTCTTTTGTTGAAATCTATATTACCTCATGAGATGACTTGCAATAATTTTCACTCTCAATTTCCCAGAGTAGTTTATGTACAGTACCGAGGTTATTTTCCCTTGATTATTCATATAATCTCATCTGTAAAATTGTCTTCATTGGTAATTTTTTTTTGTGGGTAAAATTCAAATTCTTTTTGAATTGTAGGTAAGATTCCATTTGTTTAGTGGTCCTAAGTTTTTTCATTTTCTCTCTCTACATGAGATAATTTTGCTATTTTTATTTTTTTGCAAAATTTTCTATGTATTTAACTTTTCATATTTATTAGCATAACGTTGTTCCTTATAGTTTTATTTCCCTTTTCATCTGTCTTCATTTTCACTTCCAGTATCATTTACTTATGTCTAACTCTTTTATGTTGGAAGACATCCCAGAGATTTGTCTATCTTTCTTACCTTTTTTTAAAAAACATTTTTTATTCCACATCTTTTTTTTTGTTTTCTATTTCATTAAGTTCTGCTAATTTTCTTCTAGTTTTTTAGGGTTTGTTTTTCTGTTATCTGTCTTCTCGAGTTAACTGCTTATTCATTGTTTTTCTAAAATATACATGTAAGCAATACATCTTACTCTACATATTGCCTTGGCTGTGATTCACAATTTTGATACACAATGTTTTCATTCTCATTTAATCCTGAATGTATTTCAATGTACATTATGCTTTTTCTTTCATCTGGATGCGCTTTTCATTTTTAAGGAATTTTTGGACTATCTTTTAGTATCAATCTGTTCTTCAATGTTATTGTTTAATAATTTTTTTATAATGTTAATTTTCTAGATATTTTAAACATTCTTTCCCATTGCTCTATTGTATCACATTGTTGATGCTAATCCTTCTCCTTTTTATGATGTCTGTTGATACATTCTTGATTGTTCATTTTTCTGTCTCTTTTATACTTTTTTAAAAAAATTGCAAATGCCTCTTTAGTGTTAACATTTGTTTAACTGTGGGTGTTTAGTGCATCTCGGCTTATGAAACTGCTTCTTCACAGTATTATTGGCATTGCTTCCGCTAAAATTCCAGGGAATTCTCATTAAACTCATAGTAGTATTCACGTTACTATCTCAATTTGGGAATCATATACCACTCAGATAGCAAAATGTTTTCCAGTATTCAACTAAGTTGCAGATTTGGAGTTTTGTTTCTGATAATAGAATTGATTTTTCATCAGAACCCTGAATAGAAGTAGTTTTTCATGTTTTCCTGGAGGAAAATTGGTAAAGGGTTTCTAGACCTGTGTTTATAGAGGGGTCACCCATTCTTGGGTCCTGGCTACTTGTGGGGGTCTCAGTGCCAGCTTCCTGCCTTTCAATACCCCATGGCCATGCATTCATGGATTTGCCCCCAGGAGTCAGAGACTATTTTAGGACTAATATTTCCAGGGAGTCACAGCACATGCTTATTGCTCTGTCTTTGAATTCCTGTTTTATTTCTGGCACTTAGAGATTTCCTTTTCTTTCTTCTAAGTTTGTCTATATATTAAACTTACGTGGTTACATTTTAGTCAGCATTTCTATGTGGTTTAGCTGACAGTGTAAATTTGAAGTCTCAGGGAAACCAACATTATTGGTGAGGGTGGAGAGGGAGGAAATAATTCAGGAATATAGAGGTGCTAGACAAGGACCAGTGACAGATCGCTCCAGAAAGTCAGCAAACATCTGGCATCTTCTAGGGACCCCTGGGGGCCTGCCTGACCTGTTTGTTCTTTGGTCATGGCACACTAAGAACAGGGCCCTGGGCAGGTGGCCTGATAGGAATCGGCATTTGTTGAGGTGGCTTCTGGAGATACCTCAGTCCTATTGTTGAGCTCAGTGCCACTTAAGTGGTACAGGATTCTAACAGAAAAGGAAGTCATGGTGGTGCTGCTTTGCATGTACTGACACTGAATAGAAGTGATGTTTTACATCTTCTAAAATGCATTAGAAAGTGATTAAAATCACAGATAGCCTTTTCTGAATGTGACTCTAGTTTAATACAATTCACATTCAGTAAGTGCCTACTAAAAAAGAGAGGGGTATTTGAGTCTCTCCAGCTGTCAGCTTAGCAGAGGAGGTGGGCGCACACAGCCAAGCCCCAAACAAGGTAAGGCTTATTTTAAAAGTCGTATGAAAAGGTGCTGTTTGAGCAAAGGCAAAAAAGGAATAAATTGGTTGATTCAAATGAGGGGGAGTGAAATAGCAGGGAAGCCTTCCTAGAGGCAATTTCTGAGCTTTGCCACCACTGGAAGGATTAACAGGATATTACCTGTGGAGTAAGGGAATTACTCGTAGCAGGGGGAATGTAACTTGAGTAGAAGAGCACAGACCTCCCTCTGAAGGGTTTTCAAACTACTGTTTAGTAATCCACTGGAGCTGCAGACGAGGATATATTCGGAGTAGATAAGGCTGGGCCCAGATAATAAAAGACCTTGACTGTAATATTTGCCTTCATTTGTTTGGGAGATGTTTTTCCCCTTAAGTTAGAGAAAATGAAATTTTGCATCAACTCAGTAGATGCCTACATTTGGATTATATTTTGATTCCCTTAAAGTCCTTTCCATATACCTAATTTTCCTTTAATAGTTGACTTAGCTAGCAAAATAAGAAGTGACTTAATTGGTTTACTCTAATGTAATATTGTTGGGAGAAGTAAGGGGTTTTGAAAGTGTGTTATGCAAAAATTACTCGGTAATATTATTTTAGTTATTATCATAAAAATATAATACTAGGAACTTTATCGCTGAATGAAAGAGATACAGACTAAGGAAGGGTATACAGTTTTGCTATGACAATTTCACATCACATGCTATTTATGTTACGTGTGATTTTCTGAGATACCAGTAAGACTTGAAATTTAATATGCTTGGCATTTTACTCAAAAATAATGATTTTGTTTCTCACCTTTATTTACAATCACTGCAAAGTTATAAAAAGGAACAAGGTAGGGAGCGTTCATTAAATTGGTGAAGCTTATTAGAGTACTTTCTAGACTAGCATGATGAAAGACTCAAGATACTGGGAAACACTGGCCCAGAGTCTTTTAATATTCATTTGTAATTATGTATAAGTTAGACCCCAAAATTCACAGAACATTTATTATTTTGATCTTAGTTTTAATTAAAAATCAGAAGAAATATGATCTTCTATTGCTATGCTAGTCAGTTTTACTTAGCCTTTTGTTCCTTTATTTAATAGATCTATCTTCCTACCTGTCTATTAATATTTATCTAGTTATTTTAGCATCTGCCCTTAGTCCTAGTGCTCATTGACCCAAAGTACAATAAAGTACAATACCTGATTTCTTTGATCAGGGCCTTGCTGTTCTCTATTTTTGTTTGCCTGGATTTTGGTTCCTACGTCATCTTTAAGATGGATCATCCCTGGTTTGAATTTGTGAACTGCAAGTGCACCTGGCAGTCTGATTGTGTGGGGGTATTTCTGCAAATGGGAATAAATGGAGATTATTCATGCCACCTGCTTCAATAATATCCCTCGTAGATTGAAGCTAAAGTGCAGAAGTGGATGGGTAATATGTGAATATAGCACAATGCTTTTCTCATATCTCTTTGTTTTCAACACTTAAAATCCTGAGTATTTGAGAAAAATGCAAATTATGAAAAATATTAATAGTTTTTCTCAGACTGTTTTTGGTAAACTTATAAGTTTAAACAGACATTTGTTGAGGTGGCTTCTGGGAGGTTCCTCAGTCCTATTGTTGAACTAAATATCACTTAGTTCAACAAACTCACAGGGTTTAAACCTATGCATTTACCAAAACTTCAATTGTAAAACAAATTACAATTAGGAGGAAGAAATCACAGTTGTTTTGCTGAATTTGTTAAAGCTTTACAAAAGATCACATATACTAGATGGAATTCAAAGAATTGAAATGTAATTGTTTAATTAAAATGGAAAATCCAAACAGAGTATTTTGTGGTGGTGTTAAGCTCTGAAAAATGAGCAAAAAGACTCCTTGTCTCACATAAAATTATTTCATTAAATAGGCCTTTACATTTTAGCCAACTTTTAAAAGTAAAACCAGCAAGACATTTTTTAAAAAGTAGGGGAAGAATGATGACTCAGAGGAAGAACAAGGAAAAAAAAATTTAGAAGAAGTTATTACCTGAAGGCATTAAACATAACAAACTTAGCTGGCATTTGTCACAGTAGTTTCAATGTTGGGTACAAAAGAAAACATATTTAGCTACTGGTTTCAAAACAGAGCAGAATCACCAAATCTAAAAGTAGTAATTCTTAAAATGTTTTCGTTCACTCAACCAACACTTATTGATGTGACTATTCATCAGGCACTAAGTAAACCAATTTCTGTTTTAAGGGGCCCACAGAAGTGCTGGGTAGGTGTTAGTGGTGGGGCAGAGCAGAGAATTCGCTTGGGGCGTAGGGTGTCACAGATGGGCAACCCAGCTGTCAGAGTTGGTGGTGATGGTGGTAAGAGCTGTATTCACTTGGCTGGCTCCAACTCGTTTGGCCTTTCCAGATCATTTACATTTATTGTTGCCTGCCCATGCAGGCCATCCGATTTGGAATGAGGCTTCTTCCAGAGCCAGGTCCAGAGCTGCTGCAATGCACCTGCTGCAATGCACCTGCTGCAATGCGAGCACTGGAGAGGGGACAGAGAGCTTGTGCAGGTGCAGTGGGATCGATGTCTGCCTTTGTGCACTGCAGGGCTCCTCTCCGCTATAGAGGAGCAGGCTCTTGCCCATGGCTCCTGGAGTCTTGCCATTCGCTCCTCCCCGATGCTGGCTATATGCAGATCAGCTAAACCTAAGGGGTTGGTCATTGGCTATGAGAGGGAGGTGGGCTCTGCTTTCCCACCTATTTCACCGCAGCTTTTACGGAGATGCAGATTAGAAAGCGCTGTCTGGTGATAAGATCCCGACACTGGGGTTGTCCAATCTCCCACACTAAATCCTCTGTGGGTCCCACGGAAGAAACCGATCCATTGTGACCTGAGCCTGGAAGGATGAAAGGCGTCATCTTGGCAGGTCTGGGCCAGGGCAGGAGGGGTAGATGGACTCCAGCAAGCACCAAGGAGCAGGGCATATTAGAGTATTTTGTAAAGAATTAAAAGAAGCTCAGCACTGACGTCCAGAAAGTGAGACGGGAGAAGCGGAACGAGGCTGAAGAGGAAAGCAGGGCTCACGATCGTTCAGTACCTTGCATGGAAGCAAGGGGTCGGGGCTCTATTTTGAAAGTGATGGAGAGACATAGTAGGTTATTAAGTATGAAATGTCCAGTATCCTTAAGTGCTAAGTTTGACAGTTGATACCTATGATATTTCACTTTGACACTTCTTGTTTTATGTTTATTGTGAAGGGACATCCTCATTCTTTCAAACGCATCATTTAGCTTGTGATTATCTGTCAAAATTTTTTTAGAGCAATTTTTGTGAAACCATGGATAAGTCAAAATTTCGAGTTATTTTCGAATTTGAGTTCGGTCGTGGAACCAATGCAGCGCAGACAGCCTGAAATATCAATGAAGTGTTAGGGAAGAATGTGGCTAATGAATGCACAGGACACGGATGGTTTGAGAAGTTCCGTTCCGGTGATTTTAATCTTGGAAATGAGCTGCCAAGGAGACCTGAGACCAAGTGGATAATGACGAGCTGAAAGCTGAAGTGGAAACGAAATCTATCTCAACCTACGCATGAATTAGCAGCAAGGTTTGATGTTACTATTCCAACAATATTGGACCATTTCAAACAAATCAGCGAGGTAAAGAAACTGGGTAGATGGGTTCTGCATGAATTAAACCCCCGTCAGGAGAGAAATCGTCTGGAAGCTTGCTTTTCTTTGCTGTCGTGTTATAAAGGCAAACCATTTCTACACCATATTGTTACATGTGATGAAAAATGGATTCTTTTTGATAACTTCAAGCATTCGGAACAATGGTTGGATAAAGATGAAGTGCTGAAACACAGTCCAAAACTGAATATTCATCAAAAAAAGCTAATGATGTCTGTTTGGTGGTCCAGTGCTGGAATTATCCACTACAGCTTTATGAAACCTGGTCAGTCGATTCCAGTGGATGTCTACTGTAACCAACTGGATGAAATGATGAGGACGCTTGTGATTAAGCAGCAAGCTTGGTCAACAGAGACAGGCCAATCCTCTTGCAAGGCAATGCTCTACCACATGTCGCACAAACAACACTGCTCAAACTACAGAGCCTGGACTTGGAAACTCTCTGTCATCCA
The DNA here is from genome assembly GCF_000956105.1 of Propithecus coquereli. NCBI lineage: Eukaryota > Metazoa > Chordata > Mammalia > Primates > Indriidae > Propithecus > Propithecus coquereli. The sequence goes on from NW_012149507.1 coordinate 5,275,848, forward strand.
CTGTATTCCCCAGACCTTGCACCAACTGACGACCTCTTCTTCCAGGCTTTGGACCACTTCTTACAAGGAAAAATATTCAATTCTCAACAAGTTGTGGAAAACGCCTTTCATGATTTCATCGCCACTTGCTCTCCAGGCTTCTTCACTCCTGGCATAAACAAGCTACTGTTAAGATGGCAACACTGTGTTCATAGTTTAGGTGCACACTTTGGTTAATTGTACTGCTTATTGTTTGAGATATAATAAACTAAACTTTCGATTCGAAATCGAACATTTCATATTTAATGACCTAATAGAAGGATTTTAAGGAAGGGAGTGACAAAATTGGCTTTTTGTTTTAGAAAGACTGATCTGGAAGGAATGTGGAGATTAGAGAGAAATGGTTGGAAAGTTACCACAGCCTGCAAATGCGAAAGGGTGAGAGTGGGGGTGAGGCAGCTGTGTGGGATGGATAGGAAACGCTAGACGAGGCACATACTTAGGTGGAGCGACCACAAGACACAATAAGCAAGTAAAGGAGGGTCCAAAAGGAGAGGGGGCTAGAGCCTGCAGGGCTTCTGGCTGGGTGGCCCAGTGGGTGGTGGTGCCGTTATTGCAGGAAGAGGATCAGGAATAAGTTTGAGTCCCAATAAGACAAAGAGGTTATTTTTGGCTGGGTCAAGCATGTACTACTGGGGACATCCACTGTGCACAGAAGTTTACTGTCATCCTGGAGTCTTAGCTTGAGGCAGTTGTGGGTGTGGTCAGCAAAGTATCTTGCAGGGTGGGCATCTTGGGGAGCTGGAGGGACAGACCCAGGGTATCGACACTTAACAGACACTTTTAATAAACAGCCATAAAACACATTTATACTAGATGAATTCTTTCTTCTTCTTCTTCACATTGCAGTATGGTCTGTTTGAGAGAATCTTGAGCTGAACTCCTTGGGTGTGAGTTGGGATCCGTTTCTGGCGGGGTGATTGGGGAATTCAGTTTCTCTCACCTTCAATATCTCTTTTACATAAGAAGGAATTAGACTGCTTAATCTCAAAGTTTAAAATTTTATAATTATAGGACTTCTCATAAGGCTCTTGGAGGCAATGAAACAAGGGAGCCGTGTGCTTCCTTCTTTGTTTTCTGTCATTTTCTACCTCTGTGTTTTCAGAAGTTTTATGCTCATTGACAGTAAATAATAGAAGGAAAGTCACTTAAGGGGCACAGGAAACGTTCCTCACATCAGGAATAACGTCAAATGTGGAAGAGCATAAAAGTATATTTGAGTGCCTGAACTCAAATCATTTCCTTCCTATGTTTATATTTGGACTTAATGTGCCTACTCTTTGATACACGGAAATGCTTTAAAGTACATTGTCTCTGTGCTCTTATTATTATTATTATTTTTTACATTTCTTGTCTTGGCCTCATTTTTCCCCCCTTTTAAATAGACTTTTAAAGAGCAGTTTCAGATTCACAGAAAACTGAGCAGAAAGTACAAAGATGTCCCAAATATTTCCTGTCCGTGCTCACGCACAGCTTCCCCCACTGTCCGTGTCCCACACCAGGGTGGTCCATTTGTTACAATCAATGAACCTACATTGACACATCATTATCACCCAAAGATAATAGTTCCCACTGGGGTTCACATTTTGTGTTGTACATTCTATGGGTTTGGACAAGTGCGTAATGAGCATACAGTCACCATTAAGGTATCGTACAGAGGAGTGGCTTCACTGTCCTAAAAATCTTCCCTTCTCCATATAGCATCCTTCCCTCCCCTCTCTGCTCTTATGTTTTAATGTAAGTCGTATCATGTCCGTGTCGTTAAAAATATCATTTATGTTACAGATTTGCAAGTGCACTAAAATGTGCAGAGAATATATTAAAAATCTAGGTATAGTAATATATATTTACCCAGGTTAAAAGCTTTATGATGTGGATTATTATTGTTCATATTATAGTGCTATTTTTAAAAATATCATTTATGTTACAGATTTGCAAGTGCACTAAAATGTGCAGGGAATATACTAAAAATCTAGGTATAGTAATATATATTTACCCAGGTTAAAAGCTTTATGATGTGGATTATTATTGTTCATATTATAGTGCTATTTTTAGTAACAAGTTATAGTAGTTGGAGCTTTATTGCTATTGAAAGTTTTCTAGTTTAGTTGGATTAGCCCTCAAATTTCTTCAG
>NW_012149507.1:5279170-5281311 GCF_000956105.1 Propithecus coquereli
ATTTCAGGGTCCCAAATGGCCAACAGCCCAAATTCTGTCTTTTATCTTTTTCTCTCTTTATGCAGCTAGATGATCAGTACCAACAATAGCCAAATTCTTGTCCAGATTTACATAAAGTTTGTAGCAAAAATCTAGCCCTGTTTTCCTTGTAGAATTCACTAGCTAATGATCACTAACATAATCTTTTCCCATCTGAGGCACAGGAAGAAATGATTTGTATGACCTGCCCAATTTCAGTCTCTGGAGTGGGTGGGTATTTTTATCGATCGAGTTTCTTTTAGAGAAGAAAGAAATGCTTTTACCAGAGTTTTGTCTAGGAAAGTACAAGTTTTAAGTGGGAGCATCTGCTGGCTGGTTCCCATGCAGTGAAAGGATAAGAGCCAGGGAGTCTCTTGAATTGCAGGAGCTCTTAGGGGCCACCTGGTCCAAGTCTCACCCTTGACTGTTAAGGGGGCTGGAAGAGGTTGAGGAATTTGTGCAAAGTCACACCGCTGGTGGGCAAAGAGAGGCTGCAGCCCCAGCCTCGTTTGACTCCAGCTCCTATTGCCTGGACCCTCTATGCTGCTGTCTGGTAATGTTTCCATATGAGACTGATTGGGAAATTATCCAAATGACCGTGGCAGTGGCATCTGAGGAGCATCCCGACAGGTATGTGAGATCGAAGACTCTTCATTTCTCATTTCTTACCTTGGAATTTAACACCTTTCATTGACCAAATATTTAGATTATTTGACTTTGGAAATAAAGAATAATTTCTTTTTAAAAAAACCTCCCTAAAATAGGTAGATTGAATAATGGTTGCAATTTCTAAGAGAGATAACTGTATTTTGGACCTTTTAAAATAAGACAAAAAAGAGCAGCATTAGAACTTTTGTTTCTTATTTGTATGGTTGAGAAGTGGCAGCCTTTGGCATCTGTGCCATGCATGACACCCAATAATATTTGAGTAGTTCACTCCTGCAAGGTCTCAGTAAAAACAAACAAATGAACCCCCCCAAAAAACCCCCCAAAACCAAAAACAAACAAACAAAAAGAAGAAAAATATTTGAGTGGAAGGCTAGAGTCCCGGGAGTGTGAATCCAAATTAGCTTATGCTTCTCAGGCAGTGATAAGGATTTTAGAGTGTTGATTAGGCTTTGGAGACAATGAATAACTTGATACTTGAATGAGGAGAAGGCAAAGCCACCTTTAGGAAGAATGTTTTAGATTAGTTGGCAATCCAGAGGTAGGAGAGAGTTGAATCCCCCATGTTGAAACATCGGTTGGAAGTTTGATTGAAATTTTGAGAATACTTTTGGTATCTCATTGGTGTGTGATATCTGATTGGAAGAGTCAGGCCGGCACGTGGGAGCCATCAGGGGCTGGATGGCATAGGACACCCAGGTTAGACAGGGCAAGGACAGAGCAGAGCACTGGTGGGGAGAATGAAGCAGCTCCCTCTGGTGGGCACCAAAAATGACACCACCAACTGGAGATGAGGGAGAAAAAAATTGTCCCCAAAGAAAGCATTTGAGCCACCTCAAATATGATCAGTAAAAGGGACATGACTTGGAGCCTTAGTGTCTTTACTGGATGGGGCAAAAATATAAAAGTTCTTAATTCTCCCCAAAGCTGGTGTGGCTGGCAAGGCTGGCATTATCCATGGGTGACGTGGTGGGGCAGGGATGGGACGCACCTTGCCCCTGGGGGAAACAGTACCACCTTCTAGCTCAGTCCTCTTCTTCCTCTTGGAGGGTTGTACACGAATCCCTTTTTTGGAGCTTGCTGATCAAAATTTAATGTGTAACCCTACCGAGAAACTTCAAATTTAGAAAGTGGACTTTTAAATACGTAACAAGTCCCTAACTAAGAAAAGTGAACTGAGAGATTGTAGGACATGAAATAGGATTGACTTATTAGGTCAGATTGCCAACCTTTAAAAGGCTGCTGTTCCTCTCTTTTCTTTCTTGGTTGAACTCTGAAGTCATTCAGTCACTTATTTTGGGGGGTGGAACCTTTCCTCTCCCTGACATGTCTTCCTGTCCCTATCTTATTTCCTTCAAAGTCTCCAATCTTTGAACTTCTTCATTAGGCTTGTAAATACCTAATAAATACTGAGCAGGGAGTGAGAGCAGTTTCCATCATGGGTCCTTTTGGGAATT
>NW_012149507.1:5282861-5284442 GCF_000956105.1 Propithecus coquereli
TTGATAAATAAAAATATAGTTTATTAAGCATTATGAACATAAAAATAAGAGAATAGGATGGAAAGTGTTATGGAGGTTGGGGAAGACTTTACTGAAAAGTTAATATTTGAACAGACTTAAAGAGTTGAGAGAATGAGCCCCATGTCTTAGAGGAGAGTATTATGCACAGGGAACTGAACTACAAGGACCCTGGGGAGTGAAGGGGCCTGGCTTGTCCCCAGAACAGAAGACCAGAGAGACTGGAGCGGCAAAAGCAAGTGCAAGAGTATTCAAAAGAGATGAAAACCTAGCTCGCATAGGAAATGGAAGGCTGTTTTAAGGACCTTGCCTGTTGCTCTACTTGAGATGAAAAGTCATCAAAGGATTATGAGCAGAAGAAAAAAATACTCTGAATTATGTTCTAATAGAGTTACTCTTGCTCTGTGTGGGGAATATATTAGCAGAGTTGGAGCAAGACAGGAAAAAGAGAAACCAGCAATGGCTTTGGTAGGTAGCAGCAATAGAGACTGTGAGAGCAGTTGGATTGTGAATACTGTCTTTTCAAGGTAGAAACACTAGAATAGGCTGGTAGAGTAGATGTGACCCGTGAGAACAAAAGAGGAATAAGAGTTTACTGTAAATTAATTGGCCTTGGAAACTAAATGGGAGGAGCTTCAATGGATAGAAATTGGGAAGACTTTAGAATGCAGGTTTTAGGGAAAATATCAGTAGTTTGTTTGAGAAGATGCTAATTTTGAGATATGTATTAGACAAGCAAGTGGAGATGTTGAATAGGCACCAAATATAGAATTGTGAAGTTCAGGGGAGACCCAAATTGAGATACAAATTTGAGAATGAGAAGCATGGAGATGATATTCAAAATTGATAAATTGAGATCATTAAAAAATGGCTATCGATAGGGAAGACCCAGGATGAAGCTCTGGAGGAACTTCAGTAGTAAGAGGTTGAAAATAGAATGAGCAAAGAAGATTGAGCATTAGTCAGTGAGACAGGAAAAGCAGGTGAGTGTGATATCTATTGCTGAACTCTCTCCTGTTGAATTTATATAATATGTCTATCCTTTTTGTAGTATCATATTGCTTTTGATGAATTCTTTATATGGTAAGTCCTCATTTAACAACATTGATAGGTTTTTGGAAACAGTGACTTTAAGCAAAGCAATGTATAATAGAATCAATTTTTTCTCATGAATTTTATAACAAAACGACATTGAACAAAACAAAGTTAAACAAAACAGCATTATTCAAGGGCCTTCCGTACATTTTTTTCACTTAAAGTCTCAGTTTCCAAGAACCTATTGATGACATTAAGTAAAGTCTTACTGTACTTGTTGATTTTCCTGAGTTCTAAATAGATTCTAGTTATCAGCCCTCTGTCGGATTTGTAGCATGCGAAAATTTTCTCCCATTCTGTAGGTTGTCTGTTTGCTCTTGTGACAGTTTCTTTGGCTGTACAGAAGCTTTTTAATTTGATCAGATCCTATTTATTTATTTTGGTTGTTGCTGTGATTGCCTTTGGGGTCTTCTTCACAAATTCTTTGCCTAGGCCAATGTCTAGAAGAGTATTTCCAACATTTTCCTC
>NW_012149507.1:5296776-5298927 GCF_000956105.1 Propithecus coquereli
CTGTATAGTGTCTGGTACATAAGTCACACAGTAAGTACTAAATAAATGTTAGTAATTATTAATATTTTGTTGCTCTTATTTTACATAAATGATGTTATGATGATATAATGGAAACTAATGATATAAATATTATAATTAGCAAGGTGTGGTAGACATTAGCACTGTCCACTAAAAATTGGTTTTCCTTGCATTCTGGGTGTACTGGAGGATTACAATTCCCTTCTCCCTGGAAGTTAAACATGATCCTGTGACTTACTTTTGGTTAATGAAACATTTAAGAATTGGTGTATGACTCTCGATTATTCTCACATCTCTTTCTCTCTCTGCCTTGGTTACTGCAGAATCAGTCATTGATAAGGCTGAGCCGACACATGGAAGACTGTTGTCCTGGAAGGTTTAAGCCATGTGGATTTTGTTATTGTTTATTACTAAAGCATAATTTTCTTATTGTGACTGATTCAAAGTCAGTGAAGGAAAGATTGGTTATCATAAGTGACTGTTTCTTAGATGAGCTCGCCTGCAAGAAAAGTTAGAATCTTAGTAGTGGTTAAGAGGAACTAACTCTAGGGATCAGCAGAGAGTGGTTTAAATGTAATATGCTAAGGGCTGTGGTGACTTCATGTTTTAGCTGAGCCCCCTCTGATGGCAGAGAGTAGAGAGGAAAGCAAATAGCAGGAAGCAGAGATAGAGAGGTCGGTTAGGCAGAGCCGCCATCCCAGTTTTGGGGAGATCATTATCCAGTTACTGTGGGTATAAAAAGGTCCAACCTCCAGGAAGGACAAACTGGCAAGAGGCAACCACCTATAGAAAGGGATTTAGTGAAGAACTCCAGCCCCAGAGGAGAACCAGAACACATATCAGAAAAATGAGACAGAAACCCAGCTATTGAACTTGGTAAATATGATATGGTTAGAGCAGAAGGCTACAGCTGGTTAGAATGGAAATGCTGAATTGTACTACCCTTTAGAATAAGATACTAAAAGTGTTGCATTGTGTTTTAAAAACTCTAGGCTGAAACTATTAGACAAATGAAACCCAAATTGCCTGAGGAAGTAGTCATAAAATTAGCTTAATTTAGTATGCATTTCACTCCTGAGATTTCATTAGGTCTTGATAAAATTTTAGTAATTTAAAAATACTGTAACATTGTAATTAGATATGAAATAGTATAGCTTGAAAGGGAGAAATTTAACCCTGCCAAGAAATAATCATGTCACAAAAATTATTAGTGTTATATTACAGCTATGCAGAAAGTTTGAAGAAAAAGAATCCCTAAGGATTTTTAGTTGTCCGTCAAGAACAATAAACTGATGGAGTGAACCATGCCATTTAAAGATTAAGCTGTAGCAAGAATATTATTTATAAAGAATGAGTACCTGCTATGCGGGAATGCAGCCTCATTCAAATTTTTCAGAAATTGCCCCAAGTACTTGCTGCTATATTTTTATTTTTCCTTTCTGTGATTCTCTTTGGCCAAATACGAAAATTATTGTTATAAAGTTTGCTAAAAATTTTACCGCTGTTGATGCCCATTAATATAATGGCTGAGGTTGTTAGGGACCAAATGTTACAGGGAAACTGTAAAGGGTGCATGGAAGAGAAAAATCCCCAAATAACATAGCTTCAACAAGACAGATGTTTATTTCTCTCCCCCCAAAAAGCAATCCAGGGCTGGTACGGTGGCTTCGTGGCCAATAGGGACCCAGGTTTCCTCAGGCGCTAAGCTCTGCCATTATAGTCATCGTTTCCCATCTTCAAATCATCTCCTTTGTTGCAGGCCACCAGCTGGAGGAAATGAAGAAGGGAAAAAATATGCTCTTCCCTTCCCATCAACCTCCATTAGTGATTTCCTGGGAGTCCCAGGCAGCGTATCTACACACCTTTCGTTGGATTATCCTTAGCCACATGGCCATGCCCAGCTGCAAGGGAAGCTGGGAAATGCAGAGCTTAATTTCACGCAGCACGTAGGATTATCTACTATTAATACTTTGCTCCTAACAAAGACAGAGAATAGGTATCAGAAGGCAATTAGCTACTTTTGTCATAACCATCAAAGCCACTGGCACAAGTGCTACTGAAGATTTGATTTCAATGTCCGTTGAGGTTTTTTCTAAATCAAAAGAACTTTTTTTATCAAAAATATTTGTATTT
>NW_012149507.1:5298977-5300898 GCF_000956105.1 Propithecus coquereli
GAATAAGGAAACAGGCCATGATTATGGTTCATTTGGCTTGGACACCTTCCTGCCATTTCCAAATAATATACTTCACTACTGTTATGGGAAATCCTGTGCAAATTCCCCAAATGGATTGTGACACTTCTGGAACCATTTTGTAACAGCCTTGTCTTCTCACTGGAACCAAAGATGATAATAGATTATGACCAGTTTTCTTAACAAAGTCACTTTGCCCTTTTCTAAAATATACACTACATATCTGGATTGAGGGAGAAGTAACATCTGTATATCAACTGCTGAGAGTGCCTCTGTTTAGGAATTCTGTTTGCTTTACTTCTATAAAACCAGTGTCTGTAGGTAGATTGGCAAGGGGAGGGGAATTTGTCCCTTTGTGTCTTGGACAAATTAATATTATAATTGGATTTCACCAGGGGCCCCAAAATTATGTCCAGAGAAAGTAAAAAACAGATCAGAATACCCCTGGAACGTTAACTTCGTGTTCTGTAAAGTTTTGAGCTGTGGGCTGTGGATATGTGTGTGGGAACATCCCTCTGTCATCCTCCCCCAAGACATGGAGTGAACCATTCTGGCTATTGTTTATACAATTAAAGATAGCCATGTTCAAGTACATGCCTACAGGCAGCATGGCTAATATCTGATATTGTTTAATGTTGTATTTGGTAGAAAAAAAAGGGACTGAGAAAACTTTTGGTCATTTCTTTTTCTCGTTGACCTGGAATTTCCACCCCATGGCTTTGAAAAGAATCAGTCAGGTTTTTTACAGACACTGGAGATTGGTAATACCAAGTTTGACAACACCGAGAACAACTATACGCAGCCTAACAGCTCAGTTCTCTTAATATTCAAATACTCTTGAAAAAATAATTTTTACGAAGAGTCAATAATTTGAAAGCATCAGCAAACATTTGAATTGTAATGATCTTTGCATCATGACTGGGTGCCATCATGATTTAATCTTAAGGGACACTTCACAAGTAACACAGGAGATCATTCTGCAGAGCTGACTCCAAATCCCAACCCTGATCTTTTTTTTTTTCCCCACAGCTATGGTCTGTTGTCTCTTCACCTACAGGCAGCTTAATTTGGTCTCTTGCCAGTCTCCTTGATCCACTCTTTAGCAGTTTGTGTTAGCAGTTCCCGCTCGCACTTCATTCCCTTTAGGGTGGAAAACTCGGAAACTCTTTCTTCTTGAAGTCCTCTCTACTCTAGGTTATGTTATACACATGTCACTCACACATGGCACCCTTTTTGCTAACTTCATTTTTATAGAGACCCAGTACCCACATTGAATGAAAGATCACATTACATAATTGATTTCTGGATCTATTGATAATTCATGCTCAGAATTAAGTCTTTGAGAGAGAAAGTAGCTAAAGACCACAAAATGACTGTTTCTGCTAAGGCAAGACAAAATCTTGTCCTTGGGCACCTTAGATCTTACCTCTTACACACTGTAGTCTACTCTTTTCTATGAACCTGACTTGCTCTCTGTGCTCTGCCTGGTCCCAGTATGTCCCCGTGGATTAGTTCCTGATCAACTGTTTTTATGTGCAAGTTACAACTCACCTCATTCTTGTATTCAATCTTTGAACCTAGATTTGAATCTACTTACGCGTATTGGCTCAGCTTGGCTTCGTTTAGTCAGTATACCAAAGGCATCTGCTAGAAATTATGCACACAGAGGCAGGTCTACAGACCATACCATTTCTTTCAGATTTATACCCATAGATCCTTAGTCATGTCAATTTCAAAGTCCTTAGATTCCTACAGATCTGAGTCAGGTTGTGGTCTGCCACTTACCAGCTGTGTGACCTGGGCAAGTTCCTAACACTCTCTGGGCCTTAATTCTATCTTCTGTAAATGTTTTATTTGTGATAGGATTATTTTGAAGATTTAGCAAGATATTTATGTAAAGTGC
>NW_012149507.1:5303577-5317762 GCF_000956105.1 Propithecus coquereli
TATGTTTATATTCAGATAATTTTACAATTTACAGTGTTTAGTGTAACTAATTCTAAATTAAAATTTGTATTAGGCAATATCTTGTGAAACGAAAAGTGTTTATTCAGGCAATTTTTCTTTAATTTTTTATTTTAGAGTATTACAAGGGTACAAATCCTTTGATTGCATAAATTGCCTTTTTGCTGCCCAAGTCAGAGCTAGAAGCATGCCTATCCCCAAGACAGTGTGCACTGCATCCTTTAGGTATGAATTTACCTATCATTTCCTCCCCCTTCCCCCCGTCGAACACCTTATGAATATTACTTCCCATATATGCATGTAAGTGTTGATCGATTGGTACCAATTTAATGGTGAGTATATGTGGTGTTTGTTTTTCCATTCTTATGATACTTCACTTAGAAGAATGGACTTCAGTTCCATCCAAGATAGTACAATAGTTAGCTCACCATTTTTTTTTTTATGCTGAGTAGTACTTCATGGTATACATATATCACATTTTATTAATCCACTCATGGATTGATGGACACTTGGGTTGTTTCCACATCTTTGCAATTGTGAATTGTGCTGCCATAAACATTAGAGTGCATATGTCTTTATTGTAGGATGTCTTTTTTTCCTTTGGGTAGATGCCCAGTAGTGGGATTCCTGGATCAAATGGTAGTTATACTTTTAGTTCTTTGAGGTATCTCCATACTGATTTCCACAGAGTTGTACTAATTTGCAGTCCCATCAGCATTGTAAGAGTATTCTTATCTGTCTGCATCCATGCCAACATTCATTGTTTTGGGTCTTTTTGATAAAAACCATTCTCACTGGAGTTAAGTGATATCTCATTGTGATTTTAATTTGCATTCCCCTGATAATTAGAGATGTTGAGCATTTTTTCTATGTTTGTTGGCCATAAGTCTATCTTCTTTTGAAAACTTTCTCTTCATGTGTTTTGCCCACTTTTTAATGGGGTTGTTCGATTTTTTTCTTGCTGATTTTCCTGAGTTCTATATAGATTCTAGTTATCAGACCTTTATCGGTTTATAGCATGCAAATATTTTTTCCCATTCTGTAGGTTGTCTATTCACTCTAATGATATTAATAATTTCCTTGGTTGTTCAGAAGCTTTTTAATTTGATCAGGCTCCATTTATTTATTTTTATTGTTGCTGTGATTGCTTTTGGGGTCTTCTTCACAAATTATTTGCCTAGGCTGATATCTTTAAGAGTTTTTCCAACATTTTCTTCTAGATTTCTTATGGTTTCAGGCCTTAGGTTTAAGTCTGTTATCCATCGTGAGTTAATTTTTGTAAGAGGTGAAAAGTGCGGATCCTATTTCAGTCTTCTACATGTGGCTATCCAATTTTCCCGGCACCATTTATTGGATATGGGTTCTTTTCCCCAGTGTATGTTTTTTTCTGCTTTGTCAAAGATCAGACGGCTATACAAGGATGGTTTTATATCTCTGTTCCTAGTCCTGTTCCATTGATCTATATCTCTGTTCTTGTGCCAGTACTATGATGTTTTGGTTCTTATAGCCTTGTAGTATAGCTTGAAGTCTGGTAAATTGATGCCTCCCAATTTGTTCTTTTTGCTTAAGTTTTCTTTGACTGTACTGGGTCTTCTCTGGTTCCATACAAAGCATAGAATTATTTTTTCTAGATCTTAGGCAATTTTTTTAAATACCTCACAGTATTGGAATTTATAAATTTGTCTTAACAACAATACCATACATATACATGCACACCCTGAAAAAAAGATGACATGCAGCCAACACTCATAAAATGAATACGGTTCATAAAATGTCAGTGAGGTATGAATGCTGTCTTCTTCATGTTTCTTTTTAATGTTAGTATTGACTGGAATGGTTTTTCTCTTGCACATATGAAGAAAATATTGAGTGTGTTCATGTATGTAGGCAGGTGTGGGGAGGGCTTATTGGAGGAAAACTTGAATACATCCATGAGTCTTTGATCCCATTGACCTTACAGGAATGGTCACTGACCAATAATTCAACAGAGATCATGGGATGCAGGTGTATGACTGCTTAGGGAAACAAAGACTCATTTGGTAGGCATTGTTCTTAGCATATGAGAAGACACCATTTTTCTTTCTTGAATTCAGGCCTATCAGTGTCATTAACCTCATGCTGATTGAGTGGGGAATGCCAGAGACCAGAATGCTTCATTTATAACAGATTAATTTATAAGACACATTAGAGCAAAACAAAATTTAGAAAAATCAGATATTTCAAAGGAGGCTTCTTATAACGATCTTTGGTTTACCTTAAAAATCTTAAATTAAAGACTTGGAGAAAGTCAATCAGCCAGGGGCCCTTAGAATAGCTTAACGGTTCATAGAAAAATAGAAACCCCTTTCAGTATAGTAAAGTTTTCCTACAAAAAGGAATGCTCAACAAAGACTCAAAAGATTTTTAAAGATGTGGTTGTTAATGTGGACAAGGGAAGAAAAGAATCTGCTCAATAAGTGAAATTAGATATCTGTATTTAGGAAGAAATTTTAAAAATTTTCTTAGTATTCCCTTTGCTTTTTCTCATCCCAAATGATCAATTTAACAAATCTCATTCTTAAGAAGTTAAACTCATTTTCATGACTTAGAGTACACAGTCTTGATTCCAAGAATCATTTCTTGATGGTTTTCAAACTTTGGAAGAATTAGTTTATGACAAAACTTCTAGTTAGACCATTTGCATTTAAAGACACAGTCTCCTTCTTTTTCTTAAGACACACTGAGATAGAACAAACATTCATCTATTGAACGCTTATTGTGGATCAAATTCTTCATTTATGTTGCTTGAATTTTCAAAACAAATCTGTAAGGGACAAATTATTATTAATCCTTTATACATAATAACACAGAGTTTCAGAGAAGGTGGCAATTTGTTTCAGGTTTCATAGCTACTAAGTGTCAAAGCTAGGACTGGAACCTAGGCCGTACAGGGCCAAAGTCATCAGGATGGTTCCCTAATGAAGGCATTGGTTCCAGCATGGAGCAGAAAAAAAAAAAAGAAAGGTGCAGCTCATTGAATGAGTCGGTGAAAAGTAGGTATGAAGATAAAAATGTATTTTTATACATTTGAAGGTAATGCTTCAAAGTATTACCTCTAAGTTTGTTTTTTTTTTAAATAAAGATCCAGTAAAAATGGGAAGTTTCAGAATCAAATATTAGTCATTACAAACTATCATGACTTAAAAGGGTATCTAACTAACATCTTCCATTTCTGGAAATTTTATAAGCTTGGGCATTTATCCCGATTTTATCTATTTGTAAAGTAGAGGGAAAGATGTTTTGAGTTAACTAATGAAATAAGTGGTTAGTTTTCTTCTGAGGGCCTCATCATACTTCAAGGTTTAGAGCAGTGTCAGCAGTAGTAGCATCAATTTAACACTTATCAAAGGCTTCAAATGGTAAGTAGATGAAGAACTTAGACAATTTGGTAAGAAATATTTTGAGCAAGATGGGAGTATAAATAGCATCACTTTTTCATGTAGGGCTTTTTATTCATTTGCAATGTTCAAATGCTCATTGTGTAACTATTAGGTAAGATAATGTTTCAGGAGCCTGATACATTTAGCTTGCAGGAGGCAATGTAGCTTAGTACTTATGGTGTCCCGAGCAAGATTTCCTGGGTGCAAATCCTGAATCAACAATATACCAGCTGTATGTTCTTTTGTGACCCTCTCGGTCTCAGTTTTCCCATCTTCAAAATGAAGAAAATAACAGTACCTTTTTCGTAGAGCTGTTATGAGAACGACATGAGTTAAGTGCCAGTTGTAAAGTATTTAGCATGCTTTCTAATATATGGTAAGTGCTACGTGAATGTTTGATGCTTGTTTTAGGAAACAACTTATAAAGATGGATACTTGGGTAAACAATAATTCTACCCAGAACATAGAATTTGGAAAGTGCAGTTTAGCAATTTCCTCAATTTTGCTAGTGCCATGGTACGTTTCTGTGGTGGTATGCTGTGTTAAACAGAAGCTAACTCATTCTAACACAATTTTGGAGAGATTAGAAGTCTGTAAGTTTGTTTGAAATGGATTTTTCATCTCAGCCTATGGTCCTTAAATCAGGGAGGAGGTTGGGTAGAGCAAATATTGGAGAAAAAGAACAAGAGCTGGAACTGCATCTGACTTCCCAACATGTAGATCTTGCGCTAGAAGACAGTGAGACCATAGTTTCAAAAGTCTGAAGGAAAACAATTTTAACCTAGAATTCTAGGTCCAACCAATCTTTTAATCAAATGTACATAGGATAGCAACATTTCCAGATAGCCAAAGGCTCAGGAAGTTTACCTACAGTACTTCTCAAGTCCTACGTCTTATATAGGAAGGTATCTGAAGATGGACTAGAACAAAACGAAGAGCAAACCAAGCCAGAATAACATATGGCAACAAGGAAACAGGTGATTCCAACTCAGGAGAGTAATGAAGTACGTTTCCATGGTGACAGCTAGACAGTTGGGCCTGAGAGCCATTGGTTCAGTCTTGAGCAAGTACACGGAAGATCAGAAAGGAGGAAACTAAGAAAAAGAATTTAAAGAAATTTGGTAATGTTCTTGAGAAACTGGATGTGTTAAGGCAAACTATATAAGGAAAAGGAATGGCAATTAGTAAAAACTTAAAAAATGTATTCAATCCTGAATCAGGCCAAGGGCAACACTGGGTCTTTTTTGTTTTTGTCACTTCTCTCTTGATTATGTTATTAACTGCTATGTGGTACATTCACTGAAATAAACTTTTCCAGCTCCCCCCTTCCTTGCACTGGGAGTGGGGTGAATTCTTCATGTTCTCCCTCACCAAGCCTAGAATAGTTGCATTGACTCTCATACAATCTGAGACAGGCTATGGTCAGGGCAGCAGCTGCAGCAGCCACTCTGGATGTGATGCTTTGTCTTGTGTTACCAGCACATATACCCATTTTCATGCTGTGATCTTGTTAGCAGTGTGCATTATTTTAAGATTGTAGCTTGGTTCAATTTTCTTTATGCTCAGAAATTTGGAACATGTGCATCAGTGCATTTGGGTTGTAAATAGTGATAAAGTATTTCTTCATAAATAAAAAGTAAATCATTATATTAAAGAACATATTCAGTATAGGAAGCCAAAAGTAGCACTCTCTACACTGGAACTTCTTAGGTTCTAATGATGACTCATCTGTTTATTATCAGATAATCAGTAATATGTGATCTATTTGCAATCAAGAAGGTTCAGGAAAGATGGCCAGATATACATAATCTGGGAATTTTAATTAATGTTTTCTTCCTTGTCCCGTAAGTTATTTTATCAAGTGATAATAACTTCTCTCAGAAACTGGATTCAAATCTTTATTTCAAACTTCTAAAGAAAAACGATATAATAATTCTTAATGGATTGTATCAACTCTGACCTTGAGAAGGCTATTTTAAACATGAAAGACAAGCTTCAGTTGACTAGCTCATGAAGAATCTATTGGTTTATCCATTTTCTCCCTTTAAGGGATTTTCATTACTTCTACTTGGTACAGCCTGATAATGAATTTGAAATTATCTTTAAAGAATTGAAAAGAGATAAATGTTTCAAATCTAAGTTAAAATGAGTAGGAGTTATTTTTCTCTGAGAGAAAAAACTCTGGTATATTACCTGATAGCCTCATTACTAGAGAAACTTAATCATTAACATAAGCAATGATAATCTTATCACTAAAGGATTTTTTATTAACAAAAACAACCCCAATAAAAGAAAGAAAAATAAATGCCACATATAAATTGAAAGCTCATAAGAATAGACAAGCTATTAAACTTGTCCAACAGAAAGTCCATAGCAGTGATATTTTTTAGCTCAGTGATCTATCAATTATAAAGGGATAGGGGATCACAGTTGGTCACCATTTAGCTAGGAACAGAAAGAGCAAATTGGACCATGTATTTCTATATTTATTTTTAAGAACTTGGTTTTTCGATGAGAGAAGAGTTTTCCTATTTAAATGACAATTCAGAATATGCATAACATGTGGTGTTTTTCTGCCTTCTTAAAATAACCTTCTTAAATGCAATTAATGAAACAGTGTCCCAATTAGAAGCAAATGAAGTGAAGTGGAGGCCAAAACTACAGGACCTAGGATTCATGGTTGATAAGAATAGACGAGATTTGGAAGGATGACAATGACTTTTATAAACATCAATTTAGAGTTTTCTCACTTAAAGAGAGAAACATAGACATATGATAAACTGTAAGGTTCCTTTGGGACTGAGATCACCAACATTTACCTAATCTACTATTAACCTTTGTCCACAATCTTGTTTCAATAATAGCTCCATTAAATAACATTTTAAGAATCAGATGGTCACTGTTTTCTGCTATTAGTGTAAGTAAAGTAATTTATAGTCTGAAACCTATCAGATTACCATCAATTGAAGCTTGATTTTTCATTTACCCAGCGTCAGTGGTATAACGTTTAAAATATTACACCAACAAGTTTCGGTCCTTCTAAAATGGTTACTATTAAATACAAAAATATTTCAAAATAGAGCAGTGATATTTTATGGTGTTTTATAGCAATTCATGTGATTTTATCAAAAATATCTAAGTTAAAATGTTAGTGCTAGAAGTGATTTAAAAAATTCTAATTGATCTTCTAATTATTTCATATTTCATGAACCTAGAACTCATAGAATAAAATAGATGGCTTTTTAATTTTTGCATTTTATGTTTTCTTCTTTCTTTAACTCATTGCACCCTTTTCTTTTTTTTTTGCTTTAAATAAAGCTTTTTATTCATCATTGCATCAGATACTATTGGCAGCATACCCAGCATCCGATTCCTTTTTCTTGACAACCAAATCCTGATTTTCCTAGTCACCAACTTCTCAGGGAGGAATCTTATCTCTAGGTCAAGGTTACCTTTATTAGCCTACTGAAGATCATCCTATCTCCTTGCCATTGGTTGGTGTAGGGGTGAGCATAAGATCTAGTTTTGGCCAATGAAATATGAAGGGATGTCTTATTGGAGCCTTTTAGGGAAGATTTCCTTACGGACTCAGGAAATATACCCAGGGAGTAAAAAAGCAATGATGATAGCTGTGCAGCAGGCCCAGAAAATGATTGATTTAAATATGAGTAAAGAGATGGAGGTCCATAGGGGAGGAAACTAAGAAAAAGGGGTTGAAGGAATTTGGTAATGTCCTCGAGAGATTGCTTGTGTAAAGGCAAATAACAGAAGAGAGAAAGGCAATTAGAAAGTACTTGCAAAATGTATTCTGTGTTTGATAAGCTCAAGGGCATCACTGGACATCATTTTTGCATCATGCCCCTCTTGATTATATTGTCAAATTCTATGTGGCCCATCCACTGAAATAAATCTGTCTAGCTCCTCACCGTTTCTGATTCATTTATACTCTGAAATAGTGGAAAGGCTGATCTGTTTTTCTCTCCTGCTGTGAGGCCAGGAACAGCTGTGACCACCTTGGTAGTCTCCTGAAGCCTCAGCCAATGTGGGGCAGAGCTGAGGCACAAGAACCACAAGGGGGCAGAGGTGAGCCCTGTGCCTCCGCCTGGGACTGCCCTTCTGTTAGGTTCATCGTAGTGTAGAATGAACAGTCACCTCACCATTTATTCCAGTTTGAGTCTGGGCTTTCTGCTACTTTCGCTAAAGAACCCGTTTACAAAATCAAACCCTCATTGGATTTTACAGACCATGGTAATATGATATCTGGATGGGAGAGTTAAAGATACAATGACAATCATTTAGAGATGTGTTTGTCCCATTTCCTTCTCCCGGTTTCTTGAAGTCTTTGGGTTAGTTGGAAATGGGGATCCTCTGTCTGTTGGAACAGCTTTTTCTGAGCCTCTCTCCTCAAAATAAATATACTCGTTCTGCAGTACCCTCTCAGGGCTCAGTCCTTAGATCTCTTATTTTTATAAACTACCTCTACTCTCCAGATAATTTCATCAAATTTTCTGATTTTAAATACCAACTATACACAGACAACTTCTAAATTCACAGCTCCAGTCTTTCCATGTATTCGTGCCGTTGTCAATGTCATTTTTCATAAATGCTTTATAGTTTTCAGTACACAGATCTTTCACTTCCTTGGTTAAATTTGCTCCTAAGTATGTTATTATGTTGATTCTATTGTAAATGGGATTGTTTTCTTAATTTCTTTTCAGACAACTTGTTGGTAGTGTATAGAAACATTACTGATTTTTATAAGTTGACTTTTGTATTCAACAACTTAATTGAATTCATTTATCAGTTCTACCAGTTTTTTGTAGAGTCTTTAGGATGTTCTATATATATATGATCATGTCATTTGCAAACAGAGACAATTTCACTTCATCCTTTCCTATTTGGATGCCTTTTATTTCTTTCTCTTGCCTAATCGCTCTGGCTAAGATTTCCAGTATTATGTCAAACAGAAGTAGTGAGAATGGGCTTCCTTGTCTTGTTCCTAATTTTAGAGAAAAAGCTTTCAACCATTGCATATGATGTTAGGTGTGTGCTTGTCATATATGGCCATTTTTGTGTTGAAGAACATTCCTTCTAGACTAATTTGTTGAGAGGTTTTGTCATGAAAGGATGCTGAATTTTATCAAATGCTGTTTGTGCCTCTATTGAGATGATCATATGGTTTTTACACTTCATTCTGCTAATATGGTAAATAACATTTATTGATTTGTGTATGCCAAACCAACTTCGCATCCTCATGATAAATCCCACTTGATTGTGGTGAATGATCCTTTTAATGTACTGTTGAATAGTTTGCTAGTATTCATTCAGCATCATTTGATTATATCTGCACATAAATTTGACAAGGTATTTTCTTCTTGGTTTCACATAGCTGGCCCTAGAAAATTGGTCTGTGGGGAAAGGATTCTTCCTGATTACATTGTCTATGGCTAAACTTGTGACAAGACTATTACAACACCAGGCCTTCAGGTCATCAGAAGTAATTGCCAGGCATGCAGACTAAGAAGGCAGAAGACTCTCAAAATAGAGTAGAAGCATATTCTCTGGGGCTCTTTCTGGAAGAAGGTTTTGCACACCTCATGGATCCTATCTTCAGCTTATTTGTGAGCTAGCTTCCTCCATGACATCTGGATTTCTTTACAAAGAATCAAGCCTTTACATAAGGGAAGCATAGATTAGCTATCTTCAGTCCACTAGAAGATTATTAATGCTTTGTGGGATTACTCTGTAAAATCTGAGAATGAAGCTGGTGCTTTTCCCCCTACCTATTTTCCTTTTTTTAAAAATGGAGGTCTGAAATATTAGATCAGAGCTGACTAATAGAGATTCTGCCATTAAACAAACATAAATGAAGAGTAGCTTACATCAAAAACTCATGCTGTGATGAGCCCAGTCAAATTAAACCCTCCGACTTGCCGTCTGAGAAGAGAGACAGAAAGACCTTCACTCTAAACAGAATATTCCTAAAATCATGTCTTTGCATTTAAAAGGACATTATTTTGAAAATAGGCTGAAAAAATAGATTTCATTTTCCTGATTAAGGACTACCTATGTGTCTTCTGAGAATTATCTTTGAGAAGTTCAGAAGGTTCATGAACAATTAATTGTTAAATTGTCTTTGAAGAAAACCATCTTCCATATCTTGTGGTATAGGGACTGTTATATGGGCTATTCAGTAGGCATTCAGCAATATTTTCTTGAAAGAAGTGACTGAATTAGACATTATGAATAGCATAATGAAGGGTGTGTTGTATGAAAAGATAGCATCATTCTAATAATTCAAACAAGTTGATGCAAGAAGTGAACCTCCTTTCACTTTTCAAGAGAACTTTGGCCCGTGGCACCACTGGTTTATTTAAGTACCAGGAAATTATCTTTCGAGTAAGTGAAGGATCTTTGTAAGAACAAATAGAGAGAAAAATCCTTGCTTGATTAGGTCATAGTTTATTTTTACAAGGGATTGAAAAACACTACATGTTATGCTTTATGAAGGTGAATTTAAAAAGGTATATATATATATATATATATATATAAAAGATACATATGTATATATATAAAGATATACATGCATATATATAAAAAGATATACATGTGTAAATACAGAAGGATAAATTGATAGCCAATAATATTTTAGGGTTTGCAAATTCTTGAGTCTGAGTCTCCTGATGTTTTTCAATTTTTTATTGTGGCTAGAACTTATTTTGATACCCATTGATTGCAATGAGACTGATATTTTACAATATTTAGAGACGAATACAATTAAAAGAGTCTTACACATTTTATCGTTCCTATCAAATGCTATCCTCCCCACCCCCAATCGTAGCTATTACCCATGATGCTTCTAGCCTTCCTTATGCCCGATATGGGACCTAGAGCTGACATTGCTCTGATGTTTTCAAGAAAGTGATGAAGATGCTTACCAGAAATGCCAATCGGCAGTCTTCTCTGAAGGACAGAACTTCCTTGAGAAGGCCCTTAAAACATACATTTTAATACTTTTGAGCTGAAGAGAAAAAAGCAAAACCTTCGGCTTCCTGCTTTTGCTTTAAGCTCTGGTTAGTCTAAATTGATGCAGGATATGGGTCCACAGTTAAACATCTACAAAACCCCATTATTTAAGTCATGCATTGAACTCTAAAATGTAGAACAGAGTAGAGCTGAGTGATCGTGACTGAATGAGGTTGGAGGGTTCCACTTAAGCACCTGCCATGGCAAAGGCGGCCCTCAATATCCTACTCCAGTCTTCCTAGTGCTCCATGGACCAAAACTGGAAAATCTTTGTATTATGTGATCCTTTCTAGCCTTAAGACTTGGAGACAATTGATTCACAGACACCTTGTCGGATTTCTATTTGCCTCGATGTTCTTATCTTTAGCATAACTGATATTTTAGAAAGCAATATCAAATTAAGAAATCCAAGTAGTTGACTTACTCTATGAACACAGGAAACAACCTATTGGAACTTTTTTTTTGGTCATGCATTAAATTAAAAGCTTTTTAAGAGCAAGTAACTGACCTATAAGAAAAGTCTTTATTTTACCAAGTTGCTTAATAAGAAGGAGCTTCAGTTGGTAAACTCAACCTAGCAGCCCAGATATATATTGAATTCAATAGTTTATGAAAGCTTGGGCTCTAAGTTAGGAAAGATTATTTCAGTAATATTTTCTCTCTTCCTAATAAAAGTCAGAAAAGTTAAAGATGAATTCTTACATACCATGACAAATCATAGGATGTGAAACAGGGTGAAAATTGGAGGACAATATAGCTGGAATAGATACTGAAGTTGAAGATGCTGGCAGTGGGGTAGACATGGGGCATCATGAAGCTCCCTGACTGCTAATTACTTTGCATCTTTTACTATTCTGTTTTGTGTATCTTTTATATGGATTTGCATGTGAAATTACTGTACAATGAATACTATGTTGGAAAGCACTTTATTCATTCATGATATATGGTGGAACCACTACTGATAAACTTATGCCAAGGTCTTCATTAAAAATAATATAATAAATGAAAGGTCTCACAAATGAGTTTTTCTTTCTTATTCCAAAGTGTTAGTTACTCCAAGACTTCCATGGAGTTTTCAGGAAAAGTAATGCTAGTAATAGTTGACTTTGTGTTTTCATGAAAGTGGCAAGTCACGGTGAAGAATGCTATACAGGTTAACAGTTCCTTGAATGATTTTGTTTTAAAACATGTCAAAGTAGTAGTAGATACATGGGGAAATGCAGATCATCCTGAATAATTAATGGTGCAGGAGTAATGGCATTGGATGTATAGATATTACAAAGGGAAAGAGAGCTTGTTGTTGAAACATTTCCATTGACATAAACAACACACTGTGTCTGCACAGATGTGGTAAGTATAAGCATGAGACAATGCGCTACTGTCTTTTTTGAAGCAAAATTTGTTTTTAGCAGGTCATGATTTCTATCCAGTTTTCAATTTGTGTAAGAAAATTTCTTGAATTCTGCAGAGCTTTTACCTTTTCTGCACAGGGTCTTTGAGTATCCCTTAGGTTTGTTGAGGTCTTTATAACCTGAAAAGCACACACACAAAAAAGATTGTTTGTTTTAACACCACCAGGATAAAGAATGATCTCCACTGTTCCAAATGGTACCCTTCTGTTTACAAGAAGACGTGTCTCATGACTTCTAGGGAATGTGGACACTCCTCTTTGGACATCAAGAATAGAAAGAAACACTGGCAAAAATATATCTCTGCTTTTTTCTTTACCCATAATCTCTTGAATAAAAATTATGTTTTTTAAAGATTATCATGAGAAACTCTTCCTGCAAGCTAGGAGCTTTTTGCTAATTGAGTTGCCACGGGAGTAGCACTGTGAAAATCTAGCAATTTGACATTGGGTAGACTGACCAGTAAATTAATCTAAAATTAGTGTTGGCATTTTGACTCTCCTTCTGGGCTGCCTATCCAGAAGTGCTCAGAGCTTTATCTATAAATTTTAAATAGTAGATCTAAATAAGCACATTAATAGGGGAAAAAGAGGATCAAGATCCAGGTAACAATGATGCTATTGCTCTAAATAGGCTGGCAGAAAACTGAGACAGATGTTCTTGGGGTGGAAGAGGGGGTTGCTAATTACTATTCATAAGCAGATGGGATATGATCAGTTTGTAGAATACTTTTCTAATATTGCCTGTGACATCATAAATCCAGATTCCAGAACAAGAATGGGGAATAGGAAAATGGATGGATGTTTATGTGATGAAGGTTTTCAAAGAGAATATCTTAAAATACAAGAAAAGTGTAAATTCTGCATGTATTTGAATAGAGGCACAAGTTCCATTTTCATGGATACATTAAGCTGATAACTTAAATCTCGAAAGAATGTAAAAGTGGAAAAAAAGATAAGTCTTACCAGGTGTCCTTGCTTTTATCACACTGGTACTTCAGGAGATGCAGTGAAAATTCTGCAAGCCTTTTTAATTGACACTGGGATCGACAAAAGTAGAAAGGCTAGATATTTAAGGACATTGTAACAACAATGGAGCCTCAGAAAACAGACAGTTTCTTATGTGGACTAGAAAATAGCCAGATTTCTACGTGGAATAGGGCTGCTGTGGTACTAGTTGGGGCACCTGCCAAGGGCAGACGCATGCAGGACACATAAGCAGCTGCAATCTGGCGAGCTGGAATGGAACGACCCAGAGGGCAGAGGAAACAGGTATGAACACAGCGTAACATCATTCAAGATGAATTTAAACAGGGAAATGAGAGCTTCTAACAAAAAAACAAGGTGTGCACCCGTGACACAAGCCAGGTGGCTTCTGGGGACCTTAGCTTCATCCAGAATAAGAAACTACATTCTTTATAACCTCATTGTGAAAACAAGCTGTTGATAAATTAGCGCATAAGAGACCCATAGCAGGAGAAATTATGAAACTGGGTGACTTTATCCAGCGTACATTGTGACAATTTCAGAGAAGTTCAGTTCTGTAGTCTTTGAGGAGAGTCGTGTCTGCAGATATGAAAAGTAAACTAGTAGCAGGTTGTACTAGCACAGACAGCATGAATTAGAGCATCAGACTAGAAGTCACAAACGGGGGTTCGAGTTTTATTTCTTCCATTACCTTGTGGGTAGGCATGGGGGGAACTTTTCCATCTTTATTATCACCATCATTGTCATCACTTCCATGAATTGAAACTTAGTTTTCAGTCTCTGTGTTAACACTGGAAATATGTTATCCCATTTAATTCTTGCAAATGACATATGTAGTAGTTTTTTGTATTATAATCTCCATTACCTAAGTGAAAAAATTGAGACTCAGAGAGATTAAATAACTTGCCTGACTTCACTTAGCCAGTAAGTAGCAGAGCCAGCATTTGATTTTCTGACTCCAAAAGTCCACACTCTTAATTACTGTTCAATACTGTCCCGATCACCCTGTCTGAGCTTCAGTTTATTCATCTGTTAAACTAGAAAGTTGGGCTAGACAGTCTCTAAGCAGCTCCTTTTCAACTCCTAATTCTGATTCTTAAGTTTCTTCCAGCTTCCCGACCACCACCCTACAACAGCCCCTAGGATATCTCAAATCCCAGAAGTGACCACCGTCCTCCTATCCACTCTTCCACCCCTGATTCTTTTATAGCAGACATGTGTATTTGCTTGATATATTTTTTAGTGCCCACTTAGGACTCATTGAAATTCATTTGGCTACCTTCCCACCCCCAAGGACGTCGCAATGAGATTAGGAAATTTAGATAGT
>NW_012149507.1:5318327-5319702 GCF_000956105.1 Propithecus coquereli
TGGTCTTTACTAATCAGATAAGATTAGCTGACAAGTGGTACCAGACACTTCAGTTTATCTTCTACAATGCCATCCAACAGAAAGTTCTGTGATGATAGAAATGCTCCATATCCACTAGCCACACAAGGCTCTCCAGCACTTGATATATGGCTAATGTGACTAAGGAACTGAATTTTAAAATTTATTTAATCATAATTCATTTAAATTTAAATAGCCACATTTAACCAGTCTATTGGATATTGTATTGAACAGTGCAGAGCTAGAAAGATGCTCATCTTAAATCTATGAACCATGCTTTGGCTTCAAGTTGAGACAGCAATTTATCATTTTATAGGAGAGACAACTTCATCAAAAATATGAATAACAATTTTAAAACAAAGACGCCGAGAGGTTTTATGTCTTTCCACAGATAACTATTTGTTTTTATCTCTTTGCTTCTTGCCTTATTTTGATTATTTTCTATCATATTTTTTGGTTCTCTGATCAAGCGTATGTTAGACCTTCTCACTTCATCCTAATCTCTTTCATATTTTCCATATATTTGCATCTTTGGGGCTTCTTTTATGGTACTTTCTTTGTATCTATCTACTAGTTCAATAAATTTTTCTTGAGCTGTATCTAATTTTCTCTTTAATCTGTTAACCTGTAATCTGTTTAACCTATTTATATTTCAACTATCTTATTTTTCATTTCTAAATATTATATTTTCCTTCCTTCAAATTTTATTGTTTAATTTCTATATTCTCTTGTCCCTTAATCACAATTTCAATAATTATTTTATTATTGAAACATATGACAAGTACTAATTAATATTTTCTTTCTGATAAATTCCAATATTTAAAATCTTTGCTGGTATCTTTTTTTGCTGGTTTTCACTAATTTCACTTTAATTGCTCACGTATTTCATGATTTTCTACTCTGACCTCACGTTCCTTAGAACTTCAGCTGTGATAATTCTTTGAGTCTTGGATATGATTGTATTTCCCTGGAGAGCATTTTTGTTGGCTTCTACTAGTCACCTTATGGTGTTTCCAATTAGCTACCACTTAAAAATCTTTGTTGACCACATAGGTAGATGGAATCCAGGCTGAAAATATAGATTATAAGAGCAAAACTGTGTGTATTAATCAGAGAGTCTTAGAGAGAAGCTTACTTACTCATCCTTCCACTTAGTAGATTTAATTCTTATTAACCCTTCAGGATTTTTATGAATTTCATGTAGAGATCTCTTATGAGACCCTTCATTTTGGGTAGTCCTTGATTTTATTTCCTATTTCTTATGTTCTGCACTGTCATCAACATGGAAGCTGAAAATTATCATGGTTGAACAGCTGCTTCCCAGGGAAAAGTTGGATTCAGACCTTTTTTTCCTTCC
>NW_012149507.1:5319752-5320062 GCF_000956105.1 Propithecus coquereli
GAGATGCTCTGATTTGCAGGCAGGAGGAGCTGATTAGTGGTTCATGATGATTTTGTAATGAAATTAAGACATTATTAGAGCAAGTAATGCAAGTATAATGAGCTGAAGTCAAGGAAAGAATTATATGTTAAAGTAAGAAATTCAGATATCAGAAAATTTATCTAAAAAACCTAGACTAAGGAATCATTTTTATAATTTTATCATTTTATATTTGTACCTTCATAACACAAACTTCCTCAATGACACTCAAATGTCATTTTGCTCTATAGACTTTACTTGGGGCTCTGGACAGTGGTATTTACATAGTTTA
>NW_012149507.1:5323337-5331672 GCF_000956105.1 Propithecus coquereli
CACTGCAGTAAGAGGCAGATAATCTGGGTTTTCATTCTAGCTCTGCAATATTTTAATGGTGTTATCTTGAATAAGATCTTGGATTAATCTCTCCATGCTTAGGTTTTTCATCCATAAAAATGGGGATAGGCCGGGCGTGGTGGCTCACGCCTGTAATCCTAGCACTCTGGGAGGCCAAGGCTGGAGGATCGCTCAAGGTCAGGAGTTCAAGACCAGCCTGAGTAAGAGTGAGACCCCGTCTCTACTAAAAATATAAAGAAATTAGCTGGACAACTAAAATATATAGAAAAAATTAACCAGGCATGGTGGTCCATGCCTGTAGTCCCAGCTACTCGGGAGACTGAGGCAGAAGGATTGCTTGAGCCCTGGAGTTCAAGGTTGCTGTGAGCTAGCGTGACGCCACGGCACTCTAGCCCAGGCAACAGAGCAAGACTCTGTCTAAAAAAAAAAAAAAAATCGGGGATAGTACTGGTCATGTGGTAATAAAGAGCATAAATCTGGGGAAGCTAGACATCAGTTTCAGTACTAAATCTGCTACCAATGAACCGTGTAAATGTGAGCAAGTTAACTTAGCTTCTCTAGGACTCAGTGTTCTCATCTATAAAATGAAAATAATAGGGTGTCTAGATTATCATTTGAAATAATAATTGATTTGTTTCTTTTTTCTTGTGCAAATCCTTTTTTTCATCTCATCATTTTTCCTCTTAGGTATTAGGCTTCCGGTGCCCCAGAGTAGGGTAGTTGCAGCAAAAATTCAAAGAAAGAGAGAAAATAATCAATAAAGGTAGTGGTTCTTGCACTTATAATAAATTTGAAAGAAAATTTTCAGAGCCAATATCCTCTACTCTTGTCCCAGAATAGTTACCATTTCCCGGCCTGGGGAAAGCAGGGGCAAGTAGAGAGAGGGACACTGAAGTGATACACTGGTCAGCATCCTGGAGAGAACCTGGCTGCCACGTTGAGTGGAGTTGGAGAGAAAGAAGAGATCCCAAGCAACAGTTTATTGGGCTGAGATCACACGAGAGTCTTGTGTCACATGCTGAGTGACAACTTGCAAAAGCAGGTCCCTTCACACAAATGAGCAGCTTAGTAAGTGGTAAAGTACTATACATACATATTATACCTTGGTTTCAGCCAATAGGAAATCCATTATATCTTAATTCCTTGAATTTCCCTCAGATTCAACTGATAAGCTGATTCCTGAAGATATCCCACCAACACATAGGACAGAAAGGTCCGATACAAGTCCCCTTACATCTCCAATGTTGAGATTTCAGTCTCCGAAGAGTCTACAGAGAGTCAGGCAATGAGGCAATCAGGACTGGGCCGGCTTGGGGCAATAGGGCAGGTGCTGGGGGCCTTTCTTGTGGCGGAGCAGCCAGCGTGGAGGAGCAAAACTAGCCTGGCACCAAACTCTGGGCTCCACCTAAACAGCACTCAGTTGGCTTTAGGCAGGCTTCCTAAAAACATGTTGGTTTAGAAACTATCTATAAGCTGTTGCTAAAGTATTAACATCTCCAACCATGTTTCCTGCTTCTACCCTGTGTTCTTCCTACAGGATTGACTTCATGAAGCACCCAGGGAGTCTTTTTAAAAAACATGAAAGATCATGTCATTCCTTTCCTCACAACCCTCTCATGGCTTCCCATCATTATGCCTTAATTCCTTGAGAGTAAAAACCAAAGTCCTTACATCATCTGCAAGCTCACCATGGTTTGGCAGCCTGCTGTTGCTCTGACCTCATCTCCTATGCTCTTGGTCTTGCTCACTCTGGCTGGCCAGTTCTTATGTTCCCAGCATGTCCCTGCAGGGGCTCTGCAATCTCCTCCCTCACCTAGAATTCTCTTTCTCCACATGGTCACATAACTCACTCCTTCATTTCATCTAGGTCTCTCCTCAAATGTCGCCTTTTCGGGACTCCCAAACCCCTAACTATCTTCTCTGAACGGCACTCCTCACAACCCTAACGCTTTCTTCAAAGCATTTTTACCTAACGTAATACTACCATGTAGATTCCACTGGGGGAGGAGAGTTAGTTTATTTTGTTCTCTGCATCTCTAGTACCTGGAATAGTTGCTGACTTCTAGAAGGTGCGTGCAATACAAATAGCTGTTGAAATGAATGAAGGGTCTATTATGTGACAACACATTTTCTAGCCATCACACACACATATATATGTATATATATTATGTCTACTCTTTACGATTATTTTTATTTTATAACTAATGAAACTGAGATTTAAAGATCAAAACACTTGCGCAGTTCTCACAGTTACTAAGTGACAGGACCAGGATTCGCAATCATGTGTATTTGATTCCAAATCTGTTTGTAACCATTACATTTTGTGGTAAAAAGCCACACCTGATTGTAATTCTCTTAAATTCTTGGAAAATATAAAAATTGTTTTAGGTCATAACTTTTCTTTTAGATCTTAAAATTGCTGAAGTCAGAGACTATGTCTTGCTTATTCACTCTGTAAATAATTATGCAGTGTCCACTTTTCTATCATTGGAATAGAGCAATGAAGAAATCAGCCCAAATTTCTGCTCAAATGGGATCTATGCCCAAGGGTTCTTCATATTTATGTCCTATTTCCAGCAGCTTCCATATTGCTGGCTCATAGAACATACATATAAGACGCATTTTGAATGAATGGTAAATGAATGAGCTTTTCTTAAACCCAAGTGGAGTTAGTAAGTCAGGAGGTCTGCTCTTCTAAGCTAAGTAAAAGAGGAATGAACTTTATTTACATGAAGGTTAATCTAAGTCATAGCATGAAAAGTGTGAGATGAAATTAACAAGTTCTATTTTCTCCTCCACTTCTTTCTAAATTGAGGATCTACTCCTCATTGGCATAGTCTGTGAATAGATAGTCTATTTGGCGTTTTATGAATGACCAATCCTTACACCACAGGAGACTTATGACTATAAATAAAGATTAACTTCAAAATTACATCAGCAATTCAAGCATCTTATGGTGTACTAAAAAATAGATTAAAGTAATTATCATCGACTTGCCATTTTAAGCTGTAAGAAAAATGGTCACATTGTCATTTTGATAAATAATGCCGGTAGGAGAGAATGTGCATGTTTTAATTTTATCCTTAGTAGTTGCAAACCCACATCCATTTAAAAGCAGTTTGGAATGATACAGTAGGCTTGTTGTTTGCCAGGGGAAAAATCATTATCATCTCTTTTAATAAAAGTGCTGATGGCCACTGCTCAGTAATCCTTCTTCTTAAGTAACAGATCTGTGGCTTCAACACAGGGTTATAATTGATTATCAGCACTTAACAGTCTTATTAGTCAGAAAGCTGTATTGAAAATCGTACCAAGATGTAGGTTTAAGAGATATGGGAGACAATGCCCGTCCACAGTAAAGAGTCCTCATACCAGCAAATACCCCAGGCAAATTTCTTGAAGGCCTTAATGTATCTCTGATCAACACTAAAATAGCTTCTATTTCAAATCGTGCATCACTTTTAATATTCACATGAGTTTTTGCCTGAAAAAAACTTTTAGACATCATTTACCTACTTCCTTATTTCTATAGAGGATGGTGCTCACCACTTTGGTACTAGGAAATTAATTTTGTTTTCAAAGCTTCCAAGAGAAAAAGATTTCAAAACTTTCTGGATCTATATATTACTGGACTAGGTAAAACAAGATCACCTCACCTTGTACCTGATCCTTGAGAGTTTGGCAGGGTGGGGAACCAGCTGGCCTTTCCCCTTGGTGGGCTCTCCTGCCCCCAGGATGGGGAGGCTGCACTGCCGCTCCCCAGGCCTCTTCCTGCTCTTTGCATCTTCCCCAGAAATCACTCTGCTCTTGGCGTATTGGATTAGCATAACAGTTCTTGGAAAATAAATAAAATTCACTTCACTCTCCTTCTTGGAACCATGGTTGTCATTGAATAGTGTTGTGGCTTGAATTCTTTGAGAAATACCCTCTGAGCACTGAGATCTGCATTCAGGAAGTTCAGTAGGGAGTTTCTTAATCAGGCTTAGTCCCTGTGAGGAGGTAGGAAGCCATGATTGGGCAGAAGGAGAACCACAATACAGTTGAAAAAGGCATCTTAACTGATTCTGTAGGCTGCTTTGGAGCTGGGATGAACCTGCAAAATTATCCCAAATACAGACAAGGGGGATCAACTTTTGTACCTATTCATGTACCAATTTTTGGATGCTAGCTGGTCCTGGAAAGGGAGCAGGTATTGGGAAAGGCAGCTTCCTTCTACAGAGTTCAATTTCTAGATAGGTTACAACTCTGAGTCATCAGCTGCCAACATTTCTCAAGGCTGGGGAAATGAGTATGTCAGTCCTAAAGGGAGACGAGGTGACATACTACCGCATCTACTGCAAATAAACACTTGGACCACAGCGTCTACTGCAAATAAACATTTGTTGAATGAATTAACTGTTAACAGCTTTTCAAGGTAGGTGCTTCCAACATGATGTGGGATGAGGTGCGGAAGAAGTGATTAAATACTAAAAAATGATTGTGGTTGGAAAAGAAGGGTGGAGATAAAGAAGCAGTTTATATGCTACGGGGGGGAATTTGAATTTTGTGACATCTATACAATTGACGGCAGAGTAAGAAGCAAGGATTATAGCAACAAGGGGCAGACAGGAGAAACTTAGGAAACCTTTCTCATATTCCAGACTGACCATACTGTTGTTCATTTACAAGTTGCAATGATGTGCTTTTGTCTTTCCATCGCCATCTTGCTCCACCACCCCCTTTCTGCCGTTTGCAGTTCTGTGTAAACACAACATGCATCTTAGCATCTCCCTTTTTGCTCCTGTTACTTCTTTTGCCTACAATGTCTTTCCTATCCCTGCAACCTGTGAAACATTTGTTTATCATTAAATCAAGGTTTAGATCAAGGATCCACCCTTTCCTAAACTTTTCCTACTTATTCTCCTCCTAACGATGAGTAGAATTTACAGCTTCCTTCTTGATGTGGTCTCCCTAGTAAATATTCTGCAATCATTTTTTGCTTAATGTTTAACTCTCCTGCTCAGACTATAAACACTTTGAGAGCATAAAGTCCTATATCTTGTTGAGTAACTACCAACTGATATTGTGTCTGGCAAGGATGATTACCCCGAAACTGTCTTTTGGTTGAGTTAACAAGTTGCATAATACTTGGGTAGGATTCCAGTGGTTAGATAAGACTCAGAGGATACTGTGATTTAGCAGAACATAATACTCAAGAGAAAAGAAAAAGGGATATGGAAGTAATGGAAAAGCAAGACTTTTCTAGCTGGGGCAGACGGCTCATGTGGGCAGAAGTAAGGTGGATGGGTGTCAGATTGGAGAGGACCTTGAACACCTGGATAAGAAGTTTACACTTAGGTATTAATATTTCAGTTAATGATTTTCCAATATGGGCCTGTCCCCAAAGTCTCATTTAAAGATTAATAAAGTAACTCATAGGGTGTATGGAAGGGCTGAGTGATCTGTGAGATAGGCCAGTTAGGTAGTTGTAGCAATTACCTGGTATAAGGCAGAAGGGAACTCATCTCGAATGATCAGTGTAACTGATAGTACAACAGACAGGTAGTGTAGGTGCCCACTGATTATCCACACAGGCCAAACCCAGAACAGGTCAGAAATGGGGCATGACAGGATGCAGCAGCCAATGAGAGAAGGCAGCAAATAGTAACAGGAAGAAGATTGTGTTATCTCCTGGTGAGACACCAACAGATGATGCCACATTCCATCATCTGGGAACTTTCAGCTTTCAGGTGGGTGGAACAAGGATTCAGAGAACTTGGCAGCAGGTAATAGGTAGAGTCCGGCAAACCAGCTGGCAGTAGGACAATCTGGCAGAAGTAATGAAAAGATAGTGAGATGCCAACAATAATATCAGAATTTAAAGGGTTGAATCCAGTCTTTAGAAATACTAGAGAGACTAATACAGGGGTCTGTTATTCTCAGACTCTAATACCAGGTGAAGCACCAAGACACAGAGTCAGTTACTGAAAGCAGCATACAAGATGTGCTGTGATCACAGTGCTAGGTAGCGTTAGATGTGTAAGCTTTGCTCTTAGCCACTGCAAAGAAGGAGACACACTCAGTAACCTCTAGCAATGGAAGTCTTTTTTTAGGGATACACAGAGAGTAAAGAAAGCAGGAATAAATACCCAGCACCCAAGAGCTGAGAATGTCACCTGGGAGACAGCTGCAGCTCTACTAGCCTGACAACAGTGCAGGACTCTCGTAAGTCGTTGCCTCAAGAATGATTATCACTCACCACAGGAACTTGGCTGTTCTTTGCCTCTGTTTCTTTTCCTCCTGCTACTACTGAAGATCACCACTATATACTTCCATGTCTTGCTTTTACTTGTGGTTTCTGCTGACTGCCTTTTGTCTGTGTGTCTCTCAGCTTCTGTTTCCCAGGTCTGATTATTAGCTTATTCTGAGTGTTTCATATTCAGATTTCCCAAGAGGGGCTCCAGTTGGCAGAGTTAGTCAGTATTATTGCAATTTGGCAGGACTGTCTTATAAATACACTTAATGGGCTACTGACCAGCCTATAACCTGCTACCCTTAGGTCAGATGTCATCCCTGGCTTTGCCAGCTGTAGTCTTGGTGTTTGGGTTATGTGGTCAGCTTCCTCTTGTCAAGGGCTGGGATAAAGCAACAGAGTTTTAAGTGGTCTTAGAATCCACTGGAGGATTTGTAGAACAGCAAGCATCATAGCATTCATTCAATCATGAGATGAGCTTCCAAAGGCCCAGGAAATTTCAGAAAATGGGTACCGGGCCCTGGACAAAGCACTCCACGAATTCAGTGCAGCCTTCTGACCTTCCAGACTCTTTAGCTAGGTTGCCCTGACAGAGACAGGTGTCCAGTCCACGGCCACAACAGGAGACCTCTGTGAGCCCAAATCCAATGTCCCCGGCTACTCTTGCTGGGCAGTTGGGCAGTGAGATAAAGGGAGGAATGTCTTTCATTTTTGTTCCAGTGAGGGGATGCAGGACGGAAGTCCGGTTCAGAGGCAAATTCAAAATAATAAAACACTTTAAAAAATAAGTTCCATGCAGAATTTCTCCTTCAGAAAGAAAGAATTTGTGGTATCACTATAAGCAAAGCAATATTTATATGAGCTTTGTGTGGAGGCAGGGAATCACCCCTTCCCCTCCAAATGGAATTTAAAATTATTCTGGTGTTTGTTGAAAGTATTATTCCTGTGTTAACATCTAAATTGCCATACATTTCCATTGATATTTTTAATGAGATTTTACTGAGCTATTAAAGGTGGCTTGAGAGTGATGGCAGCAGTCAGGACCTGTTAACCTTGAAGAAGGACTTTTTTGTCAGGTGCCCATTATCAAGATCTGGAATGGCTCACGACGTATAAACCAGAGCAAGGACTCCCTTGTGCATCAGTTTATTCTGCACAGCTGAAGTAAAGATTGGTAACTATGGAAACCAACATGCAAAAATAATTAGTGGGCTTTTAAAAAAAGTAAGTCAGGCATTAATCATATTGTCTTCAGGTGATTTATACACACAGTCTAACTGGCCAGGACAGGGGATGGCTTTTTATTGTCTCTGGTGAAAGGTTAACTGAACAGAATGACCATGAATTTTTGTTAATGACCAGGTAGATCCAGATGCATTTAATACATGTCCAGCTCTTAATAAGGTCTGTCAATAGAGAAATGGAATGACATAGATAAATGAAATAAAAGAAGACTCTATTTTCACTAATAGTTCAAGTTCCCTTACCTCTTGTTAGCTCTTACCATGCTTAAGACAAAGAATATGAGCAAAAAAACGCAAACCTTTTGCCTCTCCATAAACCAATTCTAGACTGGCTGATTCAAGTTTTCTTTTCAAGTTATTAACAAGTGTTTCTAGTAAAGCCTTCAACAGGCAATAAGTCATTTAGAAAGAAAAGAAAACAAAGGTGAGGGAGGGGGCCGAGAGGGTGTTACAGTCTCCCAGCGGGCTGTGCTGGCCAGTTTCTGGCATGGTTCCCAGTGATGCCTGCCTCCTGGGATTCACATCTTTGTGAAGCCCCTCCCCTTGAGTACAGTCTGGACCTAGTGCATTGCTTGTAAAAAATAGACCTGAGCAAAAGCAATGAGATGTCACCTGCATGGGTGGACTATAAAAAGTGATGACTTGTGTTTACTAGCATTCTTTCTCAATGGGCTCTCGCTTGCCCTCTCACTTGTTCCCTCTGATGAGTCCAGCTGCCGTGTTGTGAGATGCTCTCCGGAGAGACCTATGTGGCAAGGAACCGAGGGAGGCTTCTAGCTAACAGTTGCTGAATAACTGAGCTCTGGATCAAACAATGCTCAAAGAACTGATTTCTGCC
>NW_012149507.1:5333097-5335372 GCF_000956105.1 Propithecus coquereli
TTCCAAGGCCCTCAGTTTTCCTCATTTATATAAATGGAGAGATAAAATGAATGAGCCCAGCACTTGGGGGACACACGGTAAGTAATAGATTCTGTCCTTTCTTCCTTGCAGTGGTATAACACAAACACAGGAGTGGGACAGACTGTCTCTGTGTGTGCTGATGTCCTTTGCTTTAACGATCTCATGCCATGCTTTGTTTTTATGTGGAGCCTGAGGCTCAGTTCTGGTTTTCTCACATCTCAGGTTGACATGAACTAATTAGCAGTCAATGGATTTTGCATTTATTGGTAAGTCTAAATTTAATCTCCAATGGATGGAAAATATAAACCACATTTGAGAAAGAGAACAACTCTTTTTCTCCCTTTGCATATAATATTTATGAGTCTCTGTCAAGTTCTTGTCTATATTTTTTATCTGTCCCCCACCATGTCAGGGAAGAGGTGGGATCGTTCAGGTGAAGGAGATCTGGGAAGCTGAACATAAGCCCCTCTGAGCAAATGTACAGCAAAACAGACACTAAAGGGAAGAGTTGTGCCAGAATTGGAGGAAAGGCAGACATATAGGGGGAGCCTGGTCTGTTTCAGTTATGCTGGATACTAAAGCTACGTATCTGGAATAAAGCCAAGATTAAGGGCAAGCAAACCTACATGTATTCAGGTGCAAATAAGGTTTAGTTTGGATAAAAGAACTTTCTCCCAGTTATGTCTCAATAAATGCAAGCACCAAGTCTAATGAGTAGATTCGAAGACGGGGCTCTTCTGCATAACACATTGTTCAAGGCATCCTCTAGCAACATTCAGTGTTGGGTAGGGATGTATTTGGAGATTCTGTCAGGCCTCTCGTTTCTATCAGTGAGTAAATCCTCTTACAGAATGGGACACACTGAACAGTACTGGTACCATCAGGATTCTCAGAGTCAGTTGTTTCTTGTTAATTTAGAGAATTTATTTTCTGTTGAGATTTTGAGCTTATCCAAAGATCCTTGGATGTTAAGACGACCTACTCTTGAATCATAGGTTCATTAGTCATCCTTGAGAGACTCTTTTGTCCTAGGACTTCTTCCAGGATCCCCTAAAACTATTAGAGTTCTTTTGGGCCAGTGTTCTTGTACAACACTTTCCTTTAGTGTCTGTTTTGCTGTACTTTTGTTCAGAAAGCTATGTTCAGCTTCCCAGATCTCCTTCACCCGGACAACCCCACCTCTTTCCTGAACACAGGACATCCTGCCTACTCCTAGGCATGGCAGAGCTGGTCGAAAAGGGAAATAAAACCTTTCCATTCACCAGTTGGCAAACTCAACCAATTCAGCAGGGGAAGAGTTCTTATGGCACATGATTAGACCAAATGATTGTCTGTTTGCCTTTTAAAATGATAGTTTATTTTTTAACCTTCCCATCTGGTCTATAAACTTCTTTAGATCACATCCAATCCATGTTTGTATCTCCCATGGTGCCCGCCATAGTGTTTAAAAATTGTGTAGAGTTTAATATATTTATTTCTGGAAAGAGAGTAAGAGAAAGAAAAGGAATCAGCACTTATAGGAGTCTGTGGGTTAGTATTTTACACACACTATTTATTTGATACTAACGAAGACTCTTTTCTCCCACTTTACATAGGAAGAAGATTCATCCAAGGCCAGGCAGCTAATATGTAACACAGCAGATATCGGAACCCAAGGCTATCTGATACAAAGTCTGCACAATTTCTTTTATATCTCACCAATGTGACTTCACGGCTACAATCCTGTGAGATTTTTCTGGGGCAATTTTTATCATTGAACCCTGTATGGACATTTCTGATTTTGAGGCAATGGAAGTCTGAAGAAAATTGCTGAAAGATCAGAGTAGATTTGTAAAAATTCAATTGATAGAAACAAATGAGTTGCATTTTACAAAATGCAAGCTCATTTTGCATCCTTTTAGTCCATGATTCCTTGTTCTCATGGATAAAGAATTCTTCGTCAAGTTTTGGAAATAGCTCTGACAGTATGTTAGTGTAAATAGGATGAAAAATGTAGTGATGACTCTGATTATGAGTGTTAATGATCTATACATAATCTCATCATTTATTTTATATTATTTTGTTCTTATGTAAAATAGTAGTATTTAAAGTCTTATTATCCTTTTAGGAAAATCCAATGAAAAATAGCCATTTTCCCATTACAAGTGTTAGGTTATATTTTTTAATGAGGAATGTTGCTTAAATTTAAATGAAGCATACTAAAAAATGGTAAAAACATTGCTAAATAGTTAAAATTGGCATCACTGGTTGAAAA
>NW_012149507.1:5335639-5337188 GCF_000956105.1 Propithecus coquereli
AGAGGGTGTTACAGTCTCCCAGCGGGCTGTGCTGGCCAGTTTCTGGCATGGTTCCCAGTGATGCCTGCCTCCTGGGATTCACATCTTTGTGAAGCCCCTCCCCTTGAGTACAGTCTGGACCTAGTGCCTTGCTTGTAAAAAATAGACCTGAGCAAAAGCAATGAGATGTCACCTGCATGGATGGACTATAAAAAGTGATGACTTCTGTTTACTAGCATTCTTTCTCAATGGGCTCTCGCTTGCCCTCTCACTTGTTCCCTCTGATGAGTCCAGCTGCCGTGTTGTGAGATGCTCTCCGGAGAGACCTATGTGGCAAGGAACCGAGGGAGGCTTCTAGCCAACAGTTGCTGAATAACTGAGCTCTGGATCAAACAATGCTCAAAGAACTGATTTCTGCCAACAGCCACTTGAGTGACCTTGGAATCAGATCTTCCCCAGTCAAGCCTTCGGGTGAGACTGCAGCCCTGGCTGAAACCTTAACTGTAGCCTTGTAAGAAACTCTGAAACAGAAAACTCAGCTAAGCTGTGCCCAGATTCATAACCCACATAAATTATAGTATAACAAATACATAGTGTGTTAAGCAGCTCAGTTTGGGAGTAACGTGCTACACAGTAATATATAACTACCATAGGAACTTTTAAAATTACTCTCATAAAGTGCTCACTCCTCACCCTTTATCCTAATTTCAACAAAAAATCAAGAAGTTCACAAATTTAGAGAGGAGACCTTATTTCTTATAAAGGGTTACAACCTGCATGCTCTGACTGAAACTGAAGGCAGGCACTTCAGGGGAGAAGGGATGAGAGACAGGAATTAAATTCCTGAATAGGTTGGCCAAGTACATACATATTCAACAAGGTATAGGAGGAGCTATGAATATTCATGAAGGGGGTCCTAAAGCGTGGACATTGAACACATATGCATGTTACATGCATCCCATGATCACTTTGGGGTGGAGACTTAACATTTAAATTAGGCCCTATATGTCAAAAGGTGAAGCAGGGACTTCAGGGAAGACACTCAGTGTGCAGCTCCTGTAAACCAGCCACAACCAGCCCATCATCGAGGGTCTCTTATCACCAGGAGAAAGTTACTGAAACTAGTCTCTTATCTAATCAAAGCTGCAGTTACGGCTTGTCTGGCAGTGGATGAATTGCAATTGTTTATTATTATGTATCTCACTATCAGAGCTTGTTTAGCTGCTGGAGAAAAAGAAAAACCTTGTGGCAGTTAAAATAGTTTCTTCTTTAAGTGTAGGGGTGCTTGACTTATCCCTGGTCTGGCATGACTTCAGATCTTGTTTTTAATTTGGTATCTTATTGCCACAAAGAGTTCATTCTGTCAGTCTTATGATCTCTATTTTAACATTGCTAACTTGGCACAGTACCACAGATTTTGAAACATTTGACTGTATTCCTTAGGAATTCTTGATATAATCACCTCTCCCATCCCCATCCTCTATCCACTTGAAAGCCAGCAGCTCATCTTTATACTCAAAAAATAAGTACTTAAATTGACAGTTTATAGTGCAGGTAGGGCTCCATATTT
>NW_012149507.1:5345263-5345798 GCF_000956105.1 Propithecus coquereli
CTCAAACAATTTAGAGATGTAAAATTTAGTGAATAATGTCCCAAAAAACCTCTGTTTTGATTCCCATTGTCTCTTATGATGATAATGGAGCCACGAACTTATTAAAGAACTCACAAGATTTCTTATTGTTAATATTTTTGTGTAAATCTTATTGGAATAGGTATTGAGGAACATTATTAGAGGATGTGTAGGGAAGAGAAAGAACAATTCATTATCCTTCCTTAAGAAGGAGAATTCATAAATACAGCCTAATCTGCCTGGAAGGGAAAATGGAACTTACTGATGCCAAATGACAATTACATTCTACTCTTTGGTTTAAGTAATTCATGAGTCAACATCATTCTGCTAATCAGGTTATTAAAATAAGTAACAAAGGAATGAAAAATTAGGTCTTTGATTTGTCAAACATAATGCCAACCTGGTTATTATGAGCCTTAAAATAGACG
The DNA here is from genome assembly GCF_000956105.1 of Propithecus coquereli. Lineage (NCBI taxonomy): Eukaryota > Metazoa > Chordata > Mammalia > Primates > Indriidae > Propithecus > Propithecus coquereli. The sequence goes on from NW_012149507.1 coordinate 5,345,710, forward strand.
TTGCCTTTCTAGCAATCATTGCAGATATTATATAAGCTGGGTTATAGCAATTCTTGGGCAATAATTTTTCAGGATTTTTGAAAAAGTAT
>NW_012149507.1:5345848-5346366 GCF_000956105.1 Propithecus coquereli
ATTTAAATAAAAGAACTAGACGAAGTATATACTATATGTGATTCTTAAGAAAAGGTTCAATTAGCAATTAGATGGTTATCTTGGAAGAGTTACAGAATTTTTTTGGAGACTTATCATGGAGTAAATACTAGTTTGGGTACAAATTTTTCACTTTCCTGATACCAATACACAAAGGGTATATTACTTTGTCATAAAATTCAGAGCATTTAGTTTTGTCAGTCTGGACAGGTTAGGTTATGCTGCAGTGAGAAATAACACATACATTTCAGTGGTTTCAGATAATAAGATTTATTTCTCATGAGTGTTACATGTCTTTCACAGATTCGGTGAGTGCTCTGTTGTCCTTCATTTGCGACATGGGCCAGAACATTGCTGGTCTCTTTGGCAGAGAGAAAGAGAACGTGCTGAATTGAGCACTGGTTCTGCTTTATATCCTCTATTTATTTTCTGAGATTTTCTATTTTAAAATATGTTTCAAAAATGTTCATGATTTTGCATTCAAGCACTCTAATAAAAAA
>NW_012149507.1:5357641-5360296 GCF_000956105.1 Propithecus coquereli
GGTTTGATTTTTCTTTACTATTTCAATTTGTTTAGTGAATTTTTCTTCCAAGTCCTGGATTTTTTTTGTGGTTTCTTTGTGTTGGTCATCCATTTTTTCTTGCATATCATTCAGTTTTCTTACAATCCATGTTTGAAATTCTTCTTCTATCATTTTAATGTTCTGAGTTTGGTTAAATTCCATTGCTGGGGAGCTGTTGTTCCTCTTTGGGGGTGTGCTTTCCATTTGAGTCTTCATAGTTCCAGAGTTCTTTCGCTGGTTCCTTCCCATCTGGATCAGTTGTTCCTTCTTGCCTTTAGATTTTTGTTTGGATAATGACACGCCCTGTTTAGTCTCTGAGCCAGTAGGTGGTGTCTGTGCGTGAGGTTCGACCACACCCTTTATGATGAATCAGTAAATGCAGTAAAAGGGTGTGCAGGATGACCTGTCTGTCAGTAGGTGGCACTTGCAGGGAGGAGGGAGCTGCAGTGCTGGTTTTTGTCCTGTAGCTAGCTCTTATTCCTCTAGAGAGGCCCTCTTGTGCCTCAGGTGGTGGGTTGGGCCGTGGGATTTCCAGGTATGTCCTTATTCTCCACCTCAGTGGGAGGAGTGAGTCTGAGTGGGGCTCGGTTGGGCACTCCTGCCCTCAGGCTCCACAACTGCTGCTAGCAGCATCAACGGTCTACTCTTTGTTTCTGTGCAAAGCTGCTGGGAGGGGCTGAAATGGGTCCACTCAGCTGAAAGTCTGGGCTTGGGGGCTGGGGCTGTCCAAGACCCGCACTCTGGAGCAGGTCTCACTCCCCTCCACTCTCCCCCTCTCCATGTCCTCCCCCAGGCCTCTGCCAGCAAGCAGGACTTCAGGCCAATGGATCTCCCCTGGCTGTGATGTGGGCCGGGAGGTTCCCTACCCAGGATTGCAGCCTGAGCTGGGTGCACAGCCCTCTTTTGGGAGGAGGGTTGCCACTCGGGCACACTGATCTGCCCATGAAGGAGCACACTCCTCAGTAGGCTCTTTCACAGATCTCTCTTCTGTGCCCTGGGTGTACGTGGCCTGGTCTGCAGGCCTGTCCCCTGGGCCCTGGAGATCAATCCCTGACCCTGCCAGGGGGAGGGGTGCTGGTCTTGAATCTTCTGCAGTGTGTCCAAGCTGGATCGATTTCACTCCACCTCGGGATTTGCCCCACTCTCCTGGAGTCCCCAGGCAAGTAGCACCTGGGAGGGCTGGCGGGTGGGGAACTTGCAGTCTGAGTACCCCTCAGTCTGCTGTAGGGCCCCAAAAGGAAAGGTCCCGTTCCTTAGAGATGCCTCCGTGTGGTGGCTAAACTGTCTCTCTGGGCACCCATGGGTAAGGAGAAGGAAGGAGAAAATGGAGCACTATGGTGTCTGCCAATAGGCTCGGGTCTGCACCCTGGGAGGTTCCCCGAGGGGGCTGGGAGCCCGGCGCTGTGTCCGCAAGAGGCCGCTGCTCACTGGCGGCAGCCGTTTCTGGGCTGCTGTCAGCCGGTCTCTCCAGACGCTCAGGAGCCACCAGCAGTCCAAGATGCAAGGGAGGGGGAAGTTAACTGCTCCACCTACCCTTGTCGCTGGTCTCCAAGCCTCTCGGGACCTTTCTCCTTCCAGTTCTCCTTCATAGCATCTTTCCGTGGAGTCTCCTGTAGTTTCAGGCACCCTTCCTTCTGACCCTCACCCGATCTGTGTTTCTCTACTAGCTTATTTTTTTCTCTTTCTTCTAAAATTCGTCTTTTTTGCAGAGACCTTTTTGCAGAGAAGGTCTGACTGGCGGCGGCTTTTCTCGTCTACCATCTTCCCGTATGAGTTTTTGAGGATCTTTGCATGCTGAATAATTTTGAATTACATGCTGGACATTTTGAATATTACATTATAAAACTTGGGCCTTGTTTAAATCCAACAGAGAATGTTAACACTTTTTAATGTTATAAAAATTATTGGGTTCAGGCCATAAGTTCTATTTGCCTCCTTTAGGCTGTGGTTCCAATGTCAGTTCAGTTTTCAAAGCCTTTTTACTGCTGTTCAGATATCTCCAGGCTGTGCCCCACCCAACAGGCAGTCTATGACTCAGTGGTAATTTATCTATTAGTTCAGTTCACAAAGTCTTTGGTATGCTAATTAGTATCAGGTCCATCCATGTGTGTGAGGCTCTGAGATGAGCCCTGGAGTTTATAAAAAGCTTTATTTGGTTGCTTTCATGAACTCCTCCCTCTCTGCTATCTCCCAGCATTTTTGGCACCCTGGGTCTCCCATTTCAGGATTCTACCCCGCATCGTGGGGCTCTAGTTGCCTCGCTTTGCTTAATACTTCTGTGTTTGGGCTACTCTGGGCCCAAGCCATGAAAGGACAGAGAAGGAATAAAAAGTAATGGGGTGGCCTTTGCCTTTTGCGTCTCAGTCCTCCACTTGGAGATGAAGGGCCCCTCTCTCAGAGATTTCACTCCTGGTAGCTGCCGTCACTGGCCACTGCCACCACCACAGTGGGATGGCCACAGTGGGGTGGGGGTGGATGTGGAGTATAAAAGAATGGACAAAAGAAGAGCCAGGAATAAAGGAAGGGATGCCGTGTTCTTTCTGACTGTTTAAAGTTCCCCTTTTTACTCCTTAGGCCAGCATTAGAGGGCTGCTCCATACTTTATTGACCAGAGGAAGTCAAGTGGCCATGCCG
>NW_012149507.1:5361332-5364097 GCF_000956105.1 Propithecus coquereli
ATTTCTGTGACTGACTTATTTAATTGGAAGGAGTTGTCTTCAATCTCTGAGATTGTTTCTTCTGTTTGATCTACCTTGTTCTTGAGGCTTTCCACTGTGTTTTGTAGTTCCCTGTATAAGTGCTTTATTTCCAGGAGATTGGTTTGATTTTTCTTTACTATTTCAATTTGTTTAGTGAATTTTTCTTCCAAGTCCTGGATTTTTTTTGTGGTTGCTTTGTGTTGGCCTTCCATTTTTTCTTGCATATCATTCAGTTTTCTTACAATCCATGTTTGAAATTCTTCTTCTGTCATTTTAATGTTCTGAGTTTGGTTAAATTCCATTGCTGGGGAGCTGTTGTTCCTCTTTGGGGGTGTGCTTTCCATTTGAGTCTTCATACTTCCAGAATTCTTTTGCTGGTTCCTTCCCATCTGGATCAGTTGTTCCTTCTTGCCTTTAGATTTTTGTTTGGATAATGACACGCCCTGTTTAGTCTCTGAGCCACTAGATGGTGTCTGTGGGTGACGTTTGACCACACCCTTTATGATCAATCAGTAAATGCAGTAAAAGGGTGTGCAGGATGACCTCTCTGTCACTAGGTGACACTTGCAGGGAGGAGGGAGCTGCAGTGCTATTTTTTGGTCCTGTAGCTAGCTCTTATTCCTCTAGAGAGGCCCTCTGGTGCCTCGGGTGGTGGGTGCGGTCCTGGGATTTCCAGATGTGTCCTTATTCTCCACCTCAGTGGGAGGAGTGAGTCTGGGTGGGGCTGGGCTGGGCAAGCCTGCCCTCAGGCTCCACAACTGCTGCTAGCAGCATCAAAGGTCTACTCTTTGTTTCTGTGCAAAGCTGCCGGGAGGGGCTGAAATGGGTCCACTCAGCTGAAAGTCTGGGCTTGGGGGCCGGGGCTGTCCAAGACCCATACTCTGGAGCAGGTCTCGCTCCCCTCCACTCTCCCCCTCTCTGTGTCCTCTCCCAGGCCTCTGCCAGCAAGCGGGAACTCAGGCCGATGGATCTCCCCTGCCTGTGACGTGGGCTGGAAAGTTCCCTTCCCAGGATCGTAGCCTGAGCTGTCCTTATTCTCCACCTCAGTGGCGACAGGACCAGGAGTGAGTCTGGGTGGGGCTGGGTTGGGCCAGCCTGCCCTCAGACTCCACAACTGCTGTTAGCAAGGGTCAAAGATGTGTTCTTTGTTTCTGTGCAAAGCTGCCAGGAGGGGCTGAAATGGCTCCACTCAGCTGAAAGTCTGGGCTTGGGGGGTGGGGTTGTCCAAGACCCATACTCTGGAGCAGGTCTCGCTCCCCTCCACTCTCCCCCTCTCTGTGTCCTCCCCCAGGCCTCTGCCAGCAAGCAGGACTTCAGGCCAATGGATCTCCCCTGGCTGTGATGTGGACCGGGAGGTTCCCTACCCATGATTGCAGCCTGAGCTGGGTGCACAGCCCTCTTTTGGGAGGAGGGTTGCCACTCGGGCACACTGATCTACCCGTGAAGGAGCACACTCCTCAGTATGCTCTTCACAGATCTCTCTTCTGTGCCCTGGGGCAGTGCGATCCTGACCTGGGTGTACGGGGCCTGGTCTGCAGGCCTGTCCCCTGGGCCCTGGAGATCAATCCCTGACCCTGCCAGGGGAAGGGGTGCTGGTCTTGAATCTTCTGCAGTGTGCCCAAGCTGGATCGATTTCACTCCACCTCGGGATTTGCCCCACTCTCCTGGAATCCCCAGGCAAGTAGCACCTGGGACGGCTGGCGGGTGGGGAACTCGCAGTCTGAGTGACCCTCAGTCTGCTGTAGGGCCCCAAAAGGAAAGGTCTCGTTCCTTGGAGATGCCTCCGTGTGGTGGCTAAACTGTCTCTCTGGGCACCCATGGGTAAGGAGAGGGAAGGAGAGAATGGAGCACTATGGTGTCTGCCAATAGGCTCGGGTCTGCACACTGGGTGGTGCCCCGAGGGGGCTGGGAGCCCGGCGCTGAGTCCGCAAGAGGCCGCTGCTCACTGGCGGCAGCCGTCTCTGGGCTGGTGTCGGCAGGTCTCTCCAGCCGCTCAGGAGCCACCAGCAGTCCGAGATGCAAGGGAGGGGGTAGTTAACCGCTCCACCTACCCTTGTCGCTGGTCTCCAAGCCTCTCGGGACCTTTCTCCTTCCAGTTCTCCTTCACAGCGTCTTCCCGTGGAGTCTCCTGTAGTTTCAGGCACCCTTCCTTCTGACCCTCACCCGATCTGTGTTTCTCTACTAGCTTATTTTTTTCTCTTTCTTCTAAATTTTGTCTTTTTTGCAGAGACCTTCTGACTGGCGGCGGCTTTTCTCGTCCACCATCTTCTCGTATGAGTTTTTGAGGATCTTTGCATGCTGAATAATTTTGAATTACATGCTGGAAATTTTGAATATTACATTATAAAACTTGGGCCTTGTTTAAATCCAACAGAGAATGTTAACACTTTTTAATGTTATAAAAATTATTGGGTTCAGGCCATGAGTTCTATTTGCCTTCTTTAGGCTGTGGTTCCAATGTCAGTTCAGTTTTCAAAGCCTTTTTACTGCTGTTCAGATATCTCCAGGCTGTGCCCCACCCAATAGGCAGTCTGTGACTCAGTGGTAATTTATCTATTAGTTCAGTTCACAAAGTCTTTGGTATGGTAATTAGTATCAGGTCCATCCATGTGTGTGAGGCTCTGAGATGAGCCCTGGAGTTTATAAAAAGCTTTATTTGGTTGCTTTCATGAACTCCTCCCTCTCTGCTATCTCCCAGCATTTCTGGCACCCTGGGTCTCCCATTTCAGGATTCTACCCCACAT
>NW_012149507.1:5367562-5369984 GCF_000956105.1 Propithecus coquereli
GATGAGGTTCTGAATGTTGAAAATGCAGATAATTTATGGTTCTCATTTGTCATTGTTGAGATAATTTCATTTTAGTTTTACTTTCAAGTAAACAGCATTAAAATGTGTACAACCATTCTAAAAATCAATTTTTCAAATAATCCTATTTCGGTTTTTTTCCTTCCCCTCTCATAGTATTCTTTCTCCCTTTTTTCCTTATTTCCTCCTTCTCCAACTGCTTCTCCCTCTGTCTCACTATTTACTTCTTTTCCATAAATGTTTTAAAGGGTAAGACTGAATATTAAAAAGCCCATGTTTATTATTAAATCTCCTCTCTTTAAATTACTCACAAATATGTTTTCTGAGAAGAATACATCACCAGCAGCTATTTATCACACTTTGGTGGATTACAGGTATAATTGGCGATGCTCGACCCAGTCAGAATGTAATGACACCTTCAAGCGGTGTAGAGGCTAAACGGTGACAGTGAAGGAATCAATAAATGCGTGCTTCCGCCGGCAACACTCAGTCACGGCGTACCAGCTGTCAGTCAGTGCGCCCTGCGATACACATGACAATCACTGTTCTGAAGGAGCGTGTGGACTAGCGGTAGAGACTCACCCACAAACGAAACATGTCGGCACGACGTGGTAGTTGCTAGGAGAGGTGTGCATAAGGGATAGAGAAACAAAGTTGAGTTCAAGAGAAGCTACCTTGAGATGTGGAGCCCGAGCGACGTGTGGAAGAAACAGACATTTAGCCAGGTAAGGAAAGGCGGGAAGGGAGTCACAGGTGATGCGACAGCATGAGAACAGATTTGGAGGCACGAACCACGTGATGAGTGTGAGGGCTACGAATAGTTCTGTGCTGCAGCACGTGACGTGATATGGGGACAGTGGCAGCATAGGAGGCTGGCAAAACAGGCGCGTACAGGCGGGTCCATAGACTGCAAGTCCAGACTCTTCCTTTTTTGTGTGTGTTTAAAAGGCTCTTGGTACGTGTAGTTGTGTTTTTCTTAGTTTCCCAATATTAGAAGGACAGTTAAATATAATCGATGCGCCTGGTCCACCGTTAGTCACAGAGGGGATTGAAAAGTGGTGAATATTCAGGAGGGCACGTGCTTGCTTCAACATATGAAGGAAAGGAGTTCAAGAGTGGTGAATCGCACTGGATAGGCATGCAAAGGGTGTGAAAACATGGGCCTGTAAGAGCAGAGAGAACTGAGGGAACAGGGATGATACGAAAACCGGCTGTAGGATATGCCTCGGGGTGAATACGGGCTGCAGGTGCCTCCAGGAATCCCGCGGCAGTCTAGGAACTGCCGCATTTTCTTAGGACCAATAAGGATGCTATCATCAAATTTGCTCGATTATACCAAAAGAGGGTTCTAGCGGGCATGGGCTGTTTTGCCGGCTAGTCTCGGCGATGCATCTCCAGCCCCCTACTGGGATCGACCCTCCCTCAGGCTCATCCATGTGATTTGAGTGCACTGACTCGCATCCCCAGGTCCGGGGCTCAGACAATCAGGCTTTCCACTCTTTCGTGGTCTCAATGATTTTTCCCCCCGGGAAGCGCATAATCCCGTTAGAGGCCATGGGGGCTATTTTCTTACGGTCTGAGGCAAAAAGGCTTTTGTTCATCTTCTGGATCAGGTGGGTAATGGGGCTGGAAGTGCTGAGTGTCTTCCCACAACGGGGTGACCGGCTGACAAGGAAGTCTACACCGTGTTTCCATACCAAGTCCGAGCATGTGGGTGTGTGGTATAGCTTAATGCCCTAATTCAACCACTAGGAATCCATCTCTCTGTCCCCTCAGCTTTCTAGGCTATACCAGACACTATGTTTCCTTTTTTCTTCCTAATCCCCCATTGGATTTTATGCCCTTTAATATTTTGATACCAGAAGAATTCTTGTCACAAAGGCCAAAAATTTTAAATAGTTTGTCATGTGACTGCTACGTATTTAGTTAGTTACATAATAACTAAACTAAATAAATGAATAAAGTCAACTGTCTTTCAATAATGGTAGTTCCTTATCTGTGAATGGCTCTCTATAGTTACAAAGCCTATCTTGCTTAATATTCATAATAAATATTGAAGTAGATACTATTTACGCCTTTTATGTTTAAGGAATCAAATATTATCAGGGTTATACCAAGAATGAGTGTTGTGGGCACAAACGCAAGCTTCCTACCTCCAACTTGAAGACTATTCCCAAGACCCTTTTACTTCTTTAACTAGTACCACTAGTACACTTTGAAAACTCACATTATATTTTACATTTTTACATTTTTGTAGGGTTTTTTTTTTTCTTTCTTTTTGAGACAGAGTCTCACTCTGTTGCCCGGGCTAGAATGCTGTGGCGTCAGCCTAGCTCACAGCAACCTCAAACTCCTGGGCTCAAGCGATCCTTCTGCCTCAGCCTCCCGAGTAGCTGGGGCTACA
>NW_012149507.1:5370034-5370386 GCF_000956105.1 Propithecus coquereli
ATCCATGGGGGATTGTTTCCAGGAAATCCCATGGATACCAAAATCCACAGATGCTCCAGTTGCTTACATAAAATGGCATAGTAGTCACACATAACCACACACATCTTCTCATATACTTTAAATCATCTCTGGATTACTTATAGTACCTAATGCAATGTAAATGCTATATAAATCACTGTAATAATGTATTGTTTAGGGAATAATGACAAGAAAAAACGTCCGTACATGTTCAGTATAGATCCAATTTTTTTCCTGAATATTTTTGTTCTGTGATTGGTTGAATCCACAGATGTGGAACCCACAGATACAAAAGGCTGACTATTCTCTGTACTGTGTTGATAATATTTAGCCA
>NW_012149507.1:5370892-5371891 GCF_000956105.1 Propithecus coquereli
CTAGGATTACAGGCTTTAGCCACCACACCTGGCTTGTTTCACATATTTTTGTAGGTTTTTAGAGATGATTAAAGATGGCTGAAAGGAGGGTGTACTTTTAGGCTTCTTATTTATAACCGTGAAATCTAGAAATTGATGGAGTAGAATGATTGGTAAGAGACAACTGCTTTAAAATGCACCTCCCTCACTTTTTTTGAAACAGGGTCTTGCTCTCGCTTCCCTGAGCTAGAGTGCAGTGGCATCATCATAGCTCACAGCAACCTCAAACTCCTGGGGTCAAGCAATCCTTCTGCCTCAGCCTCCCAAGCAGCTGGGACTACAAGCACACACCACCATTCCCACCTAATTTTTCTATTTTTTGTAGAGACGGGGTCTTGCTCTTGCTCAGGCTGATCTCAAACTCCTGGCCTCAAACGATCCTTCCGCCTCCCAAAGTGCTAGGATTACAGGCTTGAGCCACTGCACCTGATGTCCATGTTTTCTTTACAGTAAAAATCTCAAAAATTGTCATTTTAAAAGTGACTCTGACCAATCTTAAATAAAACATAACTTACTAGAAATAGGAATTTCTATTAGTAAATTTCAGATTTACTTTTTCTTTTCACATCTTCAAATGTACCATAACCCTTCATGCTATCATGGTCAGGATAAATTTTTCCATTGCAGTATTTGATTTTTAATTCCCCAGATATTCTCGATATAGTTCAGTTCCTCAGGGAATCATCACCCTCATGAGTGCCCTCCTGCCATTCACAGATTCAGCCTCTCCCAGGAAGCGCTGGAGTCATGGCAGAGCTGGAGGAGTCTGGCCAGGAAACCTCCTCTCCAGACTCTGGGTCTGTTGCTGTTTAATTTGAAACCCTGGATAAACAGTGCATGAGACTTTGCAGTTAAAAACTAAATATTTCCCTTTAGAATAAAAGGGCAGTTGCTACACATTACTCTATCTTATTTAATCATACCCGTAGGGAGTAGAGAGAGGTTCCTTGAAGGGTCACT
>NW_012149507.1:5373232-5388128 GCF_000956105.1 Propithecus coquereli
TATTATAATGTAAAGACAAACATGGAAATGTATTATATAAAATTAAAATAACTGTGTTAATTTTTGGTTCTTATACTAAGCAGTTTTCAACTTATTATTCTGTAATGTACAAGATTCCCAATGAGATGGCATTGAATCATATCATGATTGGTTGTTTAGAAATAACACAATGGAAAACACATTGAAAATAATTAAGTGAAATATTTTAAACCATAGTCATTTTAAAAACATTTTAAAACACGGTAAGTATAACACGATTATTTATTCTCAATACCCATGATTTTTATAGATGAAGCAATTGAGAGGATGATAGGTCAACTACCTAGTGGACACTTGGAACTAGAACTACTCTTTGGACTGCTGCTCCAGGGATTCTGCCTGCGAGACAGACTTGAAAGAGCTACTTGTTTATGCTATTTTGATGGTAGATGTGAATGCCGAATGAGACTGATAGAATAGGCTATTCTTGCCTTGTGCGTATATTGTTTGGCTGCAGAATAGCACTTGACCCTGACAAGCACCTCTCTCAGTTCTTCAGGTTCTCACCAGAATAAAAATGGACAGGAAAACTTCAGTCATCGAAGTCGTGATGGAAAGGAAAATCTTTGCTGTTCTGCTTTTAGTGGATAACTCATTGTCAGTTACCTTGAAGTATGAAAATGCCTTACCTTCACTAATCAATTTTTAAAATGATTAGTAGCAATAAAGAAAGTAAGATCTTTTTAAAAATTTTTCAGTACAAGTCAATGTCTACTTGAACCCTATTTTCTTCCTTATTTTTTTTTAGAGTTTGTACTTTTTCTACACACAGAACATTTATAAAATTTATAGTTTTTCAATATGAAAACACAAAATTATGTTACAGACATTGGAAAATTATGTTAACAGAGAAAATGGAATTATCTTTATTAAGATTTAGTAAAATGCTAAAAGTCTGTCTCGAAAGGATCAAAGTTCAACTTTCTTGACATTTATGTCAGTTTTGTATAGATTATTTTTTAAAAAGTTGGAATGCTTTTGTTAAAAAATTCTCTAAACTGCTTTTTTGTTTCTGTGCTCTTCATGCAGAGACTCTTATAACTTAATAAAAGCCATATTCTTTGTAGAAGGAGGAAAAGGAAAGTATAAATGTGAGCATTAAACAAAAAATGTAAAGCTATTAGATATGGGTTTATTAATGAAGATTTTCAAGAATGATAATCAGATTTTCAAGAAAGATGATCCACTTATTTCTGATTTCTAAGTAATATGAATTTAGGCTGTGATAGCTATGAATCAGCTCCTATCATATCAGCCACATGGTAGAAATTTGATACTATATTGGGACATTTTTGGTGTTTTAAATTTTTATAGTATTAGGATACCCATAAAAGAGAGAAAAAGGAGCTACTCAACTGCTTATATATTGTAACGCAAAACTATCGCTTTGCTGATTTTTCACCAATATAATTTCATTAAAAGCATTTTTAAAATACCATTGCTTGAATTTTACTTTTTCTACAAGCTGATTTGTATTATGTGGACATAATCTTGAATTGTCTTGAAAAAGTATTTGGAACAAAAATGTTTAGCATCCAAAAAGAAGAAAATTACGTTAACTTTAGGAAAAACATATCCATGATTCATGACTTCTTTTACTACTATAAAGCATCATCCAGAAACTCAGGAGACTTCTGTAAGTTTGAAAAGCAATGATGGGACAATTCTGCAATTTGAAAAGCAGTTATTTAGTATTTCCATTACTGGCTCTGATAGAGCTGTTTGTGGAAGTCCTGCTAAGATCGACTGGAAAAGCCAAATAAAGTACAAACAATAACATTTCTTTAAAGGCATCAGAGAGCTTTTACAACAAGACTTTAGGGGACAAAATGTTTTGGGAGGGTAGGATCCATATGCAGAAGTGAGCTGATACTCTCTGGCCATTTTTCTTTTTAGGGTGTTGCTGATTTTAGGTATAGCCCATGAGGCTCAGAGTTTAATGAAAAGGCCTGTTCAGAGGACTGCTGGTGAAAGACAGAGAAACAATAAGAGATTTTGTCAGGCACACAGAAATAAAAAAAAAATCAGAGACTTGAGATTCTAGGATCTCAAAGAGAATAGATGGATAAAGAAGTGACACCACTGATTTCTCCCTCGAGATATCTGTGTGCTTCTAGAGCTGCATGGGGCACGAGGCTAAGCAGAGCAGGAAGAGCAGCAGAAGGCCCTTGAAACACAGGGCAGAGTCAACAGCAATCATGGTACTGAGAATTCAGGACATTCCATAGGGAGGAACTCCAGTGTCTAGCCCAGGCTGCCAGTGGGAGATGCTGGAGGGCCACCTCCTCTGAGTAGGAAATGAATTCAAGATAATGGCAACCAAGACAGCTAAGTCCCCAATAGGATTAAGGTGATCCCTCCCACACTATTACCTGCCAAAGGAAAAATTAAACATGGTCCAGAGAAAGATAACGTCATCCAAAACATCTATAATTTTTCATATATCATATTCTGCACTTAATTTAAAAAGTATCAGATATGCAAACTGACAGGATCACATGACTAGAAACAACAGCATGTAATAGAAACATGCCCACAGGTGATCCAGATATTGGATAAGGACTTTAAAATTCTTTTTTCTAATATGAAACACTTCACGAATTTGCATGTCATCCTTGCAGAGGAGGCATGCTAATCTTCTCTGTATCATTCCAATTTCAGTATATGTGCTGCCAAAGTGAGCACTTTAAAATTCTTATAATCAATATGTGGAGAGGTTAAGATGAAGAATGCACCAGGGAATTAGTACCTATCTTTGAAAAGAAAGAATTAGTTTGAAATTACAGAAGTGGGCACAGACATTATTCACCACAATTTATGCAGGTTGCCTCAGGGGAGAATTTTACCTGGCACAGTTCTATTAGTGGATACCATGGCTTGGTGTTAAACCGAATACTGATTCTCCCTGCACCAGTGTACATGGTTCAGGAACTAAACGGCCATGGGAGGGGGTTGGGACAAGATGGCTGACTAGAGACATCGGTTGCCAGATGGTCTTAGAAAGAAGGAAAATTTTAGATGACAAAAACATAGCTCAGGTGTATTTCTGAGGGAAAGGTGCCAGAACCTACCAGATATTCCATGGGAAGAAGCCGCAGAGCAGAAAAAGAAGGAACAAGGTTTCACAGAGATCAACCCCCAAGAAACTTGGAGTCCTGTGGAAAGAGCAGGTGGGGGTTTTGTTTCTCCTTCCCTCACACCTCTGGTAGTCAGCAGGTTTCCAAGCTGCTGGAGAGCCTTCCTGCCCTCATGAGCCCAGAAGCTTTTGCTGCCAGTGAACTGGGAGCTTTTTGAAAACAAAGCACTGGGCTGCCAGTCCCCCCTGGGTCACTCCCTGTCACCTCAGACCCAAGCCGAGACAGCAGGTGCCATACTTCTTCTTCACCCATTGTGTGCCTTTGTTCTCCTCAGGAAGCTTAAGCCCTTCAGTTTTCATGTCACTGGTCCCCACACAAACATTTCCCAGTTCCTGCCGAACTGGGGTGGCACAGGGAGCCAGTGAGTTGCAGGGGAACTGTGTGATCCCAGAGCTTGGACATCCCAGGTGGGCTTCCTTCTGGGGAGAGGGACAAAGGGAAACAAAGTGCCAGCTCTCCTCCATTCTTCCCTTCCCTTCCCCCATCTACTGCTGCAGAGTGGCACAGGTGCCCCAGGGGACAATTGAGCTGGGGCTCTCAAGAGTGGCTGCTTCCCCTCTGTTGGCACACCCACCACACTGAGGCTCCCACAGAGAGTGGGGCTCACATCTTTCCTCTCAAAGACCTGCTGCAGCACCAAGGGGTGCTCAGACTGTGAGGTCCTTGCCTACTGACCCTTCCTGATGCTCACCTGGCGGTTTCAGTAGAGCAGAGCACACCCTAAAGTGAAGGGACATTAAGCCTGCTGGAGCACTCCACAAGCAACTTGGGACCAGCACACTGCTACTTGGCATGATCAGGGATTGAAGTCGGGGCAGCAGGGGAGAGGCCCACAGGCCAGATCCCATACCTCCAGGAATTGATCATGTTGCTTGGGGGCACAGAGGGGAGATTTGTGAACTGATCTTGAGAGATTAGGGAGCCCATGCAGGCAAAACCGAAAGAAGAGTTCAGTGTGGGCCCGAGCTGCCGCTCAATCACAGAGCACCCCTTTCCCCACAGGAAAGCTGCTCTTTCAGTCCTGGGCAGAATCCTGGACAGGGAAGCTCCCAGCCCATGGCGCCATTGCTGGTGAGTTCGTCTAGTTTGGGCTGCTGCTTGTGTCGAGATGCTGGAAGAAGATCTGAGGGTCAGGGGAGGAAGAAGAAGAGTGAAACTCCAGAGAAGGAGTCTGTGAATCCTAGACAGCCCCTCCCTCTTGAGTAATGATGCTTAGTGGTGCTGTTTCAGCCCCTCCCTGGTGGCTTTCCCCAGTGGCTTGGGAGATGACCCTCAACCCCTGCCAAGACAGCTCTTGTGCCCACTTTTGTGGAGCCTGAATGCAGGCTCAGCTGACCCAGTCCCGCTCAGCTGACCCGGTCCCACTCAGCACGGCTCCTCTGCTGCAGTGGAGAATAAGGAGTTCCCTGGGAATTCCAGGGCCCCACACACTCCCTGGGTCATTCTAATGTTCCTCCTGGTTGACTAGAGCTGGTCTGAGGTCCCAAAACACCACTGCAGCTGGCTCTTTCATGCGAGTGCCACCCATTGGCAGGAAGGACAACTTACACAACCCATATCCATGTTACTTCTTTCTCCTCCCTAACTCATTCTTCTAGGCTGGCTTGAGGATTGGGTGTCTGGAGACTCTGCTGTCTTGAGATAATGAGGACAAATGATACACGCTAAAGATGAAGGAACAGACAAACAAAAGGAGCCTGGGTTCTTAATCATATCACTGAGCAGCTAGGTGTATAGGCATGAATTATCCACCTGAAGAATTCTCTTTGTATGAAAAATATGTCCCTGTTTCTTTAATCTGCTATAGTCTTAGCAGTCTATTGCTTAATGTTAAATGCCCTCATAATTCATGTACATATTTAATGTTTCCATTATCAAGGCTAAGTCTTTATCCTGACAGTCAAAGCCACCCAGGTCTTGTCCTACTTTGTTATCTCCTCCAGCACTTCCCTATTCCTTTCAATTTCCTTCTCTTTTTTGTGGTCCTCTTCATTGAATACCAGAGAGAAACATCTGTTCTGCTCACAAATAAAATCTATCATATTAGGTTTCCTATACACATTTGATACTTATTCATCTCTGTATCTTGTTCAACTTTAAAAAATTTCAAACTTAGTATTTAATTATTGCTTACACAGTGATAAGCATTACAATCCCTAAAATTAAAAAGGCCTTTGTACTTGCTTTTGGAAGCAGTAAAAAAGGGGAAATCTTGGGCAATGGTTTCTCACTTCTCAACGAAGAGCTCAGAGTTAGTCATGATAGGGAAGGTTATGCTATAATAACAAATTGATTCCAATGTGCCACTCACTAACAACACAGGGATTTATTTCTCATACTTCATGTCCCTTGTGGGTTTATTGGGGTCTCTGCTCTCTACGGTCCCTCAGGAACCCAAGCTGATGGAGAATGCACCATCTAGAAGGTCACTCACAGCCATGGTGGAGATGGGAGAATGCAGGAGTCATGTACTGTCGGGTTAGTGCTTTGGCCTGGAAGAGACACACATCATCACCTCTCTCAGGCCATTGGCCATTGGCCATTGGCTCAGGTTCATAAAGATTCTACCTAAGTATAGGGCCTGGGAATGGAGGATAGCAGAGGAATCTTTGGGGAGCACTGTTATATCTTCCATAAGCCCCAAAGAGAAGCATTGAAGAGGAAAGGATGCTTGGCTGAGTCCTAGGAACCTGTGGGGAAGGGAAAAACCTGGTGAGTCGGTCAGCCTATGGTGAGAGGTTTCCTGGCTTCAGCTGTAGATAATCCCGAGTGATTCTCCAACACAGGCAGACAGAACCTGATTGCTGGAAACAGAGGCCTAAAATAGTCACAGGCCTAGGAGGTCAGGTGTCTGCAACAGCGATGACATTTAGCACACATATTGGCCCTCAGCAAGAGGGCAGAGGCTTGGATAGATGTAATTGTTACACAGAGCTCAGGCTAACATTTGTGCCTTAATTTCTCTTCCTGAACTTCCTTTTCACAAAATGTCCAAAAGATGCAAAAGATGTACATAAAAAAATAATACTGAGAATAAACAATGAATGATCTACCTAGAATAATTCTTTTACTCTTTAAATTCTTTAAATATAAAGTTTCCAGTTTCATATGAAATGTTTTAACCAAAAACCTGCATTGACATTTCAGATAAACTCTTTCAAATCGTATATGTTTAAGGTGTACAGCACAATGTTTTGGTATGTACATATACATAATTAAATGCTTTCTTGAGTCAACCAAATTACCATGTCCATCATCTCGCTTAGTTACCTTTTATGTATGTGTGTATGTCTGGTAAGAGCACCTAAAATCTACTCTTTAGCACATTTCCAGTATAAAATACAATATTATCAACTATAGTCCTCATATTCAGATAAACTTTATTTTAAAAACACATGACAACATTTAATTTCATCTCTATAACTACTCTATCTGGTAGATACCATTATCCCAGTTTTACAGATGGAAAACTTGAGGCCTAAGGAGATTAACTACTTGCTCCAGTTTGAAAGGAATAACTTTCTGTCTCACACATTTCAGTCTAAGACTGTCTGCTTTCTTCATTTTGAGGTAGTTTTCGAATTAGGCTATAAATCCCACTGTCTCTTTGTGCTGATAAGCCAAAACACTTGAGTTTTTAAGCTAATTTTAAAAATGTGTGATTGTGCACATATCTTTAATGGTGCACGTGCCTTTTGGACATCTTTGCCTTCAGAGAGTTCTGCTGGCTGAGAGCTGGCTGGCGTGAGTGAGGTTCTCCAGGTTCGTGTCTTCAGGAAGATGATTATACCATTTGACAAATGTGCTATCTGAACTTAGCACCCAGCAGAAACAAGCTTTCACAATGGCAGGGCAATTTGAATATTATGTAGGTGTTCTTGTGGGTTGCAAGCACGTTATTACCAGCACCAAAATACTAACTTACATAGATGCTGTGTCGTGGCATAAAGCTTACAGAGAAGTTTGAAAAATGGAAGCTTCCTCAATTGCCAGCAAATCAAATGTAATGAGGAAAAATTGAGAAAATGAAAATGGAAATGACTTCCCCTGCAGTGAGCTAAGAAATTGAAAGTTTTCTTTCTCCCTTATTTCTTTCTCAAACTTAATTCTATAGCAGTTTTTCTCTGCATGAACAAAATACTTTTTTCATTTTAGATGCAATTTTTTCCACTGAAGCTGCTATTAGAACCCAGAAAACTTTCCTTTATAAACATGGTGCAAAGAGACACTAAAAAAAAAAAAAAAAAAATCAGATCCTATAAGTTTAACTTAATTATTTTATTATATTTGTCATTTTTATATGCCTCATTGTATCAGGAAAGAATCATTCAGTTTCAAATGAGAGAAAAGTAAATACAAACTAGTTTAAATTATATGGGAATGTTTTGGCTCATGCTACTGCTGAGACAGGCTTCAGGTATGGTTTGATAAGGGTGTTAGTTCCATTTGTTTGCTGCAATTTATTGAGTATTTTTTCCTGTGGTGGCTTTACCCTCAGGCTGGCTTCTTCTCTCTTGGTAGTAAAATGTCCTTACGTTATAGAAACCTTTATTAATCTGTAAAAAGCAAAAGAAATGTCTTTTCTGTCTCCAAACATAGGACAAAACTTTCTGTGTTTCTCTCTGACTAACCTAGGATAATGCCTTGTGTTAATTAACCTAGGCCTGGGTATGTTCCTATCACTGTAACAGGAGGCTACATTTACACCTGGGCAGGGTGAATAGCCCTCCATCCACACAGCTGCTGTATATATAGGGAGAATGGCTTCCTAAAGCAATTGTCTGCTGTTTGCTGAGAAGGAAGAGGAGGAAACACAGGATGTTTGCACAACGACTACATGTCCACTACACCCAATTGACAATATTTTCTAGGGTCAAGACGTTGTCTTTCCACTTGTATAAAATATTTTCATGAAACAGTTTACACGGTGGATTGGTTTCCAGAATAAAAGATAAATACTTGATTTCATAAAGTATTCATTTGAGCAGAGGATAATCAGGACCTCTGTGCCTCACGTTGCATCGAGTGTAAGCTATGGGGACACTTGTAAAGAACAGAGCCAGGCAAGGAGAAAGGCCCATTCCCGGACATTGCCGTATTCCACAGCTTCTAATGTCAATCTCCTTCCTGCATCACACCTCTCAAAATGTCTCTAGTCATTTCTCTTCAACTCACCCACTCACAAAGTACTAGTAACAGCTCTTGTGACCTTTTTTGGATTCTGTTTCTTGGTGCAAGATTGTATCTTCTTTGGCTCCTGAATATTCTGGCACTGACTCTTCATGTCTTCTGACTTCTTTCCCACCTCTATCTAACCTTTATTGAATGCAGCAACTTGTTATCCAACAGCGATGAAATTCCAATATTATATAAGATATTGAATATATATGTTCTCGTACAATATAGAATATTTTATGCAGTTATCCCCAGAACTTATAAATTTGATAAGCTATCACTCCTTTGATTCTGTTATATTATATGGCATGGTTGATCTTAAGATAAGGAGACTTTCTAGGTGGACCTGATCTAATCCTTGAAAGCAAAGGGCTTTCTCTGGCTGGTGGCAAAGAAGAAGGAAGAAGGGAAGTCAGAGGGGTTTGAAGCATGATAAGGGTTTGACTCACTGTTGTTGGCTTGAAGATGGAGGGCAGACCACATGCAAAGACCAGGGAAAGGGCCTAGGAACCGTGAATAACTCCCAACCAACATGCAGTGAGGAAACAGGGACCTTCGTCCTACCACTGCAAGGAACCTGATTCTGCCAACAAGCTGAATGAGCCTGGAAGGAGATTCCTCCCTAAGTCTCCAGGTAAGAACTCAGCCCATCCAACACCTTGACATTGGTTTTGTGATACCTTAAGCATAGAACCCAGCCAAACCCATCCAGACTTCTGCCTTCAGACTTGTGAGCTAATAAATGAATGTTGTTTTAAGCCTCCAAGTTTGTGGCAATTTATTATAAATCGTGTAGTTAGACTGAAAACTCCATGCGAATGAAAGCCACGAGTGGCCTCATGATTGTGTATAAGTGAATGGAGTTGTGCTTAAGTTGGGTTGTTTGGTGCCCATGTATGTAGTGACAGAGGACAGAGGTGATGGTCAAATAACAAAAACAGACGATGCAAATGAAAAATTTGCTTTCCTCACTGGGAATGGTCAGTTTCTTGAGCAGTTAGACACACAGCATCTCTGGGCTTTCATTTCAGAATATTCATTTTATTTACTACTTTCAAGCCAAAGGCATTGTCCTTTACCATCATATATTTTTCCTGATTTGAATGGTTCTCTGAATATGAAGGGCCTGTTCTCTTCCTTTCCAGTGTTTCCCGTGAAGAGTTCCTGGCCCATACAGGAGCAGTGTTGACCCGTTTAGTTTAACACCCCAGGTGACCATGACCCCAGCAAATCATTCCAATAGCGTCTTTTGAAGGTTGAATCTAACACTTTTCATGACATACATTATTTTGATTCAATTTCACCTTCTATTAGAACAGTTCAATTAGCTGCAGCAACACAATCCCTCAGGAATATTATTTTAATGCCAGCTCTCAGAAACTCCTGACATTTGTAGTTTTAATTCATTTGTAAGTTAACCATCTTGATTACTTTAAACTCATGAAAACATTTCTTACCAGGAAATTGGAGGAGGTGGTATTTAAAAGTAAAACCTTTCATGTAAAAATTAGACATGAAGAGGAAATTTGAATGAGAATCAGCTAGTACTGAATAGACCAGCCTTCATCATGATGCTGAAGCTGTCACAATAAAGAACACAGAAAAGGTACTTTGCTTTTCCTTCTTACAGTTCTGAGTTTAATGTGCTCTTGCATTTCAACTAGCTGGTGGGAGGCCATATTTCACTTTAGTATATTCTTGCTTTTGTACTCGTGAGCTTTAAACTCATCTCCCACAAGGGAAGTAGAATTTTTTTTCTA
The DNA here is from genome assembly GCF_000956105.1 of Propithecus coquereli. Classification (NCBI taxonomy): domain Eukaryota; kingdom Metazoa; phylum Chordata; class Mammalia; order Primates; family Indriidae; genus Propithecus; species Propithecus coquereli. Next base: position 5,383,344 of record NW_012149507.1, read on the forward strand.
ACTTGTTATTATGTATTTGCACTCTTGTTCCATCCTTGGAGCTTAAGGTATTAGTGGATAGTAACTTAGAATCTGTTATAAGAATAGGAATAGTCACTGGTGAGCATCTTTTAGGAGTTCCTTCTGCATGCAGGGGCAATTTACATTAAAATGAGGGGAGAAATTAAATACAATGGGCAGAAATTTCCTTCTGTACCAGTCCTGTGGAGACTGGTACCAGCCTTCACAGCCTCATGTTAGAAGAAGATAAGGAGTATAAATAAGGTCAACGCTTGATGGACAGAAAGGCCAAAATAAAATGAAAACTAAAACCACAAACCAGAGTTCAAATCCTTATTTCAGTCAGGTATAAGCCTAATTGTTCCTGTATAAAATTAAATTAATGGTGTAGAGATCAAGTTGGCAGTCTCTCCTAGAACTCACACTGCTATAATGAAATCAATTTTCTTAACTGAACACCACACTTTCAAGCTTTTATTCTAGTATATATGATTCATAAGAAATAAAATCGAAGTTCCCTTTTCTTATCAGTTCTTAAGATGGTTGAGACAACTTAATTTATTTTGACAACTTTAAATCTTTTGGGAATGAAAATTTTTCTAAGTTGCTTTGTAGAACATCTATGTTTCCATATTGTAGTTCATTTGAAAAGAAATGTTAGGACAGTTTACTGATGCTGGGAAACCTTCAATCCTAGGAGGAGTGAAATAAAGTCATAAACTTTGCCGAACAATATGAAACCAGTTGTTCCACTTTCAGTTTCAGCTCCAGCATAAAAAGAGCTCGGAGTCCGTCACTATCATCTTTACAACAAGAAAAAGCTGGGCAAACTAATAATCAGTGAGTTTTCCTGGACTCAGCAGAGAACTGAGACTTCAGGGCAATTGCCCCAAAATCTGGAGGGACAGGCGCATCCAGTGAGACATAGCCGAAATCTGCTTCCCTTGAGCAGAAGCTGCTCACCCTTGCCTAAGTGGTAGCTCCACTAGTTATCTGGAAAATTGCTGGCAGCTGCGTGTGGACTACCGGGACCGAGGGGCCCCACTGAAGACCATCTCAGGGAGACCTCACACTTCTGTGCACTTTCCCAACACAATCCCTACCAGATTCTCAGGATGAGAAGACAAGAAAAATCCCCTTATGGATATGGTATAAGGAAAGGAAAAGTAGCCCTGTTGTATAGCTTCACCTAATTTTTCTCCAAAACAAAGGTCTATTTGACAGGGAAAATGTCTTCACCAGAGGATAATACTGAAACCTTATCCCGGTTGGATATGGTTGCAGCCTTCCTGTTTCACCTAAGGAAAAATAAACCCATAGTCAACAAGGGACAGGACCTCAAGGTAATAGATTTGGAATACTGTGGCCAGGGAATGGAGCAAGCAGTCAGCCGGGGAGAGCTATATTCAAAGAGAAGGGACAGAAACACTTGAGAAATCCAAATCCTAAGATACAGGCCCACTGAAACACTGGGACTTGATCAGATTATAGAAAACTTCTCTTCCTTCGTGTCCTACCACCACACAAACAAGCCTCCAGTATAATAACAGTGGATTATAGCTGAAAGAGGTGCAAGACAGACTCTCTCAGAGGAGCAGAAAAAAGTGAAGCCCCACAGCCAATGGAGAAGACAAATAAAATGTCAGTAGAAAATTTCTATTGCCTGTAGCCATAACAAACATCAAACACAACCCAATTCCTGGCTAGATTAACATAAATCCTCACATAAAAGCCCTATTTAACCTCAGTACATATTAAAGATACATGTCTGGCTTTCAATAAAAAATTATAAAATGGTATGAAGAGATAAAATACCTTCAGATTAAGACATAGATGTTGGAATTATCAGGCAAGAAACTTAAAATAACTATGATTAATATGTTAAGAATTCTAATGGAAAAATAGACAACTTGCAAAACCAAATGGGTAATGATCCACAGAGTGATGGAAATTATAAGAAAAAATCAAAAGAAAACGCTAGATATCAAACGCTGTAACAGAAATGAAGAGTGCCTTCAATGTGCTCAGCAATTGATTCAGAAAACAATAGTGAACTTGAAAATAAGTTAATAGAAACTTCGTAAACTGAAATTCAGAAAGAGAGAGAGACAGAGAGAGATATAGAACATTTAAGGATGGTAGAATAGTAACAAAAGTTGTAACAATTCTGGTATAATTGAAATACCAGAAGGAAATGAAAGAGAAAATGGGCAGAAGAAATATTTGAAATAATAATGACGGAGAAATTTACAAAATTCATGACACCCACTAAACCACAAGTCCGAAAGCTCAGAGAACAATAAGCAAGACAAAGTACCATTAAAAAAACCCACAAAATGAAGCAAACCCCAAATCCCACAACCAGGAATATCATGTTCAAACTGCAGAGAACCAGATATAAAGAGAAAGTCTTGAAGGAAGCCAGAGGGGAAAAGATACCTTCACCTATAGAGAATGAGAATAATAATTACAGCAGACTTTGCATCAGAAACCAAGCAAGCGAGAAGAGATTGGAGTGAACTCTTCAAAATGTCAAAAGAAGAAAAAAAAAAAAAACCCCAAAACCAAACTCCCAACCTAGAATTCTATGTCCAGTGACATTATTGTTCAAAAACAGAGGAGAAATAGTTTCTCAAGCAAACGAATTCATTACTAATAGACCTACCCTGTGAGACATGCTGAAAGACGTTCTTCAGACAGGAGATGAATGATAATAGGTTTGAAATTTGGCTCCGTATGAAAAGAAAAAGAGCATCAGAGAAGGAATAAATAAAGGTAAAAAATCATTTTATTATTTTTAATTGATCTAAAAGATAACAGTTTTTTAAAAGCGATAATAATAACAATGTATTGGTGATTCTAGCATGTGGATAAGTGAAGTGAACAACATCAATGTCACAAGAGACAGGAGGGAAGAATTAGAAACTGTGTTTTAAGGTAACTGTGCTAACATGAGGATGTAGAGTGTTCTTTGAAAGTAGACTTAGATTATTTAATTATATATATAAAATATAATACTATATACCATATAGTAATACTATATGCTATATAGTAATATAGTAAATCCTATGGCAACCACTAAAAGAATTAAACAAAGAAGTATAAATGATACGCCAAGAGAGGAAATCACAAAATATGAAACCCGTGCCAACTCTTAGAAGAGAGGGCATCAGGAAAACCCGGACTGACTCTCCAGCTTTTTGTGCCTCTCTGTCTTCCACTGTTGCACTAGCCCACTACCACTGTTGGGCTGATTATTTTTATCTTTTATTTCTTTTTCTCTTTAGGTGGGAGGAAATAAAGCATAAGATGTATTATTAATTTTAAATACTGTCACCCATGTGTGTTCTCTATCTAATAAGATAAAGCAATAAAACTAGAAGGGACTAATCATACTCACAGAACAATTGAACGTCTCCCACACTACGATAACCATCAAATAGAGAATAAGGAGAAAACACGAAAACAACAAGAGAAGACAATGGTTAAGGAGGACAAGAAGGAGAGGCCCAGGAATGAGTAAATCATATACCCCTGAAAGACAGCTCACAACAATTGGAGTAGATGCAATGTTCAAAGATACAGCATGGTTTTTTGAATCTAAGATGTATATGTAACATTTTAATGTTTTGGATATTTGATTGCATCTTATATTCAATATCCACAGAAATTCGCTAGTCAAGAAGGAGGAATGTGTTCCACATAACTGTCATTGCCTTCACAGGTGCCACTTTAACTGTGCAAAGTCCTAATTAAATGTCGGTTGGATTATCTGCAATGATAGATCACATACGGTTGAATTTTTAATCAAATTTTATCTTCAATTTTTAAAAAGTCTTTAAAATTATACCAATGAGACTACATTAAAATGTAAAAGCAATACATTGCTAGAAATTTTCTGTCACATGCCACCCAAATCGATTAAAATTCATGGATAGTGCAACATCTCCCATAGAATCTTCAAAGGTAGAAGTTGACATGTCCTATTCATACCATATGAGCATTATTAGACAGGTTCACAATATTTATCTGTAAAAATGTCAAAGTACATCTTAGTAGGTGATGTTCTATCTCTAGAAATTAAGAGGAAATAAATAAGAGCAACAACAAAACTGAATTTCACCAAATGGCAAATGCATGTGAAACTCTAGTAATTTGTAATACTCTTAATATTTTGCTATTAGTTTTAAATGTGATGAAGAGGTCATGATATACACATTGAGTTATAAAAACTTTTCTATCTTCATGCTCCTATGCATAATTATGTTCTACTAAATGATTCAGAAGGTCTGCAGACTGAATACCACAAAGTCTTAGATTCAAAATCTGATGGAGTTACATCGAGTTGGTAAGCATATTTGGCTCTCTGTTCTCTTGAGCCATGTGAAGAAGAATCTTTGACTATATAGGCAGCATGGTTCAGGGGCTGTGTCATTTTTTGGTATTTCTCCAGTTTTGACATCTTTTCTTGCATCAGGGGCCAACTCTTCTGAGTTAGGGATATATCCTTTCCTACTATGGGCAAATCACGTGGAGTTTGGTTTATTTTGAGTCAGCTAAAGTCTTGATAGAAAATCAAGTGAGAGAAAACTTTGGGTCTACGTATTGGTACTATCGTCACTTATTTTTCCTCCTCATACAGCTGATTAGATAGATTGCTTATTATCGGTGTAGCCAAAATTTTAAAATGATGTTTTAAAATTAATGTATTTGCTGAGTGAGACAGCTTTTAAAATTTATTAGTAGAGATTGCAGAATTTTATTTAATACCACACATATGTATCA
>NW_012149507.1:5391583-5392618 GCF_000956105.1 Propithecus coquereli
ACACTAATATTCATTACATTTAAAAATAAATTCCTTTTAAAAATAAATTTTATTGTGTATATTTTACAGCATGACATTATAGGATACTTACAGATAGTAAAATGGTTACTTTATTATGCTTTGCAGATACTGCCTTTTTTGCAAAATGAAGTTTTGTGACAACCCTGAGTTGAGCTAGTCTAGTGGCACCATTTTTCCAAGAGCATGTGCTCACTTTGTGTCTCTTGTTACATTTTGGTAATTCTTGCAATATTTCAAAAGTTTTCATTATTGTTATATCTGTTATAGTGATCTGTGATCAGTGATCTTTGATGTGACTATTGTAATTGTTTAGGGTTGCCTCAAAATGGGCCCATCTAAAATGGCAAACATGTTAACTATTGTGAGTGTTCTGATTGCTCTACTACTCTGCCGTTCCCTGTTCTCTCTCTTTCTCCTCAGGCCTCCCTATTTATTAAAATTTGGCCAGTTAACAACTCAACAATGGCCTCTAAGTGTTTAAGTGAAAGGAAGAATCACGCAGCTCTTACTTTAAATCAAAAGCTAGAAATAATTAAGTTTAGTGAGATAGACATGTTGGCAGCCGAGATAGGCTGAAAACTGGGCCTTTTGTGCCAAATACTTAGCTGAGCTGTGAATGCAAAGGAAATGTTCTTGAAGGAAATCAAAAGTGCTATTCCAATGAACACGCAAATCATAAAAAAAAAAAAAACAGCCTTATCGCTGATATGGTGAAAGTTTGAGTGGTCTGGATTGAAGATTAAACCAGCCACAACATTCCCTTAAGACAAAAGCTAATCCACAGCAAGGTCCTGACTCTCTTCAATTCCATCAAGGCTGAGAGAAGTGAGGAAGCTCCATAAAAAAATGTTTGACGTTAGCAGAGATTGGTTCATGAAGTTTAAGGAAAGAAGCCACCTCTATAACATTAAAGTGCGAAGTGAAGCAGCAGATGCTGGTGGAAATGTTATCCAGAAGAACTAGCTAAGATCATTGATGAAATGACTACACTGAACAACAGACTTTCAATGTTGA
>NW_012149507.1:5392668-5394801 GCF_000956105.1 Propithecus coquereli
CTTTGTGCTTTTTCTCCCCCACCCCCATATACATTATATTTTTTTAATATACAGTAAGTAAAAAGAATCTAAAGTTAATTTAGTTTTATCTGTAATATAATCTGAATTTACACGTGAACATACTCACGTATTTTAAAAACTGATAAATTAGCTAATCATCCAGATATTTTATTTTAAAGCAAGAGAATGAGAAGACAAAAACCACAGGCTGGGGAAAAATAGTTGTAAAAGACATATCTGATAACGACTGTTATCCAAAATATACGAGGAACTCTTAAAACTGAACGATGGTAAAAGCAAACAATCAGATTAAAAAATGGGCAAAAGGCCTAAACAGACCAAAAAAAAAAAGCATACTCAAAGATGCAAATTAAAACAACAGTGAGAAGAAACTACCACACACCTATTTGAATGATCAAAATCCAAAATACTTAACAACACCAAAAGTTAGCAAGTATGTGAAGCAAGAAGCTAAAATGCAAAATAGGACAGCCACTTTCTGGAAGACAGTTTGGAGGGTCTTACAAAACTAAACATATTCTTACCATACAATCAGCAGTCATGCTCCTCAGTATTTACCCAAATAAGTTTAAAACATATCTACACAAAACCTGCACACAGATGTTTATAGTGGCATTGTTCATATTCATCTTGAAAGCAACCCAGAAGTCCTTCAGGAGGTGAATAAATAAACAGGCTGTGGTACATCCGGACAATGGGATGTTATTCAGCACTAAAACGAAATGAGCTAGTAAGCCATGGAAAGGCATGGAGGAAATGCAAATGTATACTAATAAGTAAAAGAAACCATTTGAGAAGCCTATATCATTCCTAGCTATATGATTTCAAATACATGACATTCTAGAAAAAGCAAAACTATGGAGGCAGTAAAAAGATCAGTGGTTGCCAGGGGATAAGGGGAAGAAGGGCTAAGTAAGCAGAACACAGAGGATTTTTAGGCAGTGAAGATACTCTGTATTATACTGTAATGGTAGATATATGTCATTATGCATTGGTGAAAACCCACAGAATGTACAATATCAAAAGTGAACCCTAATGTAAACTATGGACTTTGGGTGACAATGATATGTCAACGTAGATTCATAGACCATAACAAATGTACCACTCTGGTGGGAGAGGGCAGAGGGGTGTATGGAAACTCTGTACTTCGAGTTCAATTTTCCTGTGAACCTAAAAGTGCTCTTAAAAAATAAAATTTTTAAAAACAAAACAAAAACAGAACAAACAAATATCAGATAGCCAGATATTTGAGTACATTGTATAAAATAGTTGCATGTCTGCCAGAAATTTTATTCTGGGTATTATAATGGTGTGCATTGGAATTCTGTTCCATAACCTCACAGCTTGACTTGTTTTTGTGTGTGAGTATTTGAATTCATTGACTCTGTCCCAATGATTCCTGTTGGATGTATTTAATACATCACTTTATAGTTTAAAACCTTTATGTACACACATCATTGTTTTCTACTTGGAGAAAAAAGGTTATAAACATGCTTAGAATTGATATCTATCATGATCCTGTCAATTTTCAATTAAGAATTATCCCCAAAGCAAGCTATTTTGTTTTTTGAGACACATTACTTATTGATTATGGAAAGATTCAGGAACACGAATGAATACTAACGAACTTTGATTGTTTTTCTTTTAGCACTTAAAGTTTGCATATCATATTTTCAACAATGATTTGAATAGCATATCTCAAAAGACAGTGTGATACACTGCAGAGAATCAGAACTAAAGAATACGAGTGTTGAAGTCCAATCCTGGCTGCTCATCTTATATAAGTTGTGTGGTTTTGGTCAAATCATTGTAACCTTTATAACAAAAAAGACATTTCACTCATCTTTCAAAAGTATTATCATTTAAAAGATGAGTGAAGTATCACCTACTGTTTATTTCTCTCTCTCTCTCTCTCTGCCTCAATATTTGTGTGCCAAAAAAGATGGAGAATATTATATTTTTTACCAAGTGGTATAAGAATTCCTCACAGAAAGAAAATCACCTTGTCAGGAAGATGACTTAAGTACACTTGGAAGAGTGTGGTTGTACATGAGGCCAGAGTGCTTGAGAAGGCCTTAAACAAACTGTCGAGATGGTAGGAACCTGTGTGGT
>NW_012149507.1:5396381-5405576 GCF_000956105.1 Propithecus coquereli
GTGAAGCAGCAGATGCTGGTGGAAATGTTATCCAGAAGAACTAGCTAAGATCATTGATGAAATGACTACACTGAACAACAGACTTTCAATGTTGATAACACAGCCTTATATTGGAAGAAGATGTCATCTTGAACCTTCATAGCTAGAGAGGAAAATCAATGCCTGGCTTCAAAGCTTCAAAGGGCAAGATTACTGTCTTATTGGAGGCTAATGCAGCTCATGACTTTAAGTTGGAGCCAATGCTCATTTATCATTCCAAAAATGCTAGGGCCCTTAGAATGATGCTAAATCTACTCTGACTGTGCTCTATAAATGGAACAACAAAGCCTAGATGACAGCACATCTGTTTACAGCATGGGTTACTGAGTATTTTAAGCTCACTATTGAGACCCACTGCTCCAAAAAAAATATTCCTTTCTAAATATTACTGCTCATTGACAATGCACCTGGTCGCCCAAGAGCTCTGACGGAGATGTACAAGGAGATTAATGTTGTTTTCATGCCTACTAACACAACATCTATTCTGAAGCCCATGAATCAAGGAGTAATTTTGACTTTCAAGTCTTATTATTTAAGAAATACATTTCAGAAGCCTATAGCTGCCATACAGAGTAATTCCTCTGATGGATCTGGGCAAAGTCAATTGGACATCTCTGGAAAGAACTCATCATTCTAGGTGCATTTGTGATTCATGGGAGGAGGTCAAAACAACAATAACAGGAGTTTGGAAGAAGTTGATTCCAACCTCATGGATGACTTTGAGGGGTTCAAGACATCAGTGGATTCAGTAATTGCAGATGTGGTGGAAATAGCAGGAGAACTAGAATTAGAAGTGGACCTTGAAGATGTGACTGAATTGCAGCAATCTCGTGATAACGTTAATGAACAAGGAATTGCTTCTTATGGGTGAGCAAAGAAAGTGGTTTCTTGAGATGCACACTATTCCTGGTGAAGATGCTGTGAACATTGTTGAAATGACAACAAAGGATTTGGAATATTACACAAACTTAGTTGATAAAGCAACGGTGGCAGGGTTTGAAAGGACTGACCCCAATTTTCAAAGAAGTTCTACTGTGGGTAAAATACTGTCAAACAACATCATGTGCTACAGAGAAATCTGTCATGAAGTGAAGAGGCAAGCTTCATTGTTGTCGTATTTTAAGAAATTTCCACAGCCACCCTAACCTTCAGCAGCCACCATCATCAAGGCAAGACCCTCCACCAGCAAAAAGAATGCAACTTGCTGAGGGATCAGATGATCGATAGCATTTTTTAACAATAAAGTATTTTTAACTTAAGGTATGTACTTTTTTTTAGACATAATGCTATTGCACACTTAACAAACTACAGTATAGGGTAAACAGGATTTTTACATGCACTGGGAAACCAAAAAATTCATGTGACCCACTTTATTGCGATATTCGTTTTATATCTGTGGTTTCAAACCAAACCTGCAATATCTGAGTTATGCTTATATAGTGAAGTAAATTATCATATTTATCTTCTCACATGTTACTTTTTTGTAACAAGAACAGTTAAAATGTACTTATTTAACAAAACTCTGAAATACAATACAATTTTCTTAACCACAGTGCTCATGTTGGATCTCTAGACTCGTTCTTTCTACATGTCTGTTAGTTGGTATCTTTTGACTTACATCTCCCCATTTCCTTCCCCTCACCCTGTCCCTGGTAACCACTGTTTTATTCTCTAATTGGATTTGGTTTGAAATATTATGTTTAGGGTTTTTGCATTTGTGTTCATGAGAGAGATTGGTTGGCCTATAATTTGCCTTTCTGGCAATGTCTTTGTCAGGTTTTGCTATTGCAATTGTTTCATCCAGTAAGTTTAATTTCTTTTATATAAATTCATTGAAATTACATGGGCTTAGATATTTTTATGAGAAGATCTTTAATTATGCATCTAATTTCTTTCGAAGGTGTTTCAATGTCTTGAGATTAAACTTTAAGGTCTTAGGAGACCTTAAAGAGGCTTTAGCCTCTCCTTTTTCTAATATAAGCATTTGTAAATGTACATGATATTTATAAGCCTTTGAGCACAGCTTTAACTGTACTCCACAGGTTCTGGCGTATCCATCCTGTCACCATTTAGTTTAAAATATTTTCTAATTTTCAACATTATTTTCTTTGATCTATGGGCTATTTACAAGCACAACACTTAATTTCTCAATATTTGGGCAATTTTTATTATATTTTCTTATTGATCCTTACTTTAATATCACTTAATTTTATGCTGTCAGAGCACATGCATAATTTGAACATTTTGAAATGTTTTGAGACTTTATGATACAGCGGAAGGTCAAGTCAGGTTAAATATTCTGTGAGCAATTGCAAAGACTTAATTTAAGGTTCAGCTAAAAATCAGATTCACAAGACTCAAATAAGCCACATCTGGTTTTCAGGGGAACAGGGCTGGGAAGTCGAAATGAAATTCTATTGCAAAAAGGAAAAGGGATTTGTCAACCTATTTCTTTTTTAAAGTAGACAAGGTAAGACCTTAGAACACTTTCACTCCATTTACCCTCCCATATTTTTGCTACTTTTCTTGTTTTTTAATTCCCTCTTTCTTTTTCTCTTTTTGCATACACACACATTTTTAAATTTTTGATATAATTTCAAACTTACAGAGAAGTATGAGAACTTGTCATATACTACCTTACACAAAATCGCCAATTATTTATATTTTTGCTCTGTTCTGCATCATTTTTTCTCTCTCTCTCTCTGTTGCAAGGCTCAATCTACCTATGGCTCTTCAGTGCTGTTCTCCAGGGTTCCCAGCTGAGATCTGTGGTGCTCCTGAAGCCTCCTCCTTGCGGTTCTGAACCCACTTGCTGTCTCCTCAGAGCCGTGAAGCTGCTTTCCGACTCTTGCTGCTTGGCTTCTTACGGTCCTGCCCGGAGCAGCTGAACTAGTACACGCCTGTACTGGAAAACAAGTTCCAAGAGTAGATCTGGTTTTGCCTCCCTTCTCTAAAGGATCTTAGCCCCTCAATCCTTATTTGCGTTAGCAACCCCAAATGGCACCCAAATCTCTGCTGGTTTCTCTGCATTTCAGCTGCTACCCTCACTCCGGCCTCTGTATCCTCTTGCTTTGCATTACAAGTGGATTAAAGACCCAAGCAGAAAAGCTGATGCAGGAAACAGAGCTGAGAAACTTTCCTTCTCTCCAGGGTCTGACCCCTCAGGTCTTGGCTGCCTTGGCAGCATTCTGATCCCATCGAACCAATGTTTTTGTGTTTTATATAGTTTAAAAATTTTTTCAGTAGCAGCATTGTTCTGGTACATGGCTGGGATCCAAATCCCTTATCTTCGTATGTCTAACTAACATGCTGAAGGCTGTTACTTATTTTTTAAAAATCATAAATATAGTTGATTGTTTCCTTATTATGTAAAAAGAAGATTTATCTTTTACACTTTCCCCACACAAAAATGTACACACTTTCCCACTCCCAATACTGTTAAAAAATGTGCATAACAATTTTTCTGTTAAAGTTAAATTTTATTCTAAATATATAAACGTTTTCTTTTGATCCATGTAATGTACTTTGATTACATTTCTTTTCATATACTACAATTTGTTTTTCCTGGACTTAATAATTACTTCTACTTATTTTTATTTCCTTTGGTCACTGTTTTAGTTCCCTATGACTACTGTAACAAATCATTACAAATTTGTTGGCTTAAAACAGCATAAATTCATTCTTCTATAGTTCTGGAGTCCAGATGTATATGTAAAGGAAAATAAAAATCTCAGGACTCTCGGCCACCAACTCCTTATGCAAAAGAGAAGGTCAAGCCTGGAGGCTGAGTAATGTAACACCTCCTTCCAAATGAGTAGCTGTTACTAACATTATGCATTAGCCAGATCCCCCTGGAAAGGTAAAAGGCCTCAGGCATCTACAAGGACTACCCTCACAGATCATTCAAAGGGAGATTCTTTGCTGGCCTGCCATAAGCAAGGACATGAAATTTGTATCTTTGGGTCTGCAGGCTAAGTCTAACTCCTAAAACTAATGTCCAATTCCACACTAATAATGTTGATTACAAGTTTATCTCCTCAGGTGCAGAGCAGAGACAGGACAAGATCAATCATTCTTCCACCTACCCAGGAGCATCTACATAATTGATGCTTTCTTTACCCCTTTTTCTCTTCAAACATGTACCTTATCTTAAATGTAGATTTCCTGGTTTTCACAAGAACCATTTGCCTCACTGCCCACCCCTCTCCTTTTTCTTTCTGTATGCCCTCTCTCCTTTAGAGCTGAAGTTCCCAAATCCCCTTTGGAAAAACAGTCACAGATGCCTCTGTGCCTTGCGTTTTTCCCAGACACAGCCTCAAACTTTGACTTAATAAACCTCCATTGTTTGAAATCTTTGCCTTGACCACTTATTTTGGGATGTCATATGAAATCAGTTTAACTGGGCTAAAGTCAGGATGTTGGCAGGGCTGGTTCCTTCTGGAGAATCTAGGAGATAATCTATTTCCCTGATATTCCAGCTTCTGGAGAACACCCCTATTCCTTGGCTCATGACCCTTTCCTTGTGTCACTCCATCTTCTTCTATTGTTACATCTCCTACTTCCTCCTTTGACCTTTTTACCTCCCTCTTATTAGGATCTTTGTGCTTATATTTAGGACTCACCCCAATAATCCAGGATAATCTCTCCATCTCAGGATCCTGAATTAGTAGCATCCACAAGTCTCTTTTGCCATGTGAACTCGAATAAAATCTTAAGCCCCCCAACCAACTGAATGGACCCCTTCTTGGCCAAGAGGACCCCAGAAATACCCTACAGTTGAGTTGCTGGTGATGTGTCACTTCTAGTGCACAACATTTAAGAGCCAATGCAATCTGCTGACTTCCTTTCATCCACTGTCACAGCTACCCTGGACACCATGGATCGAGATGGTGGAGCCACAGGACTAAACAGTTCATCCTTGAGTCACTGACTCACCGCTCGTAAGAAAGCTGCTCGGGAGAGCTGCCCAACTGGCAGTAGATTTTGCATGATTGAGAAGTAAACTTATGTATTTAACCTCTGAGATTTGGGGGGTGTTTGTTACCACAGAATAACCTAGTCCTAGCCTATCCTAACTAATATAGATTGATATTAAATTTTTGATTGAAAATAATTTTCCTTGAGGATTTTGAAAGTATTTCTCCATTGTTTTCTACCTTCCAGTGTTCTACTGAGGAGGCCAAAATCATTCAGATCTCTGATTTTTTTTTAATAGACCTGTTTTTTTTTCTCTTCAAAATCATTAAGATCTCTTTATCCTCAGTGTTCATAAATGTTGTGAGTCTTTTCATTCAACTTGTGGGTACTTTATGGGCTCTTTCATCCCAGAAAATCATTTTTCACTTCTAACAAATTTTATTATATTTGAAAAATATTATCCCTTTTACTTCCTTTGTTTTTTCTTTCTGGAACTTCATATACTTGGATATTATACCTCCTGAACTAAGCCTTTAATTTTTTTATCTGTATTATTCAATTTCCCATCTCTTAGTGTGTTGTTCTGGGATATTTTCTCAACTTGATGTTTCAAATATCTCTTTCTTTTTTTAAATTTACCTTTCTGTAGTTTAATTTCCAAGAGCTTTCTTTTTTCTTTCTGAGTATATCTTTTTTTATAGCAACCTCTTTTTATTTTGTGGATGCTATATGTTATTTTATCTTTTTGTGAGTATATTATATAATTTTATAATATTCCACTCTGTTCCCTTATACAGTCTACATTCTCTAGTAATTTTTTTGTTTATGTTTTGTTTCTGAAAAGTTATTTGCCTTTATATTAAAGCTGCTTATAAAATATTGGCTGCCCACTTAGATTTACGAGTAAGGCACTGAAGCCACTAAGAAGTTACTTGTGTTTAGGCAAAACTTACCCAGTGACTGGCTTCAGTATAAGCGAAGAAGCAAGGATATATGCATTTTAAAAGATCCCCAGAAGTCTGTACCTTTGGTATTTTTTTCCTTGGCTGAAAAGTTGGTTCATCCAAAAATAAATTCTGTAATTTCCTGCTTTAGTGCTACCAACTGACTATCAGTTTTCTGAGACCAAAGTATGGGAAGACTCTGGGGCTATTAAATTACTTAATCCTTTTTTAGTAAGACATTCAGCGTGTCAAGTATTGCCAAGTCCCTCTGGTTCACCTCTCAGAATGTAAACATAAAGGTTTTTCCTGGTAAGAGGGTAGGAGTAGTTTGCTTGTCCCAGGGAAGAAAGAATATCTGAGGATCTAATTTCTTAAGCTGACTTTTAACCAATCCTCTTGTTTTTAATCTTACTTGTACTCTTTGGAGATGACTGAGGCCTCCAATTTCTGAGCATGTTGGGGCTCTGTTATGAGAGTAATTATGCATTTCTTGGCCTCTCCCCACTCAGTATTTTGCATTACTGGCATCAAGGTTTGAGAATTCCGCTTGGTCCACAGCCTCACCAGCATGAAGTATTGTCAGTTTTCTTCATTTTGGCCATTTAAGTAGGTGTGTAGTGCTATATTATTGTGGTTTCATTTGTGTTTCTCTAATGACTGGGATTGAATATCTCCTCATGTATTTATTTGCCAATTTTCTTTGGCAAAGGGTTTGTCAAAATCTTTTACCCATTTGTTCTTCGAATTGAGTTTTTAAAAATTGTCTTCTTGTGATTGAGTTTTAAGAGTTCTTTACATGTTCTAAATATGAGTCCTCTATTGGATATTTGTTTTGTATGTTGCCCAGTCTGTACATTGTCTTCTCATTTGCCTAAGATAATTTTTTTAAAAAGGAATATTTTTAATTTTAGTTTGTACTATGTATGTCTTAAGGTATTTTTTATTTACGCCAATGTCAGAAAGAATTTTCTGTCATATCTTCTAGAATTGTTATAGTTTTAGCTCTTACACTTTGGTATAAGAATTTTCATAAACAATTTAGAGTTGAATATTGTGTAAGGTAAGGGTCAAGGATCATTTGCTTTTCCATGCAGTAACCAATTATTCCAACATTGCTTGTTTATAAAAAAGGCTATCTTCATATATTGAATTATCTTGGCATTTTTGTTAAAAATTATTTGACATATTTGTATGGGTCTATTTCTGGGCTATTTATTCTGTTCTATTGATGTATCTATTGTTTCATTATACTAAAGTGTCTTGATTAAGATAGCTGCATAGTAAATCTTGAAATCAGGTAGTTCAAGTCCTCCAATATTGTCTTCTTTTTCAAAATAGTTTTGACAATATATTCTTTACCTTTTTGCAGTGTGTTGAATTGTGTCTTCCAAAATGATAAGTTCAAGTTCTAAATCCCAGTGCCTGTGAATGTGACCTTATTTGGAAATAAGGTCTTTTCAGATGCAATTAAGGTAAAGATCTTGAAATAAGATCATCTGGATTAGGGGAGGGGCCCTTAATCCAATAGCAAGTGTCCTTGTAAAAGAAGAAGACACACAGAGTCACAAGAAGGAGAAGGTCTTTGAAAACAGAGGCAGAGATTGGAGTGATGTGTCTACAAGACAAGGATTGTTGATGACCTGTCCAGTTCTCTCAGTGGAGTGTTGAAGTCCCCAGCTACTTTGATGCTGTCATTTATTTCTTTGCTTAGGTCTAGTGGAATTTGCTTATGAATCTGGGAGGTCGTGTGTGAGGCACATATCCATTTAGGATTGTTATATCTTCTTCCTGAATTTCTCCCTTGATCATTATATGATGACAATCCCTGTCTTTTCTAACCATGATTGATTTAATGCCTATTTTATCTTATACGAGCATAGCTATTCCTGTTCGTTTTTGGTTTCCATTTGTGGGAAATATCTTTTTTCATCCCTTTACCTTGAGTTTCTCATTGTCCTTGTGAGTTAGATGGGTTTCTGGGACACAGCATATGATTGGATTGTGTTTTTTCATCCATTCAGCCAATCAATACCTTTTACATGGAACATTAAGACTGTTTACATTCAATGTTAGTATTGATATGTGAGATATTGTTTTGTTCATAATGTTGAATGAATTTTGTTGTTTTGTTTTCCGCCTTGTACTACTGCTGTGAACTTTAACTTTTAGTTGTTTTTACCCTGGTATTGATTGTTCTGTTCCATGTATAGAGCACTTTTTAGCATTTCCTATAGGACAGGTCTAGTAATGACAAATTCCTTCAGTGTTTGCTTGTTTGGAATCTTGGCTGGCTGTTACTATGTTTCATATGACTAAAAATGGGATCCCAATCCCTTCTGGTTTGTAAGGTCTTTGCTGAGAAGTCTGCAGTTAGCCAGATGGGATTTCCTTTGTAAGTTGCAACTTTAGTCTTGCAGCTTGTAAGATTTTCTCCTTCTCTTTGATTTTGGCCAAATTGATGACGATGTATCTTGGGGATGTCCTATTTGCTATGAATCTTCCAGGTGTTCAATAACCATCTTGTATCTGGATATCTAAATCTCTGGCAATATCAGGGAGAGTTTCCATGCTTTTTGCCTTTTCTTCTTTTGCCTCAGGTATACCTATTATTCTTTTATTGGCTTGTTTTACATGGTCTCATTTTACTCTGAGTGATTGTTCATTTTTCTTTATTCTTTTTTGTACGTTTTTGACTGACTGGTTTAATTCAACAGCATTGTCATCAATCTCTAAATTATTTTTTCTGCTCGGTCTAGTCTGTTGTTAAAGCTTTCTGCTGTATTTTGCAATTCTGTAAATGACTCATTCATTTCTTTAAGTTCTGTCATAGCTATTCTTATCTGTCTATTTTGAGAATTTTTCATTCATGTCCTGAATTATTTTTTTGATTCCTTTGTGTTGGTTTTCAACATTCTCATCAATCCCATTCATCCTATTTGCCATTCATGTTCTGAATTCCATATCTAATGTTTCACCAATTTCTTTTAGGTTGGGGTCTATTTTTGGAGACCTATTTTGATCCTTTAGGAGTTTTGAAACAGCTTGTGCCTTCATGTTGCCAGAGTTCTTATGTTGGCTCCTTCTCATCTGAAACCTCTTCCTCTCAGCTCAAGAAGGATAAGTTTGTCATGTATCTGTTCTCTTCTGCTGGGAACTCTCCTACTTCATGCAAAGGAGAGGTCCCTGGATGGCACAATTGTGTCCTGCTTTGGAATATTGACCTGGCAGGCAAGGGGCAGATGTACTAAGAGCCTGCAATGCAGCTTTTCTCCTGCACTGTCCCATTCCCCTATGG
>NW_012149507.1:5406268-5407799 GCF_000956105.1 Propithecus coquereli
GCTTGTGCTTTACAAAGCAAATCCAATTCTTTAGGTCTGAGAAACGCGGCGCCTCGTGGGATACAGCCGCTACTGCCTTTCGGAGACGCCCTTCCGAGTATAAC
The DNA here is from genome assembly GCF_000956105.1 of Propithecus coquereli. Classification (NCBI taxonomy): domain Eukaryota; kingdom Metazoa; phylum Chordata; class Mammalia; order Primates; family Indriidae; genus Propithecus; species Propithecus coquereli. Next base: position 5,406,373 of record NW_012149507.1, read on the forward strand.
AGCATTCGAAATGCAAACCAACACGTTCACATATTCTTTCAGGGCAAAGCTCTGTAAAAATCTTAAGACAAATCCTGTCCCAAAACACGTTTAATACTAATTCATGGAGCGACACCTCTCCAAGGAAGTGGGCGGTGTGGGAGTTTGCTCAGCCTGGGTCTCCCCAAAGCAGTGGCAATGGTGGCTAAGCAAGCCTATTTAGATAATGGCCATGGCTACCAGGGCTGTGAGTATTCACTGCAACCAGGTCCAGTGGCAGTAGCAGCATGCAGCAGGGAGTGGCATGAGGCAAGTGGGGCCATGGTGGCAGGTGAGCCTGTGAAAATACATGGTGCAACAGCACTCAAGGAGTGGGACCATGATGGCACTTGGGGCACAGTGGCCAAGACACATGTTGTGCGGTGGGCAGGGCCATAGGGTCATTCAGCAGGTAGGGCCAATGGAAGCATGTATGCAGGGTGATGGCAGTTTGTCGGGGGCAGGGCTGTGGTGGCTTACAGCTGGAAGGGCCATGCAGACATGGGTTATGCTGCCAGTGATTTGTAGTAGCTGAGGCTTTCTCTCCAACTAGAACTGGTGGTGGTAGCTACTGCAGTGCTATTCAGGGGCCAGTGGTGGTGGTGCTATCCAGATGGCAGTGGAAGATGTTGGGGTCTTGGCACCTGCTCTGCTCAGATACACCTTTGGATGGGGGCTGCATGGTGCCTGCCATCCCTGCTCCCTCCTTGACCTGGCAGGGGTGATGGGGAGGTGACTGCAGTGGAGCCAACTCCTGTGTAGACAGGGCACTCCAAGGCTGAGAGCGCAGAATGACATCAGGTGCAGCAACTTGGGATCGAAAGCCAGTGAAACCCCTCTGTGCCTGCTCTCCAGTGTAAAAGCAGCTCCCCAGTCAGTCCAAAGGCCTGTCGTGGGAGCCCCCTCACATCTCAGGTTGCAGTGTCTGCTGGAGAAGTTTGGAGTCCTGGGGTTCTCTCCCGTGACCCTTCCCTATGTGCGGGCCTCTTCCTCATGTACCTTCTGATCCTGCCGAGTGGTTCACCCTACTTTCCTCTCCTTACTTTAGGTATCTCCAGTTGCTTCTCTAATGATTCACAGTGCTTTCTCTAGGACTACATCTATAGGTGAACATCTACTTGCAACTTTCAATCCTTTCTTTGAAAGCAGCCTATGAAGGCTGTTTTTAGTCTGCCATCTTGGCCTCCTACCTTCAGATAAGAAGTAAAACATCATTGATAGATTAGAACACATTCTATAAGTCTTTTACCCTATTCCTATTTCTTCTTTTCTAGAGTTAATCATTATCCTGAAGTTGAATATACTTTTGATATTTTATATGTATGTAATCCATAAATAATATGTAACATTGTTTTAAATATTTTTGAAATTTACATAAATGCTATAATCTGTATTATTTAGGTACTTGC
>NW_012149507.1:5408143-5408512 GCF_000956105.1 Propithecus coquereli
GTCCTGCTTTGGAATATTGACCTGGCAGGCAAGGGGCAGATGTACTAAGAGCCTGCAATGCAGCTTTTCTCCTGCACTGTCCCATTCCCCTATGGTTTTTATAGTCTGGTTCTGGGGGATATTCCTGTGGAGTGATGGGTTGGTCCCAGGCTGCTGTTGGAAGCTCTGGTGGGAAGGTGTGCATGTCCTTCTCTGCGGGGAACATGGCCAGTGTTCCCTGCAAAAACCGGGTCCCTTTGGTAGAGTTGCAAGGGATAAGAAAATAATAGAGAGAAATGGAAAATGAAAAAAATAAAAGAATATACTGAGACAAAGATACAGTTTTATAAGTTTATAAAGATTATAGGCAAAGCGGGAGCTCAGGGGGCT
>NW_012149507.1:5413278-5415133 GCF_000956105.1 Propithecus coquereli
TGAGAATTTTTGTATGCTTGCTACTTTACATTTTAAAAAATTCTGGTGGAGAACTGATGTAGTCTTTTAGTACCCCAAATTAGAAAGGAAAATTTGTGATTGGGTGTCATCACTTTGAATTATGAAAGATACAAAAATGGAGAGAGGTAATTTTGAAGAAAGGTGCAGTGTCCTGAGTGTGATCATGAAGGCTGACTGCAAATAGACGTCTTCCGCCCACCCTCTGAAGACAAGGATGGTGTTGAGGTCTGCAGTTCTGCTCATTTGTGGAACAGTTCAGAAAATGAAACCACATAAGCAGAGAACTGAGACGACAGCATGAATAATATCTGATTTTTAATTAATGTTATCTTAAATTAAGGAGGAGTGTATCAAAACCCCTGTGACTTGTTTGTCTCTTGGAGTTTTGAGGCTTTTTCACTTCTTTTCAAAATTAACTAATAATAAGTATAAGGCTGGGAAGGAGAAGAGCAATCTCCTTCCCTGATTTTTGGCCAAGAATTTTCTCTAAATGATGTGCAATAATAAAACTGTAGTTGTTTCCATGATATATCGTTATACTTTCATTTTCCCTATTCTCCAATTTGCTGAGAACCTACTTAGAAAATCTTTCACGTGAATTATCTTATGCATGTTGTAAAAGCCATTTGAAATAATTTACATAAAATATGGTGATATACATGAGAAAAACTGAATTATTATATTTTCTAAGATCCCACATTGTTTTTTGGAAAAGCAATCAGTCTGTCGATATTTTGAAAATCATGACAAAATGTGAAAGAAAGAGGAGTATATTTTAAAATAACATATCATGCAAATGATATGACAATTTTACTTGAACCCAGCTATAGACAGAGTACAAGAATAAGACGAAATGGATTGCAAATAAGGAAACTATGAAAAAATAAAGACTGACTTCTAAAATAGTACATTTTTTCTTAAACATAAAGGTTTTCTGGGAAATCATTCTGAGTGAAAGTTGAAAAACACTGTATATTTATAGAGAAAAAAGTTACTTTGGGAATCTGATATTCATATCCTATACTGAGAAAAGAAATATTCCATTCAAAGGCATCCACTGAAGCACATCTATTGTGGCATTTTCAGATGGAAGCCTAAGGAAGCAGAGTGACAATACAGTGTCACTTATCAGGTGGAGTGGAGAGTTTTAAGAAGACAATCTGACCAAAAAGACATTAGAAGATGAAGGGGGGCATGTCTCAAATCAGACAGGTTTGTTTTACCTGGGCTGATTACCCTGAATGACCATTTGGTAATTGTCCTGATTGTATGACCTGATTGTCATAATTCAGAGGCTGCACTATCACCTGGAGCAGAAGCCGGTATGCAAAAGGATAAAATTGGACCCTCATCTTACATCATACACAAAAATTAACTCAGAATGGATGAAAGACATAAATGCAAGATCTGAAACCATGAAACTCTTAGAAGAAAGCATAGAGGAAAATCTCTTTGATATTGGTCTTGGCAGTAATTTTTTGGATACGACACCAAAAGCACAGGCCAACAAAAGCAAAGATAAATAAACAAGACTATATCAAACTGAAAAGTTTCTTCACAGCACAGGAAACAATCAACAAACAAAGACAACCTATGGAATGTGAGAAAATATCAGCAAATCATTTATCTGCTAAGGAGTTAAAATCCAAAATATTTAGGGAACTCATAAACTCAAAAAAAAAATAACCTGATTAAAAATGATCAAAGGAACTGAATAGACATTTTTCAAAAGAAGACATACAAAAGGCCAATAGATATATGCAAAATGTGTTCAACATCACTAATCATCAGGGAAATGCAAGTTAAAACCACAATGAGATACCACCTCACACCT
>NW_012149507.1:5415183-5417330 GCF_000956105.1 Propithecus coquereli
CTCAGCTGAAAGTCTGGGCTTGGGGGCTGGGGCTGTCCAAGACCCGCACTCTGGAGCAGGTCTCGCTCCCCTCCACTCTCCCCCTCTCCGTGGCCTCTCCCAGGCTTCTGCCAGCAAGCAGGACCTCAGGCCAATGGATCTCCCCCTGGCTGCGATGTGGACCGGGAGGCTCCCTACCCAGGATCGTAACCTGAGCTGGGTGCACAGGCCTCTTTTTGGAGGAGGGTTGCCGCTCCTGCATGCTGATCTGCCCCCGAAGGTGCACAGTCCTCAGTAGGCTCTTTCACAGATCTCTCCTCTGTGCCCCGGGGCAGTGCGATCCTGACCTGGGTGTATGGGGTCTGGTCTGCAGGCCTGTCTCCTGGGCCCTGGAGATCAATCCCTGACCCTGCCAGGGGGAGGGGTGCTGCTCTTGAATCACCTACAGGGTGCCCAAAGTGGATTGATTTTACTCCACCTCAGGATTTGCCCTGCTCTCCTGGAGTCCCCAGGCAAGTAGCATCTGGGAGGGCTGGCTGGTAGGGAAGTCACAGTCTGAGTACCCCTCAGTCTGCTGCAGGGCCCCAAAAGGAAAGGTCTCATTCCTTGGAGATGCCTCCGTGTGATGGCTAAATTGTCTTTCTGGGCACGCACGGGTAGGAAGGGGGAAGGAGAGAATGGAGCACTATGGCGTCTGCCGCTAGGCTTGGGTCTGCTCTCGGGGAGGTGCCCCGAAGGGGCTGGGAGCCCAGCGCTGAGTCCGCAAGAGGCCACTGCTTGCTGGCGGCAGCCGTCTCTGGGCTGGTGTCGGCAGGTCTCTCCAGCCACTCAGGAGCCCGCCAGCAGTCCGAGATGCAAGGCAGGGGGAAGTTAACCGCTCCACCTACCCTTGTCGCTGGTCTCCAGGCCTCTCAAGACCTTTCTCCTTCCAGTTTTCCTCCGCAACGTCTTCCCGTGGAGTCTCCTGTAGTTTCAGGCACACTTCCTTCCGACTCTCACCCGATCTATGTTTCTCTACTAGCTTATTTTTTTCTCTTTCTTCTAAAATTCGTCTTTTTTTCAGAGACATTCTGACTGGCGGCTTTTCTCATCCGCCATCTTGGCTCCTCCCTCTGGTTTTGTTTTTTTAAGTATGTCTACCAGATATGTACCATATGTCTACCACACATTCCTTTTGAAATCCCCTTCTTCTAGTTAAGACTAACAATGTCTCATTGCTGGAAATTATAATATTCTTGACACTTTTGGGTATCAAAACAATTCCATTTTTATTCTTTTAGGCTGGCCCTATTTATTTTAAATCTTTGATGTGATTCTGTCTGAGCATTCTTTTTTTTCTTTTTAATTTTTATGGATACATAATAGTTTTACATATTTATGGGGTACGTGTGATATTTTGATATAGTCATACAATGTGTAATGATCAAAATATTCTTTTTCTTTCCTTTCCACATCCTTCAGTGCATGCTAAACATTTTTTTTTTTTTTTTGAGACAGTCTCACTCTGTCACCCTGTTTAGAGTAGAGTGGAGTCATCACAGCTCACTTCAACTTCAAACTCACTGGCTCAAGCAATCCACCTGCCTCAGCCTCCCAAGTAGCTGGGACTACAGGTGCGCACCATCACGATCGGCTAATATTTCTATTTTTTTGTATAGACAGGGTCTTGTTCTTGCCCAGGCTGGTCTCAAACTCCTGAGCTCAAGCAATCCTCCCACCTCGGCCTTCCAGAGCGCTAGGATTATAAGTGTGAGCCACCATGCCCGGCCTGACTTTTGTAATTTCAAAGTAGTGAAAGTGAAAATGATATTTTGAGATATATGCAACAATTATTATTGGACATTAAAATAGTTGTACTCCCTATTGTTGAAAAACTCACAGGCATCACTAACTGTACTCTAGTTTGTGAACTGTGGAGAGATTGTTAATTTTATTGGAGGTAAATTTTCTTTTACCCATTCAAGTTCATGGACATCCCTGAATTCTACCGATGGACAACCCAGCATTCAGAGCCCCTGTTTGAACAGCCTGTTTTCCTACACTGGGTTTCCTCTATTGCCCTGCATTTCCTCTCTGGGGTTGGGGAGGAGACTGCACAGAGCTAAGCCACAGGTCTTTAATCAGAAAATCCAATAGGTGATTTTCAAGCTGGGATTGATACTTCTTCC
>NW_012149507.1:5417970-5420261 GCF_000956105.1 Propithecus coquereli
GGTGAACAATAAGTTCTAGTGGATAAAAACTTCAAGATTAATGAGTAGATCCAGATTTTTGAATTAGGATTTCTTGCTATCTTGTGAGCCTCTACCTTTATTCTTAAATTATATATTCACAGGTCTCCTAAGTACATTTTTTTTGCCTTAATTTATCAGCCAGTTCAAGTGGTTGTTTGATTTATCTCACTGTACTACATCCCAGCCTAAATTTTCTGTGGAAAACTTATGGTGACTTGAATTGGCACTGCAGGTAGACACTTTTGAAATTATATTTTTAAAGAAAGAGTTATGGTTGTGTGTATCTCTTCATCTTTCCCACAAATGTTGACAATGATTGCCACATGTAGAGACTCTATGCCATTTGTATGAGTTTGGGTGACGCAGAATCAATCCTAGAGAAAACAATTTGAATAAAACATTAATATTTATTGGGGAGGTAACTAAAAACTGGTGTAGGGACCAGGAGAAGTAAGCCAAGGAAGCAAAGACAGCCAATAAAGGAGACATTATCATCCTAGTGCCACTGTTGGTAACTGGAGCTTAATCCTGTTGGAGAACTCTGGGAGTCAGTGCACAAATGCGCCTCAGGTTGTTTCCCCATCCTGGAGGCAGGGAGTTGGGATGTTCATACACCTACCCCTTATCAAGTATGGCTGAAGTTTGTTCCTGGATGGTAGGGGAGGCTTATATTTTCTGGCAGTTCTGGCCTACTGTGGCAGGGGGAAGAGACCACGCCCCTTTGCGCAAAAGTACTCAGGCTGTTGAAATGACTTTGTGTAAGGCTCAAGGGGCTATAGGCAGGGCATCAACTGCATTTATTACAATACACTCTCGGTGATTGGTACATGGACATATTAATTAAGTATATTAGTTAGGTACATCCAGCAAAATACAAATGTGAGTGTAAATTTCATGTTTCTATTTAACAGGGCAGAATATTTAAGATGTCAAAGACTGTGAGAGGAAAAAAAGATAAAACTATATAGCTACAGCCATGGCATACAAAGCCAAAGCCAGATAACATTTTGTTACTATAATGGATAAGGCTATCAAAATATAATATTAATTAATAATCAGATAATAATAAAATAATTAATAGTTAATTAATAGTCAAAAGCCACCTGAGCTGAAACTCTGTACTGGAATATGCAATTATAATAATAAAACTTTATTTTAGAGGCTTAGGAAAGGGGAGATCAATGTTTTAAAATGAGTCACTTTAATTGTCAGGTATATAGAGGGAAAAGAACTTGTAATAGCAAGAGAGCACATAAGGTAAAGTGTAGACAAAATTCTGTCTACTGAAGTTATCATCTCATTCACCAACGGTCAAATGTGGGTAAATGGTGAGAACTGCTTGGGAAGTAACAACGTCAACATGGGACTGTCAGGAATGTCAGCTGAATTTCTAGCCTTCTAAATTCTTTTATTAAGTTTACAGCTTACTCATTGCAGACTGGAAAAATACCTGACTTCTAATGGGTCACTGACAGTTAGTGAAAAAGGCTGGATAATTCCAACAGTGCATCAAAAACTGTGCCTGCCAACTTAATTCAAAGAACTGATGCTACTGTCAGTGCTTTATGAGGGCCACATTTATTAATATGGGGGCCCTAATTAATAGCACCCACTTTGTTTTTGGTTAAAGAAAGAGGTTTACCCTAATACGACTTCTTAAAGTTTGGGTCACAGATGATTAGAGCCAAGAACATCAACCTTGGACCTGATGAGTAGTGGCGAATATGCATTCACCTTGAATTTGGATAACTTTATTCTGAATAAAGCAAAATTAAATATTCACATCTGGTAATAAGTAAAACAATAATTAAAAATGAACGGGCTAGAGAGTTAGATATTAAATAAACTCAACTACAAGCCAAAAATATTACTAACATATACATTAGTAATCAGTTGAAGTATAACTTGTGAGTGGTGTTCTCTGAGCTGTTGGAGTAAATGTAGCCATGTTTGAACACTGAGACCTTTGTCGTTTTCAAGCTGAATGTCATTATTTTCCTGGAACTACAATTTTGCCGAACAAGATGGACACTCTTTTTGATCTAATGCAAGAATTTAATGTGACACCTCAAGACTATCAATGGATGCCATTGATAAGAAAAACAGGTGTGAGATGTGTCAGGAAGTCCTTGGTGACCCTGCCTTGGTCGGCCAAGGCTCTTGACTATAGGCCAGGTGACCTTAACCTAGGAAAATACAGATTTGATAAATTGTCCCTAATGGAGGCATGCAATCCCACTCAAGACTTGGGTCGCTCCAATTCTTTCTTA
>NW_012149507.1:5424051-5443067 GCF_000956105.1 Propithecus coquereli
GTCGCTTTCTACATCTTTTGTCCCCATATCTCCCTGTATAGCAACACATCAACTCTATTTCACACGTGTACAGTTGACCCTTGGACAATGTGAGGGTTGGAGTACCAACTCCCCATGCAGACAGAAATCCACGTATAACTTTTAACTCTCCCCAAATTTAATAACTCATAGCCTTCTGTTGACCAGAAGCCTTACCAATAACATAAACGGTCCATGAACACATATTTTGTATGTTATATGCATTATATATTGTATTCTTACAATAAAGTAAACTAGAGAAAAGACAACATTATTAAGAAAATCGTAAGGAAGAGAAAATGTATTTACTGTTCATTAAGTGGAAGTGGATCTTCATAAAGGTCTTCTTTGCTGTCTTCGTGTTGAGCAGGCTCAGAAGGAGGAGGAAGAGGAGCGGCTGGTTTTGCTGTCTCAGAGGCAGAAGAGGTGGAGGAGGGGAGGGGGAGTAGGCACACTTGGTGTAACTTTTACTAAAAAGATTTACATATAAGTGAACTGCACAGTTCAAACCTGTGCTGTTTAAGGGTCAACTGTATAAATGTGCACTTTTCATTCATTTTGTATCTAATGAATGAAACTGATGCTGATATATATGTTTAATAAACTTTTCAAACATAAAGAAAATATAGAAAATATCATATCAGACAGCTGTATGCCCATTCCTACAATTTAGATTATATTAACATTTTGCGGTATTGGTCTAAAGCCCACTCCCATCATTTTTTACTCTGCATCTCTATGTTAAAATAATCACTATTCTGAATTTTTGATATTATTGTAACACACATATCTGTATTTTTTTACATCAACCATTATGGATACTAAATCACATCTGGGGACCTTAAATGTTACATAGATATCACAGAGTTCACATTCTTTTCAATCTTTCTTTGTCCCGACTTCTCCTTGCTTTGAGTTTTGCTTATGCCAACAGGCACAGCTATAGTTTATTCATTCCAAATAATATGTGGTATCTGTTGCAGGGATGAACTTTAGCCCAAGTTTCATTGTTTACTAATTTTTTTGTGTGTTTACAAAGATTGTTACTGTAAACATCTTTTTGCACCTGTGTGAAGGTATTTTCCAGGGAACATCCTAGAACTGAAACCACAAACTCAGGGTTTGTGCCTCTCATCTTTAGCTTTACTAGGTATTTCTAAATTGGTTTCTAAAATGGTTGCATCAATTTACCTTTCCATCAGCAATGCTTGAGTTTCTCCATTTTCACATCCCCACCCAAACTATATTTTTAGAGGAAATTAGATGGCATCTAGTATTTAATTTTCTCCTGTCTGATTTCTAGTGAAGTTGAACATCTTTATACAGTCATGAAATAATTCATGGGTCAAATGATGCACCCCACTGGAAGTTGGAAAACATCAGAACTATCGACAATGAAACATCACATATTAAAATATGTGGAATAGTGCTAAAGTACCAAAGAAAATTGTCTTTTTTTTTTTTTGCTTTGGCTCCAGGTGAACAAAGTCCTCCTCTGAGACTTCTATCTGCAGGTGCCTTGTTTGTTTTTGGATTTCAACTGTGTATTATTCACACGGCCCAGAAACACTGCAGTGGACTAAATGGAGGAGGGAGGGTGCTTTGGGGGAGTTTGGGATCTGAAACCATACATCATAAATCCCACTACCCTTATCTTGTACAAGAGTCGAACGATAGATACCCAGGTACCCCCCCCAACCCCAATATAAAACTCCAGGGTTTCCAGCAAATCCCCTCTAATCCCATGCCTGGTATGTCTCTTGTTGGTGGGGTGAGCAACAGGCAGTTCCCAGAAGAGGAGGAGCTCTGGGCACACACAGGAAAAAGTGACCACTGATTATCTGAGTTCAGATTTATTATTTGGGCAGCTACACTCAGTCTTGGATTTAAGAAAAATGGAATGCAAGGGCCAGAAAAGAATTTTATGTATGTAGTCAGAAGAAATTCCTGGCATTCTCTTTTTCTGTGTCAGGGAGAGTAACAACTTCAAAAAGCAGCATCCGCCTCTCTGTCCACAGATATGTCCTGTCTGTAATGGTTGGTGGTATCTGGGTTTGCACAGAGGAAGCCCAAGGCCTGTAGACAATATAAAAGGAGGAGTGTGCTTCTGTGATATCGTTCCCACCAACAGAAATTCCCTAGGCCCTGACACCCCAAGTTTCTATAAGTTTTGGTTTGTTCTCTAGCTTCTGAAAACAGCTTGCCCACTTTCTTCCTGACCTGGCAGACTGTTTCTGTTGAGGTTTTTCTCCCCTACCTCAGGCTCATTTTAAATCAGACAAAACTCTTAGAACACTGGTTATAGCCTGCTGTGTCCCTCCAGCCATTATACAACAACTTCGGCTTTTCAACGATTTTAAAGTTAGCTAAAAAGGCAAGAAAACATACTTGTGTTAAACAAAAAGGAGGAGGTGCAGAATTTTGAATAGTTCCAAGAACGAGAAAGAATAGAATTGATACACAAGTTCTAGCTTCAGTGCCAGAGCAGGGCAGTCAGTAGTGACACCTGTAAGGATGAAAATAGCACGATAACTGATTACAGAGATCAATAATTGATTGTTGAAGATGACAATGACAGCAATCTTAGTGCCACCTATTATGGGCCAGGGATGGCACTGTTTTAATACACCGTTTTATTCAGTCCTCACAACAATCCTATGATGTAGACACTATTACAAGATGAGGAAACAGAAGTCTACTAAGGTTAAATAAGTTGCTCAACTTCATACAGCAGCTTTGCCATGGATAGCGCAGATGTCACACATGTGAGCTGATCTTTGGGTTTTAAATTCATTACAAAAGGAGCCATATCTTATTGCAGGGGTTGGCAAACTACAGCCAGTGGGCCAAACATGGTCTTGTTGCCTCCTTTTGTAAATAAAGTTTTATTGGTACACAGCCGCACCCATTAATTTATACATTATCTATAGTTGCTTTCACACTATCAAGGTAGAGATCGGTAGTTGTTAAAAGATCACATGGTCTGCAAAGCCTAAAATACTTACAATCTAGCTACTACTGAAAGAGTTGCCCAGCCCTGCCCGGTTGTACACTACCGTTAGAGCCTTTTGGAGAAACCCTACTCTTATTTCTTCCTCTTTGTTCCTTCGTGTTGGATTCTAATATCCAGTCTATAGCTGGAGGTTGAGTATTCTTTCTAGATAATTCTCCAGCCATTTTTAGAATCTCAGTTCCGCACAAATGATTCAAGTTTGGCAGGTGCCGTCTTTCAATCTGCTTGGTTAAGCTCCTGATATAGCCGCCTACTTTTCCCTAAGGCTTCAAGCAGAAGTGTTATGTTTTCTCTGTGCTTTCTAATACAAGGTTCTTGTGTGACCCTGGGGCCTCTGAAAGACAAAGGTTTTTTTAAAAAAAGTCTGAGTGTCCATGTTATTTTGGGCTTTACTCACATCATTCTATAGCTCTTCCTCACTTTTTCATTGTGGGGGTTATAGGCCTCAGCAACCAGTTCATGAAATCCTGGTTTTCTCACCATATTAAATCTGCCTTGCTCAAGTGCATTTTCATGTCTACTGACCTTCTGTTTTAACACATTTAGACAATTTCCCAACCAGAAAAAATGTGAGGAGAGTATTCCTCCCAAAGAAGGGTTTGCACTATCTCTATGCAGCTTGACTTTCAGCTCCACGAGGTCAAGTATTTTAGCCATCTTAGCAGTTAGCAGCCTGGCTCACTAACTGTTTGTTGAATGAAAGAATGAATGAATGACTATAAAAGAAAAACTCAAGTAATGAGATGATTGAGTTGGTTCTTTTTCTATGGTTCCACTAATTTCCAAATTTACTGTTCAGCATCTCACTGGATTCTAGGACCAATTGACTATCTAGGCAGAAGAAATATACAAAGCCCTGGTTCTCTAGTTCTGTAGCTTGGCGCTATCTCAGTTTTGGTCTTACTTCAAAATTTCTAGACCTTTGCCTTGTGGCCAACCACCCCCTGAACCCTATCACACCACATTTATATGAACTGGTATATTTCTATTTGTGTTAGTTTCTCATTGCTGCTGTAGCAAATAACCACAAATTTGGTGGCTTAAAATAATACAACTTATTACCTTGTAGTTTTAGAGATCAGAAATCCAAAAGGGGTCTCCCTGAGCTAAAATCAGAGTGTCAGCAGGGCTGTGTTCCTTCTGCAGGCTCTAGGAGAGACCCTATTTCCTTGCCTTTTTCAGTCCCTAGGGGCCACTCGCATTCCTTGGCTCCTGGTCCCCTCCTAGCCAGCAGCCTGGCGTGTCTGATCTCTCCCTCTCTGACCTCTGCTTTCCTTGTCACATCTTCCCTGACTCTAAGCCTTCTCTCCCTCTTGAAAGGACCCTTGTAGTTACACTGGGATCATCAGTATAATCACCCCTTTACTTCATCACATCTGCACAGTCCCTTTTGTTCTGGAAGGTAACACGTTGACAGGCTCTGGGGGTTGGAGGTGGACATCTGTGAGAAGGTGCTGTTGAGCCTATCACATTGTCTCTTCCTCCTCACCTGCATCAGCTTTCGTTTCCCTGCCTTTGTCCAGAGTGACCCAGAGAACAGAATGCCACAAAAGGAGCCTTTTTGGCTCGCTGCAACTTCCCCTGAGGCCTCCATCCATGTTCCTCACCCTGTCTTTTGTCCCTTGTTGAATCTCCTTGTCTCTCTACCTGGAGTTTTACAAGTTGCGACTGCTGAGATCTACCTCAAGTATGCAGTGCACCATTTTAGGTTTAGTCTCTGCATCCAAACACTCTCCATTCTTGACCCTGGCAGAGATGGTCAAGGAGCAAGGATTCAGGGACACAGTTGCTACAGAAGCACTTGAGCCAGTCATATGAGTTAGGAATGGGCATAGCAGAAAACTGTAAAAATTCTTTCTGATGCAGTCCATCCCTCAACTTGCCTCCTGGTTTTCTCATTGGTAATATGGATAACTTGATTGCCTCCAGCTTTGCTTTACCTCTGCATTTTGGGTTTCTGCTTTTTTCTCTCCACCTACAATGTAGTCTCCTAGATCCCAGCTAAAGCATGATTCCCAAACGTATGCAACCTTTACCAGCCTGGCTTGGCCACAGTTCCTCTTGCCTCTTTATTCATCGGCCTCACTCCAATCCAACCCGGGTTCTGAGAAGAACCAGGGAGATTGCAACAAGGCTTCCAGGGGCCTGAAGTAACTGTATCAGTTGCAATTCTCTTCTCTGTGATGTTAAAGATAGAAACCAAAAGTAAACAAAAAACTAAAACCAAACTAAAATCTCAAGTACATTTCATTTTAAAGAAAATTATCAGAGAAATCCTTGACAGGAAGATTAACAAGCGAGAATGCTCATTTTAATCACTAGGAGATAAACAGAGCTTTTTACGTCTTGAAAAAAGACTTGAAAACAAGAACTTGTCATGTGTTTAGCTGATGCCTGAGCCAAATGATTCAAAGCTTGACCCATCATTATTTTCTAACTATCTGTTCTTTTTATTTCAGAATATTATGGGGGTTCAAACATTTTGGTTACATATAATGCCTTTGCCTCGCCTAAGCCAGGGCTTCCCCCATACAGCGCATACCCCATCCATTAGTTGTGAGTTTACACACCCCCACTGCCCCCCTCCCACCTGATTGGCACCCAGTGAATATTGTTGCCATGTGAGCACCTTAGTATCCAACAGTTAGTACCAATTTGATGGTGAGTACATGTGGTGCTTGTTTTTCCATTCTTGTGATACCTCACTTGGAAGGATGGGGTCAAGCTCTATCCAGGATAATATCAGAGGTGTTAGATCACCATTGCTTTTTGTAGTTGAGTAGTATTCCATGGTATACATACACCACATTTTATTAATCCACTCATGTACTGATGGGCACTTGGGTTGTTTCCACATCTTTGAAATTGTGACTTGTGCTGCTATAAACATTTGAGTGCAGATGTCTTTATTATAGAATGTCTGTTTTCCTTTGGGTAGATGCCCAGTACTGGGATTGCTGGATCTAGCTGTTGTTTTTTGACTTTATGTCACTGCATAAAAATATTTCAAAATCCTCAAAACTAATTAAAATGAAGAGGGTTTTGTTGAGGCAACTGTAGCTAATGACTCGAAGGCATACACCAGGCTTTCTGGAAGAGTGTTTGTTAAGGGGAACTCGTGGGAAGGAAGTGGATACTCTATCACTGTTCATTACATTTTAGGATGTGTATGGGGGTCTAGCAGGGCCAGACGTCAGATTTTGAGAGAGGGACCTGGCCAGGGCCTATAGAGGTTTTAAGCTGCGTGATTGGAGAAGCACCAGCACCAACCTGGTATACTCAGAAGCTGGGTCCAGGCCTGGTGGTCATAAGCCCAGACCACATGCCTTCAACACTTGACTGTAGCAGGTTCCTCTGGATCTCTGCAGGAAGCCAGCTCTGAGATGTCAACTTCCAGGAAATCAGAGACTCTATAAGAACTTTACCTGTCAGTCCACTCCCCTAATCCCAAGGAGCATGTGATTCAGGATGGAAAGTGTCAGGTTTAGTCATGGAGTTGACCAGGCAGTGACCAGCAAAAGAGTGACATCAGTTTGAACCAGGCTGGCATCCACAGCTGCAGCACGAGGCCAAGATAATGCAAAACAGGGCAGAATTACACAGGACAGCATCAAGACAAAAACTCTCTCTGTTTCAACTAATTTCAAGGATTTTGAAATATTTTTAGATAGTGACATAAAGTAAAAAAAAAAAAATGCCTAGTAAGAAAATTTTAATTAATAAAAGGGTCAAACTTTGAATTTTTTGCTCTGGTTGTCTGGACCACCAAGTGCTAGCCAACAGAGAGCAGCACCTGCAGGGTGGAGTTCCTCTCACTATTTGATGGGTATGTGTTAAGTTTCCCCAACTGCTTGAGAAAATCTTAGTAGAGGAAGTAAAAAGAAGCGTGGAAGAAACCTCTAGGGTGGAGGACATTTCATCAGTTGATTGGATGATATCTGGACATCCCAATAGTAAATTTCATGGTCACTCGAATGATTGGGTCACGGAGAGGGTGGTGGAGGACTGGGCAAAGCAGGGGCTACTGTTTTTCAGGCTGCCTAGACTATCTGCCTGCTGGGAACTAATCTTCACTCACTGACCACTTTGTTATCTTAATATCATAGGAAGGATGCACAGTTTTGCAGCTGGGCTCCTTCTCATCCCGATCTTCTGGGTAGCCCCTAGCTTATGCACTCTGAGGTTTGTGCCATTGTTTCCATCTCCCTGGTGGTCATGGAGGCCACCTCCCTTTCCTCTCATTGTAATTTCTTAGCAAAACTGGGGTGGGACATCATCCACCTCATCACATCTGATTTCTTGTTTGAAAACCTGTGACCATATAACCTACAAGAGATGCTTCATCAAGAAGGCACACAGGATGGTCCTCTGAGGTCCACTTATGCCCCTTTGCTGTTATTTTCTTTCGTTTTCCAGGGCACGTAGGTTGTCACACTGGAAATGCCTTGGTCTTCTCACTCCCCGCTGCATGTAACTGGGCACGCAGTGGTTCTGTGTCATCTTGAACTCACCATTCTGTCTCAGGAGGAGAGTCAGGGAAATGACCTTGCTTGAAGAAGATAATCAAATATTTCTCCGATAAGGAAGTGGTTGGTATGAGTTACTTTTCTACCCTTCTGGGTGACAGTTTATCTTTTCCCCTAGTGAAATCTGCCCCTTCCCTGGCAACTTCCTCCAAGCTTGTCGATAAGCAGGTATATTTTCCTAGGTGACGATCTCTTGTCCCAAATCCTCCCTCCACATCTCCTTTTCATGGTGGATCCCTGAATAGGAGATCCTCCTCAGGAATTTTCTCAAGAGTTGTCTTTTTTTTCTGTCAGAGGAGCCCTTCTCATCCTGGGTGACTCTCTCCAAAGCCACTGATAACAGCCATGGCATGTAAGTGATCCCAAGAACAAACGTAGAACTTCATTGTTGACTGCCCACTTGACCACGGAAGTGATGTTCCGTTTGGAAAATCTGGAGACTAAAGTGTAAAGCTCCTGAAACATTCACTCTTCGCAGTTCTTTCATCTCAAATCCATTTTTAGTGAAGGAGATTCAGAAATGACTGGTTCTTTGGAGGAGTGTTCTAGGCAATAGGAAGACAAGTTAATTTGTTTTATTTAATTGTTCTTCAAAGAAATACTTTTAATTTATTAATAGTTTACTTTTCTTTATTTTTTTGTTTTTAACTGCAAATGAAGCTGGTGTCCAGGGAGATAAAATGACTTCCCTGGATCACATACCTCATTAGAAATACAACTGGGACTAGAATCCAAATCTCTCACCTATGACTCTTATTGGGAGGTGACCAGCATGGTGACTGCAGAATTCTACTCCTGATTTATTACAGAGTGGAAAAAAGACTGAAGTGGAAATTAGAATGTCCTTTTCTCATACTAGCTCTGCAGATAAGAACCATGCAAGTTTGGCAAGTCACTTAACCAGTCTAGATTTCAATTTTTCACTAGTATTTTATATATAAATATTTATATGTATATAAAAAGTTATTTATATGTAAAATATTTTATAAATAAAATATAAAAATATTTGTGGAATAGTCTATATTTAAAATGTAAGTTGTTATTTGGTGGGGTAATTGGGATCCAAAAGATACTTCTCTTGTCATAATTGCAGTTTCAGCTTCAATTTTATTTGAAAATATAAATTTAAGAAGATCTCAGAAACTTTATCCAAGGGTTGAATAGCTGAGATTCATTGTTGTCTCTTCCAAGATTTCTGTTTCTGTGAATTTTCTAATAAGTGCTCTCAAAAACGCAAATGAGTCTCTAATGATTTGCCTTAGGCTGTATCTTTGTGTATCTCAGGGAAGATGGCAGGTCATTAACAATCTGGGTTAGCCAATTTCTTCATGCTAGTAAAGCCATAACATGCGGGTTTACACATTCGTACGCAGGAGAAGAAAACAGCTGATAGAAACTCAGGGCTCCTATGACCTTCATGGGTCCCTAAGTACAAAAGAAGCTATTTTTGTGAAGACTGAAAAACACAACTATGGTCATCTCCCCATAAACTTTATGAATTGTGTAGATGAAACTCCTGAAAGAAATTCTATGAAAAGTTCAAAGTTGACCTCCCCTAACTGAAAAGGCTAAGTTTCTTCTCCACAACTGGTATGTTAAACCCAGCTCTGCATGGTCTTTCCTCAGTGCCTGGAGACTTGGCCCAAAAGCTCTGATCGGTGGCTAAGAGTCAGCTTTGCTCAGCCCCTCGAGGCCTTATCTGCCCTTGAGCTTAAAGGAAACCGAAATATTTCTCCCCCAAATATTGAGGATTGTTAAGTCAAAGACACTAAGAACGCAGGGCAACACTCTTCCTCAGCCTCTACTCGCCTGATGGCAGGACATAAATCCTTCCTCTTTGGAGACAGAGAAGGCACCAGCAGGCAACAGAGGAACCTGGGAACAGGTTTTACTACCTTCCCACATTTTCCCACCGTTTAAAAGATTGAAACAGCTCTCTCCTTTGACCTGTCACTACAGGGGATTTACGGCTCTTTGTCAAAATGCCATTTAAGCAAGGCCTCTATGCCACTGCCTTGAGAGAGAATTTCTTTTGAATGGAGGCCTCTCCCGTGTGATGACAGCATTCATTCATAAACTTCTGCTTATTTTTCTTTTGTTATTGTAAATTTTGTTTTCAGAAGACTGTCTCCAATAAGAACCTAAAAGGGAAAGAAAAGAAATTTTGTTTTCTCCCCTACAAGTTACTGGCCATAGAAAGCGAGCCCCTTCCTCTCTGGGGGGCAACTTTATTTACACTATAATCATATGTTTTCTTGAGCCAAACATCTTTTTTTTTTTTGCAAAAATAAAACCTCAGCACATTAATACAAAAGGGAAAGCAAAAGAAAAATGAAGTGGCTACAATTACGAAGACTAAAGCTCAAATATAAGGGAGTGAAATTGTGTATCCAGAAGACTTCAACATGAAGAAGGAGTGAAGTGAACCTGTGTGGTCTGTGGCCTGGGACACAGGCACCATCTAATTTTCTTTCCCTGGGTTGCCAAACTCTGCAGGAAAACACTGCAGTCGGTCTGTGGCTGCCTCCACTCACATTCATGCAACCTCACTTCACCTTGCCGTTCTCTGTATCATTTTATTCAGCTCACATCCTTTTTGTTTCCTCACAAGTTGTTCCTCATGTTTACCATTAACCTCAAGGCAAGAATTCTACCCCTGTGTCATCTTAATCTTAGCAGAAGATGTAAAATCCAGTTTCATTGAGAAGAGTAAGGCTGTCTGACATTGAATCATTGAACTTCTTTTCTGTCAGCTTCAAAATTTTTGCTCTTACCCACCTTCCCCACTAAGAACATTTTGGTAACTTTCTTTATTTTAAAATCCTTTTTCTTCTTCAAGTCTAGTTCTTCTACCTGTGCTAGATCATATCCTTTTTCCTATTAACCTCCTCTGAATTTTGTTTCATAAATTAATTTCCTCTCTTGTTTGCATAGATAATAGTTTCAACTAGATCTTTCCTCTTTTTAAATGGGCAGTTTCAACTGCCCTAAACAAACATAAAATTAAATAAAACCATCCTAAAAAAATGTTGCCTTAAAAAAATTCCTTGGCCATTGCAAATCATTTACTGTTTTCTCTCCTTTACTCTTAAACATCACAAAACTGTAATCTATATGTATTACTTACACTCTTTCACTCCCTATCCTACCTAGACTGACTTTCAGCATCTAGATTTTCCACCGTTTACTAGAACGTGTCAGCTATGGGCCTGACAGTGTAAGACCAAACTCATATTCCAGAATGAAAGCACCCAGCCACATGCTAAAGGAACACTGTAGCTGGAATCTGAATTTTGCAAAATTGACCTCTTCTCCATCAACACCTCCCTTGATCTCTGCTAGACATTTACCCCTAGTCTCTGTGGCCCATTTTCCATGTTGTTACCTGTGCTGAGCTGAATTTTAGGCTCTGAAATCTTCTCTTCTCTTCAGTGTATTCCCCTTCCTCTCCCAGGACATTGTCCATATCTCTTTGGCAATCTCAGAACCCACACTGGCTTGGCACGTGTTGCCTGGAGTCCTGGGCTTTCCCCTCCTCCCAAAGCACAGTCCAGACAAAATTCTTTACTCAACAGTTAGCAATAATCTTCTATTCATGACATCCGATGGCTTAGTTTTTATTTGTCCTTCTTGTCTTCTCTACATCATAAGCTTTTATTGACTACCTGCTTCTTGACTTTTGCCTTCTCTGGACTCCATGACAAAGATGTTTCTCGTTTTCTGGCTTCATCATCACTAATTTGACCTCAGCCTTCCCACCTCCCTCAAAGTCTTCCCTCAGTTCCCTTCTTTCGTCTTCCCTCATGTTTTCTCTAGGAATTCTCATTTATCTGATGAGCTCTTGTATCACTCCAAAAAAAGAGAAGTTTCTCTTCTCACATTTTCTCATTTTTCAGTGCACAATCTGTTTAGCAAGTCCTCTTCAGGCATTTCTTATACCTCATATTCCCCCATCCACTCTTGTTACTCAGTTTTAGGTAAGAGTCTTCTTAACTCCTCTTTCTAGTGTGTCAATAGCTTCCTAAGAAGTCACATTACTTCTAAATGTTCTCCCCTTCAATTCATCGTGACCTTGCTGCCAAATTAACTTCTCTGGATCAACATTTTGATTCCAGACTCCTTTCCTTACAAACCAAAAATGACTCACTGTTTAACATCAAACTTTCTAAACTTCTATTCAGAACTCCTCATACTCTAACAGCTGTGCACTCTACCATTCATTATCTCATAAATCCTCAGCCAGTGGCCCTACCCACTCCTATTTCTTCGCGCTGTGCAGTGTAACCTAAACTAAACAGTTTCCCCTTGATTTTGCTGTTCAAGTCCTATCTATTGCCTAAGGCCCAGGCCCAAGGCTTTCTCTTTCATAATACCTTTCACAGGTATTTTAACTAAAAACAACTCTTCTTTTGAACTCCTATAGTTCTTCGAATTATTAAAGGGTCAGCTATCATACAGAACCTTGAATTACAACTTTTATGCACATACAAAGTCTCTCTTATTCCTCCAAATCTCCCACAATGTCTATCAAACTAACTTGGAAATTGTAAGAAATAATAAATGTGTCTTAAATGACTAGGAAGTCTTTATTTTGAAGTGGTTGGGGTCATTCCTTCTCCAGCACTCAGATACAGAAGGGAGAAACATAAAACCTTTATTATCATTTAAAAAAGTCATCACTCTTTTAAATTAGCACAATTTATACTGGTTACTACACATGCTTTGTATTTGATTGCAATCTGGGATGACAATTAAAACTTGAAATGCCTACATGTCTCTGATATTGCTTACTTTTCCCTGGGCATCCATTTAAACACTTGTTTCCACCTGGGCCCTTCCTCCCTCCCTTCCTCCCTCCCTTCCTCCCTCCCTCCCTTCCTTCCTATCTAGATGCTTTGGGTTGGTGAGGAACTTTTCCTCCTTGCTATATGCTTAAATTATACTCTGAAAAATAACCTGGATATGCTTTGGCTTCACTTTGTTTATGAACCCAGAACTTTGCTATCTGCTCACACACTGTAACATTTGGTTTTGGTAATGAATGGTGTTGGTGTTACAATGTCCTGCAAAGAGCACCCAAAACATTTGCTAATTAAGTCAGTGTTTGGGGAATTTTATTGTTGTCATATTATTTCAATATAATCTTAAGCAAAATACTGTAAACCTAAGCTCTCTTGCTCTAAAGTTCAAGTGTTACAAATTCAACAGTGGCTACATTGGGAACATGCTGAGCTATGTAAGAGTTTCTGTTTATTTCCTTTTTGAACGTTAGTTGACTAATTGTGGCTGTTCTACAATTTGCTGCTATGCCTAGAGTTCAGAACCAGTTTTGGGGAATCAGCATGTACAGAGATAGAAATTATTTTTTGGGTAATCACTTTTATAATTCTCATAGAATCTCTCACACAGGCAAGACTCCAGTGTGACTTTTAGTTACAAAAAGTCCCTTGCTGTTTGTATTGCTGTAATTACATTTGTATATGTATACAATCACCATTAACTCATAGTATGTTGTTAAAAAGTTATTTCATGCCCGTGGCTACAAGCAGATATCTGGGAGGGAATAAAACAATGTATTTGGCCATGGGCCAATGATATCTCAGTGTCTTTATTAGCTTCTCCTCCTTTTTTCCTCTTTCTCCCCCTCCTCCTTCTACTCCTGCTGTTCTCACTCCTCCTCCTCTTCCTCTTCTTTCTTTTCTTCTCTTTCTCTCCTTCCTTCCTCTTTTTTTCTTTTCCTTCCTCTTCCTCCTCCTCCTCCTCCTCCTCTTCTTTAAAACAAAACACTCTATTTCCAGCTTTGCTTCAAAAGTTTGTTTCTTTTGCACTGAGGAGAATTTTCAAGACTAAACCATTCTTCCCATCGCACAAGCAGATTGCTAATGAAGCATGTGCAATAACGAACCGTGTGGGAATCCTGCCCTGTTTTTGTAAATCATATACTTAATTTTATGATTATATTCTATGATTAAAAAATTCTGCTCATTAGAGGAAGTTTTAAAAGAATATAGATAATGGTAAATGAAATACCAAAATTACTCATCATTCATAATCTCAATGCCCATAAATGTCCGTATTAATCACTGTTAGTATTTTGTTTATATTACATATAGCTATTCCCCTAATTCTCCATGTCCTCCTTAGCCAAGAGACACAAATAAGATCATGTTATTAGTTATGCTCAGTGTCTGTGGCATCTCTCACCTGTACAGCAGCAGGGACCAAGCCCTCCATCCAGCTGGCCTTCCCTGTCTGGTATTCTGGGGAGTTCTTAGAGCAGGTTCTCTGTGCTCACACAGCAAGAATGTCACTGCCTTCACTGCTCTGTGTCACTAGTAGGGATCTTTGGGACCATGTTGTAATAGGGAATGGCCTGGAAAGAAAACAAAGTGGCAAGAATGTTTTCCATCTCTTTGAAGCTTCCCCCACTCTTTTTGAGAACTGAAGCCTGCATCCTTGCCTCTGGCCAGAGGTCAGGAGGAGCAGGGAGAAGGCCTTTTGTTCTTATGCCAGGTGGCTGCCACCAGCCCCCCAGGTGGGCAGCTGGCTGAGTTCACATGGTTTGTCTTTGGCAGAGATGGAGGATTAGAATAGTTAACAATAGTAGTTGCCTAAAGCTGAGAATCCGTCTTTTAAAAGCTCTGTATTTCTGCTTATGTTCAGGAAATTTGGATTTGAGACAAGAATCTCTACCATTTTTCCTCCTTTGTCAACACAGTAAAATCTCTTTCCTCATCCCCAAAACACTTATACTCGTTCTTCTGATTTGGCCTCCTGGACAAGTGCCGAGTTTTCAGTAACAACGTCCCATGTCCTTGTGCCCAACAGCTTCAACACTTGGGCACCATTATGGACAGTCTCACAGCAGAGTTCTTTGGGTTGCAATATGTTACAAAACTGAGTTAACCTACTTTATCTGGGAGGGGGCAGATTTGATAAATGGCATTTTATTCTCTAGAGCAATGAGACCAGCAGGTTGCTCCATTGGGAAGAGAATCAATTAACATCCCTCACTGAAAATTTCTTCAGTCTGGTCTTTAGCCTTCTTGTCTAAAGCTGATTTTTATGGATTTCATCTGAAAACTATCTGATATTCTATCTTAGTGATCATAACCTTTATTTTCTGACATTAGTTGCTTGGCTGTGCCTGTGTTTCCACAGGCTAGACACTAGGTGTTTTGATTATTCACTATGAATTCCTACATAAAGGGGCTCCTATTGTGAAGGAAGTATGAGAAAGTGGCAACAAGCAAAGGCATAAGGCAATGCTTTCTAAATGACAAAATTAACAAAATTGTACATATGCAGCAACTGAGTAGAGCTTTCTGTACTTACCTTAATTACCACAAACCTGTATGAAGGAGATATAGACATGTGGGGTGGATGATATTATGTGAGTAGGGTACAGGATTGATTGCATGACTAGGATGCAATGCACTGCCAATTTAGAGGGAAAAATGTGTTGTACCGAAGGACTCCAACGCCTGCAGCATCATGATTTTGTTCTCATTGAAAATAAAGACACTCAGAAACGCTGGTCAAATTTGCGTATGCCGTGCGTGAAGCTTTAATGAGTAGTTTATCCATGCCTAAAAGGATGCTGACAAGCATAAATAACTTTCAAAGTCTATTAGGACATCAAATAAGAATAAAGTTTTAAGCATATGCTCTAAAGGGCAATTTCACAGGCATGGGTCAGAGAGACACTGTTTGCCAGCAAATTTATTTGTAGAGAAAGCCTGGAGTATTGATTGGCTCAAACGTCTGTAGGGAGTAAAGTGTTGCACCACTTGTCATGAAAATCTCAGGTGTCATCAATGAAAGTGTTTTCAGCTCAAGGGAGATTACAGTCAGCTTCATGCTGGACGGATCATACCTAGAATATTGTGTTCTGATCTGGGTGCTACATTTCAGGTAGGATGATGAAAGGTTAAAGTAACCAGGATGACAAACTAGCTCAAAACCAAGAAATATTAGGGGAAAAAAGTGGATGGCTCTGAACCTGAAATAGAAAAAATATAGTGACGACATTATAGCTGTCTTCAAGAATCAACACCTGCTGTCTCCACTCTGCATCATTCCCGAGAGAACAGGAACAGAGAGAAATAACATGTACTTAGTACCTAACAGGTGCCCAGCCTGAGTTAGGCTTGTTTCATGTATACAGATATAATTTCATTAAAATTTCACCGCAACTTTATGAGGTAGGGGTTATCTTATCTATTTTGTAATTGAGAATCCTAATACGCAGAGAACTTTAGAAACTTCTTCAAGGTAACAGGTGTTAGCTAGGAAATAGAGAGTTAGAGTTGTAGAATTTAGATTCTGTGGCAAACACCTATGATTCTTTGGGGAAACAACTCCTTTCCATCCCCAGTCCACGTGGTTTGGAGGCTCTGGACTCCCTTCCTAAATGGGAGGATGGGTGAGTGTGCTGTCCAGTCCTGCTCAGTCAAAACATAGGGTTTCTGGGCCACAATGACTCAATTCATGCATTTGGGATCCATTCTAGGACCTTTGATGGAGACATTGGGGACGAGTCATTCTTATTTTTCAGTGGGATTCTGACAGGCTAAGATGTAAGCCTTGAGCTGCTGGCAGACATTTTGCCACCATAAGGCAAGAAAAGGTGCTTGACAATGATGCCAAACCAAAGGGAAGCAGAACATAGAGTATTGTGCTGAGCAGCTGAAATATGCTATTAAATTTAATCTATATCATGTGTACAAGGATGATTTAATTATTATCTTAATTTTGTAAGGGATAAAACAGGGTTAGTGACAATGTCAAGTTCATAATGTTATTTATAGGAGAACCATAATTCATACTCAGGTTTTTTTTTTAATTTTTGTGGGTTTTTTTTCCTTTTTAAATTTTGAAATGGGGTCTTGCTATGTTGTCCAGGCTAGAGTACAGTAGTATGATCATAGCTCATTACAACCTCAAACTCCTGGGCTCAAGCAACCCTCCTGGCTCTGTCTCCCAAGTGGCTGGGAATACAGGCATGCACCACCACACCCAACTACATATCCAATTTTGTCACATTCCTAAGGTAATCAGTGAACACCGTCTCTGTTTTTACTTGGATCTTAAAAATCAAAATAAAACCGAGTTCATGATTATTTGAAAACTATTTACCTCATCAAATCAGACTCTAATTATAGAATTTCATATTTGGGGGGTAGGTTAATATACTCCCAAATTTAGGTAAGTATGCAAAGTTAAGTATCTCTTCAGAGAAGGTTTCTGTTAGAGTTCAAAGAAGCCATTTAGATCAACATTTTACTTTCATTATTTCAGTGTTTCTCCTTGTCTCTGCTGCTGAGAAAGCCAAAGAAAATCATTTATTGTCTGTTTTCACTGACTCTTGCAATGGGATGTATAATGACTGACTTTTTGGTTATGATTGATTAGCAATTGTATGAACACCTAACAATTCACAACAGGTGTTGAACCGTTGCAGATTGCTTGGGAGTGGTGAGAATGGGTGCTGATTGCTCATAGATTAAATGATTTTTGAGCTTCTTTTCTAAATCATAGATCTTTAGCTAACAGATTCCACATTGGAAAGAAAAGTTAAAAATCCAGCAACACAGAGCACACGCCCCTATGCTTTGTACAAAAAAACGTTCTTTTAAAGATCAAGCTGCAACTCCTGCTTAATGATTATGAGTGTTCAGCTGCTAGCAAAAGGTAAAAGTAATGGAAGGCTTTATATAACAAATGAGAAACAATTGTTGACTCTTTTTTTCCACCTAACACTGAAATATAAATATTATTACTCTAGTAGCTTGTAATTTGTTACATTTTACCAAGTCTAGACTCTTGCTCTTAAAAAATCAATGTATTTTAATACTATGTAGTAGTGAGTGTCCTTTCTGAAATGCCTTTCATCCATAAGCCATTATCTCTTCTGGCTTATTCAGTAGAGCAGTTGAAGGTGAAATCATTTTAAAACATCAATAATGACAGGATGTGAACCTTAAAGATAGCTGGTTTTAAATGTGCTACTTCATTATTCATAAAGCTCTAGGAAAAATATTAATAGCAACACTTTATGCAAAGATAGTTGATTTAGAATTGAAATATGCTATAGCTAACCTAGCTTTCATAAGGATTACATATAAGTTTCCTTCTCTCCTGCCCTTGCCAAATCCGCTGCATGAGGAAGGATTGTAAATTTTCCAATCGTATTTGAAGTATATAACTACTTTTTCTAAACCTTTGTTGCCAACACCTAGCAGCTCTTGGCTAGGCTGCTACCACAGTCTTCAAACTATCTTTCTCCTTTGCCAGTGGTCATCCTACATTTCAGTCTTCATTTAGCAATCAGAGTGATGTTTTTAAAAATAAATCAGGTTATATCACAATTTTGTTTAAAATCCTCCCAGGCTCTCTATGGCACTTGTGATAAAATCCTAAGCCTCTTTGTCCTGCCACTAAGGTCCTACGTGGTCTTGGCTTTTCCTGCCTTTCCAGCCACGAGGCGCATGTTCCTCCCCCTTGGTCAGCGTGTTCCAGCTGTTACTGGCTGTTGAACTCCTCGGTTCTTGTTTTCTCGCGATCAAAGAATGAAAACAAGAGACAGTTTTACAGCAGCAAGCAGCAAAGTTTATCAAAGCAGGAGTTAACTATTAAAGGGGTTAAGAGTGAGCACATGTCCAAGCAAACTGTGACCCTAAGGGGTCTTTGGGTTTCTAATAGTACACTCCAAAAGGGGCAGGAGTGGCACACGTCACAGTGGACAGTGGCACTGGGGTCTCTGTGTCTCGTCTCGTCTCTTGTCTCGTCTCTCCTCCTTCGTGAGGTTGTCTCTTCTTTTTGTCTTGACCAATGGGGATGTTGTCTCCTTCCTGCCGTCGGGCGAATTTTCCACCTTATATGGTTAGGCCCAGATGTGTTGTGGTGACCAAAGCCAGGCGGGGACCAGGCGGGGTTTGGGGGGACTGTAATGGTTAATGTGCCCTGTGTCATTTCTGTTCTGTTTCTTGTGATAACTGTACCTGCCCTTATCTTGTTATGATTGCAGTATGTTCCCTTAATCAGCATCTCATTCCTTTAGGTTGCTCATTTTCGTATTTTCTCTGCTCATGTCTAACTTTTCTTACGCTAACATTCTGTGACGCTCACGGCTTCCCCTATCTTGTCGTGTGTTTGCTTACTTAGTATCCCGTTTGCTCGCAAGGCCCGTTCCATACTTCTGCTCCTATCTCGCTAACACAGCCATAACCGCCTTCTTTCTGCTCCTCAAACAGACCCAGGTCATTAACGCCTTGCGGCATTTCCATCTGTCTCCTCTGCCTGGGATGCTCTTTTCTTACCTCCGTGTCATGCAGGTCACAACATGGATAGCATCTCATGAGCCACAGCCTTCCTGACTGCCCAACCAAAGCAGCCAGTTCCCATCCCAGTGCCCTGTTTAGTTTTATCATAGCAATCATCACTTTCTATGTGTTCTC
>NW_012149507.1:5443117-5457386 GCF_000956105.1 Propithecus coquereli
AATGAGTGAAAATAAAATATTCTTTTTCTAAATGATTGTATAAGCTTCACCACACTTGGCAATAAAGATGGAATTCTTTTAAAAAATAATTAGATAAATGCTCCCCAATGTTTGCTAAAAGAAATTAGCTCTAGGACACTCACTGAAAAAAAAAAAAATTGACTTTATATTTGGAAATCAATGCATGCTGGCTTTGCCCTTTTCAACTTTTATAGTAGCATATCATGTCTCTGATAAAGCCTGCAGTCTTTACCTAAACCTCGTATAGATTTAAGCTTTTCCTCAAGATATTTAAATATGAGTCTTTTATTTCTTAACTCTAAATTTTTTTTGAAGTAAATCAAGATTAAATCCATTCTCTAAAACCAGTGGTAAATATATAATATAGTAATCAACTTGGAATTCAGGCAGATATACTTAAAAGCATTGTGGTAGAGCATAATAATTTCTGTCAGTTCTACCCTTGAGATTGTCTTTTATCCCCCACTTTACAGGGAGATTATATACCTGTCCATGATTACCTTACATTTAAATGGCAGAAACAGAATCAGTAGGAATAAAAATCTTGTGTGCTCTGATATCTTGTTTTTCTGTCATTTTGAAAGCTCTACCATCTGTCATTCTACATTTTTTGACTTATATGGGTAAAAGGCTTTAATATTATCTTAAACCAAAGTTTCAGGGAAACCTGAAAAGCAGCACATTGTGTTTCTGGTAGTTTATATGCTCCCCACATTTGTCAAAAGTCCTCCTTTTCATACTGTAAATTAGGGAATGTGATGAATTTGTGGTGGTTTTGAATAGAAAATTAACAGCAAGGCAAACAGTTGTAATTTATACACTCTAAAATAATCGGCAGTCTGAAGGTTACAGTCTATGTGCACTGCCAAACTAAATTATCAGTCTTCAAACAATTTCAGTGATTTCTAATTCAGTTTTTTGGAATCCTAATCAATTCTGTAATTGGCATTTTTGACTTCATTCAATTTAATATTTAATTATTAAAATGGCTAAAATTTAAAAGGTTGATTATACCAAGTGTCAGTAAGAATGTGGAGCAATTCGACGTCTCATACACTGCTCACAGGAATATAACGTGGTACAGCCACTTTGGAAAAGAGTTTGGCAGTTTCTTAAAATTTTAGACATCAGCCTGGCATATAATTTGGTTATTAAAATCCTACATATTTACCCCAAAATATCACACCATGTGCAGGAATATTCTTAGTAGCTTTATTTGTAATAGCTAAAGACTAGACACAACCCAACTGCCCGCTGGGTGATTGGCTAACCAAATTGTGATATATCTGCACAATGGATTACTCAATAATAAAAAGAAATGAATTATTGATACTTGCAACAACATGTATGAATCTCAAAATAATTCTGGTGAGTGAAAGAAGACAGATAAAAGAATGCATAATAATAATATCCGATGCCATTTATATAAAACTGTTAAAATTACAAACCAATAGTGACGGAAAGCACATCAGTGGTTGCCTGGTTCTAAGAAGAGGGTAGAGGGTAGGAGGCATCACAAAGGACCAAGAAGAAACTTCTGATGTTGATGGATATGTTCATTATTTTGATTGTGGTGATGAGTTTACTTGTGTATTCACAGGCTGCACCCTAGCAAATGTGCACTTTAAATAAGTATTGTATGTAAACTGTATCTTAATAAAACGGTTTAGAAACTTTTGGTTTTAAGAAAGAAAGAAAGAAAGAAAGAAAGAAAGAAAGAAAGAAAGAAAGAAAGGAAGAAAGAAAGAAGAAAGGAAGAAGAAAGGAAGAAAGAAAGGAAGAAAAAGAAAGAAAGAAAGAGAAAGAAGGAAGGAAGGAAGGAAAGAAGGAAGGAAGGAAGGAAGGAAGGACAGTGTTGATGTAATTCTTATCCCTTAATTCAAATTCTAAATACTATTAACATTTAAAAGTTTCAAAAGTATCTCAATCTTCTTACTTAAAACTCCAACATGAAAACAATCTTTGTAAAAACAGGGACTCAATCTAACGTGAAGGAATCTTCATGATTTTCTGATTGTTTTGTAGAGGCTCCTATTGATACTTTTGAATGCCTGGGATAGAAATTCAGTCAGGAATCAATTTCTTAGCTTGCTTTGGCTAAAATATCCCAAGACAAATATCATAGCTTCCGGGATTTTCTTCCCAATTGCACTGCTAGATGTCTGCTTTTGTCTTTTCTCCCTATAATAATAGAATCAAATCACTCTCCTCCAAAATATAATATTAATAACAGTTAGCTATAAGTCATTTTACATCATTTCATTTTAAAGTAACCACAACTATTCAAGACTGTGCTTGTCTTGAATATAATTTTATAGTTTTCCATTCTAAAACTTAATATATTTTCACAGAAATAGCCATACATTTTAGAGTATTAATACATCATAGCTAGCATGCATGATGCAGCATATATTATAGCCAGCATACGTCATGTATAGTCTTGCTCGCTGTGTTCTCAGACTGTGTCATGTTCAGTATTTTCTGATGTGGCTGTTAGATGTACAGTACACAATGAGATTTTGTTTAAATCACTCATTCTTCAGCCAGTTTCCTCTGTTCTTTATTGAATATGTTATAGCACTAACAAAACAGACCACACTTCTGTTTCTTTTTTCTCTTCTTTTCTCTCCTTCCTGTTCTTGATAGAATGAAGGATGTACAGAAACATGCACAATTTTACACCATACTTTGTATTTAAAAAATGACTTTCATATGATAAAAAGGTGGATGGCTAAAGTTTACCACCCAGTGTGTAGGCTTTGAAGCTAATTAAAATCTTGTGGCTTCTGAATTAACTTGTGGGTCCCTACAGTGATGGAAATTGCTTCTTTCCAGTCTTATTGACTGACAGACCAGGTGATAACTTGTTTGCATCCTTTGATTAAGTTTATTAGTTTCCTACGATGGCTGTTTCAGGTAAATACTCCAATATTTAATTAGCAGACTCTTTTTGGTGAGCCTATAAACAATTATAGGACCTTTTTTTTTTGCGTTTGTGTTCAGGACTCAAACGATTTTTATGGCCAGTCGGACTTATCTTCAGTCAATAGTTGAGAGCCTGACAGCTGCCATTAATAACTAGTAAAGCAACTGCCTATATATTTTTTCATGATCTAAAAATAAGATCCTGTCAATCTTGAAGATTAACTGTCTGGGAAGCAAAAGTTTTAAGCCTCTTCAATCAAAGTCTTCCAGTTAAGACCACTTAGTCTAAATATTCTGTCATTGCCTAATAAATTGAAGCAACATATCGGTGCTGAAAATTCCTATGCCAAGCTCATACAAGTGAAACATTGATGATAACCTGGTACAAATAGACGTTCAATGTCAACATATATTGAGTACCTGCCATAAGCTTGTCCCTAAGGATATGAAGGATATAGTCTTCTGCATTAAAATAGTTTTTAATATAGTAAGAAAAATAAATATTCAATTATATTACATTTTTTAAATTTAATTTTTCCATCCTTATCCAGTAGCACAGTTTTTCTGTGGGGAGGGGTAGGTGCTCCCCCAAATGGCCACTCCTTGGATCCCCACACACACTGTAAAATCAAGTCAGTAAATGCTGTAAAGGGTGTGTGAATTGACCTCCCTGTCAGTAGGTGGTGCTTGCCAGAAGGAACAAGCTGCAATGTTGTTTCTGGATCCTGTGACCAGCTCTAGTCCCTCAGGAGAAGCACTTGATTGCCTCAGGGGTGGGTGGGGCCCTGGAACATCAGGCGAGTACTTATTCTTTGCCACAGCAGAGGTGGGTTGGGGAGTGCAGCTGGGCAGGGCTGCGTGGGGTGAGTTTGCCTTCAGGGTCTACAAAAGCTTGCAAGGTAGCTGTTTTGGCAGGGGTCAAAGGCCTGCTCCAGGCTTCTGGGCAAAGCCAACAGGGAGGGGCTGAAGTGGCCCCATCCAACCAGAAAGTCTGCTTGTGGAGGCAGGGCCTGTCTGAGATTCACAATCTGGGAGTCTGGAGTGGGCCTCACTCCTCTCCCTGCTCCTTTACTCCACAATCTACCTCCAGAACTCCCTTATGACTGTGCTGCAGGCCAGGAGCTTCCCCGCCCAGGATCCTGGCCTGAGCTGAGAGTACGGCCCTCCCGTGGCGCAAGGGGTATCCCGTGAGCAGGCTGCAGCTAGGACCCAGACTGCACTCTCCCCCCAGATCTGCCCACACTGCTCCCTCACCTCTTGAGACCAAGGAGATCAATCCCTGGCCATTCCAGGGAGGAGCACACTGGTCCCAAGTCGCCCATGGTGTGCCTGAGCAGGATTGATGTCCTTCCGCCTTGGGGGCGTGCCCTGCTCTGATGGAGCTGCTGGGCAAGCAGCTCCAAGGTGGGCCAGCAAGCAGGGAGCTCACAGACTGAGCATCCCTCAGTCCACTGCAGGACCCCAAGAGGAAAGGCCTGAATTCCACTCTCTGTGGAAGCCTCAGTTTGGTGTCTCAATTGTCTCTCTTGGCAGCCACAGGTGGGGAAGGGGAAGCGGGGGAAAGACCCTGCATAGAGCAATGATAGCACTCTGGCCGTCTCCGACCCTCTCTCCAGGAGGCAGTCCGCCCAGAATGTCCAGGTCTAGAGTCACGTAGATCACCTGGGACCTACTGGACCCCTGTGGCTCCTGCAGTCTGGGCCAGAGTTGGGCCAGAAATGTCTGTGTTGGGAATGAGCAGGATGAAACCAGAGGAGTTGAAGCCCCCTGGGGAAGACAAAGGTGCATGGTGGGTAGAGAAGCAATATGGAGCCTGCCGTCCTGGGTGGGGTCTGTGTAGAAAAAACCTTGGGGGTTCGGGAGCCTGAAGCTCTGTTGACAAGACGTTCCCAGCTCACTGGCAGCAGCAGCCTCTGGGCTCATGTGGGCAGAAAGCCTGTCTAGCAGCTCAGGAACCCACACACTGTCAGAGATGCGAGGGAGAGACAAACTGCTCCACCTACCCTTCTTGCTGGACTCCAAGACTTTGGGGGTTGATCTCTGCCGATACATTGCTCCTTGTTCTGCTCTGCAGCTTCTTGTGGAATCTCCTGAAGATTCTGACACCCTTCCTTCAGACCCACATCCAATCTGTTTGTCTGTTTGTGCATTTTTCTCTTTCATCTAAAACTTCTCCTTCTTACCGAGACGCTGTGGCAGCTGGTGTCTCTGGTAAGACATCGTGCCCCTCTCCAAGAAACTTCTTTATGAAGGTGTAGACTTAAATGTGTTTTTTTAACCAATAATCTTAGACTCAAATTTTCCTAGGAAATTATGTCTCTCTCGGACAGAGAGAAAAGGTCAGTGTTCTAATTGGGAGTTTTATTTGCTCAATCATCAGCACCTGAATCCCCAGGGACTTGTCAAGTTCTGGGAGATTCTAAAGGCAGCAGGATTGGAAATTATTGGTGTGGGTTGTTTGCTACTGGAGTGAAACAAGACTCTGCCAGAGGGCTTTAAAGCAGTAGTCTCCAACTCGATGCCAACATTGGTTAAAATAAATTTATGCAGCAGGCAGGTGCTTTAAGACATAAAACTATAAAGAACAGGGCCTGCTCCTGTAAATAATTCAGCCACTTACTTGGGTCTTGCAAATTATTGCTGCCATACTGAAGCTAGGGCCTGATTTTTGCAATAAATTCTAAATTTTAGCTGAAATTTAGAAGACATTCTAAATATCTTCTCTCCAGAAGGTGGACTTCTCTCCACCTTCTCTCCAGACTTATAATATAGACAGGGAGGAGCTGTATTGAAGTTGAATCTTGATAATAATGAGCTTGCTCTCATGGCAACTGCAAATAGCTCAATTGCAAAGTTTATTAGAAAAAGCTTTACTCTAAATTTCAAGAATGCCATCTATTTTAGCATACTGTGAATAGATCATTATTAGAACCAGCAAAGAATATCTGCAGGCCAAATCTTGCAGACAATTAGTACATACAGTCAATCATCATTATTTACAGATTCCATAGTTGCAAATTCAT
The DNA here is from genome assembly GCF_000956105.1 of Propithecus coquereli. Taxonomy (NCBI): domain Eukaryota; kingdom Metazoa; phylum Chordata; class Mammalia; order Primates; family Indriidae; genus Propithecus; species Propithecus coquereli. Next base: position 5,449,087 of record NW_012149507.1, read on the forward strand.
CTAGTTGCTTGATTTTATAACTGAAAAATCAATACTGTGACACTTTCACTGCTATTTGTGGACATGCAGAGTGGCCAAAAATTTTAATTGCCTGAAGCATGTCTTCCCAGCTCAGGTTGAACAAGTCAACAATTTGCTTTCTTGTTTTAGTTCTCATGTTATAAATAAGTGTCCTTTTCACGGTCTATTTAGTGCCATGTTTTTTGTATTTTTGTGCTTTTTGTTGGCAATTTTGCTGTTAAACTGGCACAGTGTTAACTGGCACAGTTAAACATGCACAGTGATTAAGTGCTGCTTAGTATTGCTAAGTGCAAGAAGACTGTGATGTGCCTTATGGAGAAAAAATTTGTGTTCGAGGAGTTTCATTCAGGCATGACATGAGTTATAGTGCTGTTGTTTGTGAGTTCAATATTAATGAATCAATAATATACATTAAATATGATGTCTTTAAACAGAAACACATATGTTTATATATTGATTGATTTGCAAAAATGTGACCAGAAGCTTTCAGGACCCTAACCCTGTATTTTCCCTAGGACCAATGGTATAGTATTTGCTAATTCAGCACTTGTGGTGACTTTTTAGAACACAAATACTCAATTGTAATCTCTTGTTATAGTCATGAGTTACTAAACAAAGCCAAAATTCATCAAAAACCCAGAGTCACTGTTGGCAAAGCCAGGTAGGACTGAGGAATAATGGATTACCAAGTGGAGCTCTGATTCAGGATACCCGGGCAGAAGTGGGGAGCTCTGAGTGATCCAAGTGTCTCACACACTCCTGAAGGTGGTCTCCTTACGTGCATGGTACTGCCGAGAGCGGGAGAGAAAAGGTTTGCACATTCACCAATCAGGTAATCTCCAGAGGTAGCCAAGGGCTCAAATCAGAGATTATGCCTTCTAATTTACTTACAAAGCAACTAGATTGGTAAGAGCTAGGAGCACTGTGACCATCTGGACATGGAGTCTCTGGCATTCCTAGTTCCCATCAGTACATAGAGAGTTGAAATATTCTCACATCATTGCACTTGTGAGGTGATAAAGGTGTTTGTGGACCAACCACACTGACAGTTATTAATTAAAGAAACCATTTTTTTCTTCAAACATCATTTAGTTATAACCCCAAATTCTTATAATATCTTAATCTGGTTTGGTGAATGTTTCTTATGCGTTTGAAAAATAAAGAAGAATTCCCTCATTGCTGGGTATAATACTTTATTTATTTTAATGAGGTCAAATTGGTTGATAGCTTTAATCAAGTCTTCTCTATCCATGTTGATTTCTCTTTACTTGTTCAATCTTTGCTTGTTCAATCAATTATGAAAAAAGAAGTGTTAAAAATCTCTAAGTGTGGGTTTGTCTAATTGATTTTTCACTTCTATAAGTTTTTGTTTCATAATTTTGGAGCTCTGCTGTTAGGTACACTCACAGAAGTGGTTTTTTTTGATGAGTTTATGCCTTTATCATTATGATATATAACTTTTTCCTAATCTCTGATAATATTCCTTGTCCTAATTTTTTCTGTGTCTGATATTAATACAGCCACTCTTCTAATAAGCGGTGCTTTTGCGGTATTTTCTCTGTAGTTTTACTTTTAGCCTATGTTTTCATATTTAAAGTATATTTCCTATTGATAGCAAATACTGGGGCCATGCCTTGTAATTCAGTTTGTCAGTCTCTGTCTTTTTGGAGTGTGTGGGGCATTTACATTTAATGTAATTATCAATATGGTCAATTTTAAGTTACTATCTTGTTATTTTTTGTTTCATTTGTTTCTCCTTCTTTTTTTATCCTCTTTCTTGCCTTTGTTTCCTGAATTTTTATACTTTATTTGGCTTCTATTTTTAAAGTATATTTTTATTGGATATAGAATACCAGATTGACAAGTTGAGAGTATTTTTCTTAAAGTATTATAAGATTCTCTTCTATTCTATTGAGGATTTAATTATTTCTGTTATAAAGTTACTATTGATATTATATTATCTACATTCCCATATTTATAACGTGTCTTTTCTCTCTGGTAACTTATCAGATTTTTTTCTTTATCACTGTTTTGTTGTTATTGTTTAAGTATTTTGATTATGACATACCCTTGGTATGAGTTACTTTCTTTTTTTCTTGCTTTGGGTTTGTTCAGATTCACATAATTTAGGTTTATGTTTGAAAGTTTTTTGGTAATTCTTTTTTACAATATGTTTGGTCTACCCTTCCTCTTTTGTAAGTCACCAGTTAAACAGATTTTAGACTGCTTGATATTGGCCACATTTTCATTTTCATGAGTTTTTATTTGTGTGTTTTTTTAAAGCCTTATTTCTCTGAATACTTCAGTTTAGATAATTTCTATTGTCTTTAGTTCATCAGTCATTTCTTCTGCCATATCTAAATTTCAGCTAGGCTCCTATAGTGAATTTTTCACCATAAATATTATATTTTTAGCTCTGGAAATTCTGTTTTATTTTTTATATTTTTATTTTATTTTCTTATTATGTTTATTCCTTTAAATAATTAAGTATATTTAATATCACTGTTTTAAATTCCTTATGTTTGCTACTGGACCTTGTGCTATATTTGCTATCAGGCTTGGTACAAGCTACTTGATCCTTTCTAGGGAGTGAGTGCTTAACTATGCAATACCAGTTGATTATGCAGCCTAAGTTTCCCATCACGAACTGGATATCATATTAGCAAGCCATACATGTGGGTATAAGCATTAATAATTTATCACTAAGTGGAAGGGCTATAAACGACATTGAACTTAGGCAGGTATAAAAGTTCAAATAAGTTATGAGTGGGAGACTCAGACTCCTTCATCACCAACACCTGCTGCATTGCCTCCTCTCTTTCGATCCATCCTGGGAAGTATCTTATGACCAGTTGACTAAGGAAGAAAAAACTCAAGCTTAGTTACAGATGGGTAGGTCTGCAAGAACTGCTGGCACCAACTGAAAGTGGATGGCTGCATCATTACAACCCCACTCAGTTGTGATACTGATGGAAGGAGCAAAGGAAAATTATCCCCATTGGGCAAAATTTGATTGTTTACCTTGTCTGAAGCGAGTTGCAGAAGTATTCAGTTGACCTTGAACAACACAGATTTGACCTGTGTAGGTCCGCTTATACATGGATTTATTCCACCTCTGTCACCTCTGAGACAGCAAGAACAATCCTTCATCTTCCTCTTCCTCCTCAGTCTGCTTAATGTCAACTGAAGACAAGGATGAAGGCCTTTATGATGATACACTTATAATTAATGAATAGTAAATATATTTTCTCATGATTTTCTTAACAGCATTTTCTTTTTTCTAGCTTACTTTATTTTAAGAATACAGTATGTAATACATGTAACATACAAAATATGTGTTGATCAACTGTTTAGCGGTAAGGCTTCCAGTCAACAGTAGGCTATTAGCAATTTAAGTTTTTGGAGAGTCAAAGTTATATGTGGATTTTCAACTGCACAGGAATCGTTACCCTCTAACCCTCATGTTGCTCAAGGGTGAACTGTATATCTACAATTTGAGGGCAGTTGTTAACAGAGTTGTTGGATGGTCAGGGGTTTGGAAGAAACAGGACTGTATGATGGGTGAAAAAGAAGTCTAGGGGAGAGGCATGTAGTTGGATTGCTTGGAGTTGGCACAGACTGTGAAGATATGTGTGTCTCGTGAATTACCACAAAATAGCATCTTATTAAGGGTGTTGACAATAATTAGAAGGACAAAATGAAACACTCAGAGGATGTCAGTTAGCCTCTTTCATCAGCCACCCTAGTTGCACGATGGGTCCATGAACGAAGTGGCCATGGTGGCAGCAATGAAGTCTATCCATGAAATCTACAATATGACTTCCTTTTACTTTGTCTGATTTGGGTGCTGCTACTGCTAAGTGTCTAATCTGCCAACAGTAAATACTAATACTGAGCCCTAAGATGGCACCGTTCCCCACAGGACCAGCCAGCCTCCTGTGGGTGGTTGATTATGTTGACCTTTTCCATTATGGAGGAGACAGACTCATCCCAGCTGGGGTGGACATGAATTCTACATTTGTATTTGCTTTCCCTGCTAGCACCACCACCCACGTATTCACAGAACACCCTAGCCATTATCATGGTATTCCATATAGTGCTGCTACTCATCACGGAGTTTGTATCATGACAAAGAAAGTGACTTGGTCATAGTTCTGTTCATAAGGACCACAGAAACAAAAGAACTATTATTTAGTAGTAGTATTTAATGTATAGAGTGGACAAAAGGTGTATATAATATGATATTAGCCTGTTTTTAAAGTTCTGCTCCTTTAGGCAAGTAACATCCTTTGTAAATGGTTCATAAAATAATCCGAAAATCATGATATATTGTATGAACCTGATGAAAAAATTTATTTATGAATTTGGAGTGATTTATGTTTTATTAATTAAAAACCTGCCTTCTTATAATCTCTTATAAATTGACTTTTTTCTGAGATCTGGCTATATTGACTCAGAGTAAATGTGCAAACTAAGGCCCAGAAAGGTTAAGTAATCAGCCTTAATGTCACCCAGCTGGATGGTGGCAGAGGCAGGTTTAGAACTGATTAAGACTCATATATATAACAAAGGAATATCTTATTACCTCAATGCCTGGGAAAACAAACATAAAGAAAGACATTAAATTTCAGAGTTAGAAATAATTTCTTTTTGTCACTTTCTTTATTCTTAAGAAATTCTTTTAGCCATTCTGGGCTTAATCTCAATTTCCTTATATTCAAAATTGAGCAATGTCTACATACGCTATAAATGAAATATGCCCGGCACTTAGATGGGTACACAGTAGTTTCCGGCTGAGTAAAGAATGTAGAATTTTCAAGCCTTCCATTTGTGATATTATTATCAATTATAGCAGAGAGTATTTCCTATGGAATCAATGAGTTCCTGACTGTTAAGGTCATCCAGCTTGCTGTCCAGACTTAGGAAATGCCTCATGTGAATCATGACTTTCATATTGTTTTAAGTGTGACATTCAGTTCAGGAGACAGAGGAAACAGCATTAGTTCCAAATATTTACTCCTTTGATGGACATATTTTTTTATGCTGGAAATAATTTTCCCTATAATTGGTGCTGGACTGTACTTTGCAACTAAAAGGATAATTCTACTACTATTTGGGAAGCCAACTTCAGGTATTCTCTGCTAGATCTTTCTTTGGAGCTATATGTAAATGTTTCAAATAGATGGTGATTCAAAAAGTAGACTACCAATCTTCTAGATATTTTCTTTATTAAAAGTATACAATCAGCTGGATTACTCAGATGTAGACCTCTGGAAGCCTGAATGGTCTAGACTGGTGGTCATGTTATATTGATCAAGTATGGTTTGTCCCCTGTCATCTACTTTGGTGATGCAGAGACATATTTTGTGCCTTTTAATAGCTATAGTTGAAAACAAAAATATGAAAACTATTGATACACAAGTTCTGTTCATAAGGACCATAGAGACAAAAAAACTATTATTCAGTAGTAGTATTTAACATATAGAATGGACAAAAGGTGTATGTAATATGATATTAGCCTGTTTTAAAAGCTCTGATATTTTAGGCAGGTAACATGTCTTTAACTTCTGTGCCTAAGGTTAAATACTTTTATGATTATTGATAAGAATGTAAGCACATTTGAGTTTCACTACTTTTTCTATTCCTCATCTAAATGTGTGACATAATCTTCAAATATGTGTCCTTTTATACCATTTTTGGGAGGTATAAAACATAATAATTAAGTATAAATAGATATAATTAAGTTAAAATGTATAGAGTATAAATTAAAATCATCTTAGCAAATTGGTAAATATAAAATATGATAATTAGCAAAATAAAATTCTATTGGAAAATCAAAATTCTATAATAATATGAATTTTGTTCATGTTTATTTAAAATTATATTTTATATAAAATAAGAAAATCATTCTCAGGAGATACCTTTGCTACTTACCAAAGATATTTTAAGGTTAATGATCTACCATAAATAGTGTGTCTCTGATATTTTCACCAACAGAAAAAGCTTTAGATGTGAAGTTGGAGATTTATTTCTAATTCTGGGGTTATAAGGACACTTGGACAAATAATAATCTGCTTCAGCCTCATTTTCCTTATTTAAAAGATGAAGGAGTGAGACTTGATATCTTTCAAGGACCCATTTGGCTCTAAAAACTAAAATGCTAGGCCAGGCGCAGTGGCTCACGCCTGTAATCCTAACATTCTGGGAGGCCGAGGCGGGTGGATCGCTCAAGGTCAGGAGTTCGAGACCAGCCTGAGCAAGAGCGAGACCCCGTCTCTACTAAAAACAGAAAGAAATTATTTGGACAACTAAAAATCTACATATAGAAGAAAAATTAGCCAGACATGGTGGCGCATGCCTGTAGTCCCAGCTACTCGGGAGGCTGAGGCAGTAGGATTGCTCGAGCCCAGGAGTTTGAGGTTGCTGTGAGCTAGGCTGACGCCATGGCACTCACTCTAGCCAGGGCAACAGAGTGAGACTCTGTCTCAAAAAAAAAAAAAAAAACTAAAATGCTTTAACAAAAAATGGATTTAATAGCGATTTAGATAGATCTAGGAAAAGTTATTCTTGGGAAACTATTATTTGTTTGCACATCTGTATCCTTCATTGGTTTATAAATATCATCAGTGCAAGATTGTGACATATTTATCCTAGTACAGCAGTGACATGATGTTTAGTATGTATCTGGTGCTCAATAAGTGTGGAATAAATAAATAATATCATTGCAGAAAAATTAAAATCAGAAAATAGTGTTTTATTGTGCCTTTTTAAAATAAAAATCTAGGGAAAAACATGCACACACACACATTTGAACCTTGTTAAGAAGACTTACAGGATAATGTGAGAAGTTTCAGATGACAATTGTTAAGTTAAATCTTAAACACTGTGACATTATAAGTGGTGCAAACATTCAATTAAAACTATAAAACTCACAAGATCATGTGTAATTTATTTAAAAAAGCAATGTCTTGCAGCTTGATGCAGATTCTTCTGAAATTACTAATGAGCTAGACCTTTAAAACCACTTGGCAAGACAGTTTTATTGCTTGCTAATCAGGCTCCACATTTTAAAGCATACATGCTTTTATATAAAGTAGAAAAACTCAACTTTTCAGGTATTTGAAAAACAAAGCTCAGCATTTGCTCAGTTAGTCTATTCTTCATATTTCAAGACGGTTTTCTTGCATTTAACATATGTAGATAACACTGAAAATAAACACTAATCTAATTTTTTTCTCAAAGAAAAACTTAAATTTGGGCCTTTTATCATGAGTTTATTTAGTCACTTTTCTTAATTCTTCAATAATACTGAACATACACAAACATACTTCCTGTTCTGTGGAAAGTTGCAACATCAAACTTTATTTAGTAAGACCAGTTCAGAATTTGGTATTGTCTTTCAGGCCCCAGCTCCTGTTATCATGACAGGCTGTGGTTTTGCTGGGGATGAGGATGCCAGGTGGGCCTGTCCTAGGGCCCGAGTGGTGACAGCAGTGGGCCTAGCGTGCCTATCATTGGGCAGCATACACCGGCACCAGTGTTAGTGGGTTCAAGTGGGCCTCCAGGTGGCTTGTTCAGGTGCTGGTAGTGGCAGTAGTAGGTTGGGCAGGTTGGCAGGTTCTTAGGCCCCTGGGCAGCAGGCATAGTATAGGTGATGGCAGTAGCAGTGGTAGGACTAACCACCAGGTGAGGCTCCCAAGTGGTCCATGATAGTGTTTGTGGTGGCTCTGATGGGCTGGGTGGGCCAGTCCCCAGGCCTGCAGGTGGCATATGTGGATAGGTGCCTGCTGTGGCCATAGCAGCAGGTTGGGTGGACTTAACCTCAGGTGCCTAGGAGGAATGCATAGATGGCAACAATGAAGCACTGGGCTGAGAGGTCTCCAGGCCCCTGGACAGCATGCTCAGGCACTGTGGGGCTGCCTGGGCTTGGTAGACCTATTCTCAAGTTCCCTGCCCCACCGCCTGGTGGTATTGCGTACATGTGCTGGCTGTGATAGGCAGGGGTGGGATGATCTCTAGTCCTGAGGTGAAATGCTAGGGAAAGAATGAGAGAGAAGAGGGTAGCAGCAAATGGGCTTTGGCGGCCCTGTCAAGACCAGGGTTGGGCCAGAGAAAGATGGTGCCCTTGAGCCTGGCCTTGCTGGGAGAGGGGAAAAGGGGACAGGTTGGGGACTGGCCATGTCAGAGGTGACCCAGAGTCTACTATCACACTGGGGTGCCAGTTTTAGGAGAGGCACTGACTTTGACTCTTGGGGACAGCTGGTGGAGGCAATAGATGA
>NW_012149507.1:5461101-5462097 GCF_000956105.1 Propithecus coquereli
GCCAATTAATTGTATATCAAATGCTTTAATATTATCTATAATGGGCCCCCCAGGCTCTGTTCATTTTTCTCTCTGTTCTTTACATCAGATGATTTCTGTTAATCTATCTTCAGATTCACCTGCTCTTTCCTCTGTCATCCGTAATTGCTGTTAAGTTGATCCAGTGAAAATTTTATTTCAAATATTGTATTTTAATTTCCAAAGTTTCATTTCTAAAGTCTTTTAAAAATCATTTATCTTTCACAGAAGATGTTGCCTATCTTTCGATTCATCAAAAGCCAATTTTTTACATGTCTGAGAATGGTTACAATGGTTGCTTCAAAATTCTGTCCTGTGAATTCTAACATATGGTTCATTTCAGAGTTGGTCTCATGTTGATTTGTGTTTTCTCTTAAGAGTATATGTCATTTTATTGATTTATCAGCCATCCCATAATTTTCAATTGTATGTTGGACATGTTGACAAGTAAGTTGTGAAGGCTCTGGATTCTGTTATTTTTCTGTGACATATATTATTTCTTTTATTTTATCAGGTAATTTTATCAATTAGATTTTAACTGCAAACTCTGCTTTTTGAGCAGTAGCTCTGATGTGAGTTCTATTCTGTCATTAGCTGGGCAGCTTTGACTTTCCTGTAGACATTGTTGGTCTGGGATCAGCCACGGACATAGGTAGAATGAATTTGTGACCCACTTCTGGCCCTGTTGAGATTATTCTTTTCTCCAGTGCCCATGTTTTTTTGTACATATTTTTCTGGAACCCCAAGGAAGTATGACTGTGTTTTTCTACCAGTGCCCACATGTTATGCTGATTTTTTTTAGTCTCAGACTGAAAAATAAAACAAAACAGAATTGTGAATGCACAACGTGTAACTCTTCTGTATTTGTGGACACCTCACCAGAATCTTTAGTGCTCTGTCATCAGGTAGGTTTTTGTTTGATATATAATGTCCAGAATTTGTAGCTGTTATATGGAGGAAGATCTTTCCAGGAGAATC
>NW_012149507.1:5462147-5464865 GCF_000956105.1 Propithecus coquereli
TAATAATAATAACGAGCGAAAGAAAACCATAGGCAAAATGGCAACACGCTTGAAATTACTAAAAATGCAGTTTTACACTACAGAGTCCCAAGAAGAACTTAAACTGGAGGACCTGAAGAAGCTACAGCCAATCCTAAAGAATATTCTTATATATGATAAAGAATTTCCATTTGACGTTCAGACTCTCCTGTTAAGAAAAACATTAGCACCTGGTGAAGAAGAGCATTTGGAATTTGAAGAACATGAAAGACAGGGTGCTGCTAGAGCAGGGTCTCCTGATTCTTTTGCCGCCAGAGTTCCCTGTACTTTATTTACCCAGGTTGCCATCAGAACCAAGAATGACGCTACTCACTATCAGAATTGAGAAAAATTGGTCTGAAAGATGCTAGACAGTGCATTGATCTCTATATTACAATTTGTGTAAAGGATCTGAATGACATAGATTTAACTCCTGTGCAAGATACTCCTGTGGCTTCAAGAAAAGAAGATATAATACATATGTTCTTTTTAATGTGAACATTGAGCTCCAGGAGTATGTTGAAAAATTAACCAAACATGCAGTTATCTTCTTTGAATTCAAACACTACAAGCTTGAAAAAACATTTACCAGAACCAAGTGTTTTGCTTTCATGAAGATGAAGATAGGTGAAGTAAAACCTGGGCCAGTTTTAATAGAACTATGCAAGAAACCCACTGACTTTAAAAGAAAGAAATTAAAGAGAAAGAAAGAGAGAGAGAGGAAGGAAGGAAGGAAGGAAAAGAAAACAAGCCAAAACCAAAGATTTTGAAAACATTCCATGACAGAGTCAGGAATGTGGACAGTGGGAGTTTGGGGGTCATGAGCAGGAGAGGCCAGGTGGCACCACCAGGTGAGAGAAGCAGAACTGGGGTGAGGGGACAAACTTCACTGACAGCACATTTTGCCTGAGCAGCTTTCACAGACAGCTTGGAGTCAAAAACTCAGGGAAAGATGAAATTTTAAGAAGTGGTTCATATTTTCTTGACTTAATACCAACCCAGAAATGTCAACAAATTACTTGTTCTTGTTTTTGTAGAATCCAACTGACGTAAAACTATCACTGATGATAGGCACATGTAGTCAACAGTTTCCTTGGCTTTAGCTCATGGATTGCTTTTTGGTTCAGAAGTTCTGGAAATGGATGTAGAGGAAATATCAGACCACAGGTACAATTAGAAAATAAAAGCAACGTCTATTAAGGATGAAAAATAAAATAAATTGAAAAATGTTACCACTATACTTGCTAGACCCTTTAAAGTTGTAAACTACAAATAAAATCCTAAGCCCCCAACCACTGAATCGACCCTCTCTTGGGCAAAGGGACCTCAGAGAGACCTTAAAAACTAAGTTCCTGGCCATGATGGGATGGGAGGTCAGACACACCTCATTATACCTTCTCCCTTTTGTGGTTTAGACACAACAACTGATGAACATTAATGTTAAAATAGAGATCATAAGACTGATAGAACAGTCTCTTTGTGGTAATAAGATACCAAATTATAAATAAGACTTAAAGTCATGCCAGGCAAGGGTTAAGTCATGCACCCCTATACTTAAAGAATAAACTATATTCTAACAGCCACAAGGTTTTCCTTTTTCTCTGCTAGCTAAACAAGCACTGACCTTGAAATAAGCAATGTTGAAGCAAATGCAGCTCACCACTGGCTACTGACTAACTGAACACCGCTGCTCCACAAGCCATAACTACACCTTTGATTAGACAAGAGATTGACTTCAGTAACTTTCTCCTAATAAGACCACTTACCCATGGACTGATTCTGGACAGTTTACAGAGGCCTCTGACTTAAGTGCCTTTGCATCCCTGCTTCACCTTTTGACATCTGGGCCTGCTTGTAACATTTAAATGCTAAGTCTCCACCCCAAAGTGAACATGGATTATATGTAACATGCATGGTTATTTAGTATGCATGTGTTAGGACCATCTTCATGAATATTCATAGCTCCCTCTGCAACCTGTTGAATATGTATACTTGGCCACCCATTCAGCATAAATTCCTGTCTTATGCTTCCCTCCCACAAAGTGCCTGTTTCTGGGCTCTGCCTGAGTCTATGCCTCCCAGCCTGTCAGGATGGTCACCTTGAAGGATATAACCCCTTGTAAGAAAGAAAGTCTCCTCTCCAAATTTATACATTGTGTGACTTTTAAGTTAACAAAGTGAGCTACTTGAGTTTATCTTGTTCTCTGAGGTAGAAGCTACTTAGGCATAATCTTTATAGAAATGAGTAGGAGACATTTTTTTACAGATGCCGTTGTGATTTACACATATTCATTTTTACCTTAGAAAAATATTGAGAGAAAGAAATTATGTATGACTAGGGGCATTTAAATTTCCAGTAGAGGTTTCTATAAAGCAGGCTCTACAATGTTTAAAGGAACAGGTTTTGTTATAATATACTGGAGCAAAGATCAATTTTGCCATTCCTATTGTGACTAAATAAAGACAGTTGGACTTTTTACCTCGGAGAGACATTATGCAGGAGATTTGTGATAATGACCTGGGAAATGAAATGATAACTGTAGGGCTACTGACATTTTTCTTAGATCTACCATTCTACCTCTGACATATCTACTTAATTGGAAGAGATGAAGAGATTTTCTTTAAAAAATTCCTATGCAATAACTTAGCTATTTCATTGAACTCTTGGGGATAACCACTTTTTTAAAAAATCTATTATAG
>NW_012149507.1:5465434-5467637 GCF_000956105.1 Propithecus coquereli
GTCTCTCTCTTGCTCAGGTTGGTCTCAAACTCCTAAGCTCAAGTGATCCTCCTGCCTTGGCCTCCCAGAGTGCTGGGATTACAGGCTCATATGAGCCAGCACACCCAGCCTTGCTCAGGTTGGTCTCAAACTCCTAAGCTCAAGTAATCCTCCTGCCTTGGCCTCCCAGAGTGCTGGGATTACAGGCATGAGCCAGCACACCCAGCCTTGACCCTCTATTCTTTATCATATTAGAAATAATATATGTTGACTCCAGAAAATGAAAGTTGAAGAAATTATCTCACTTACAATTTAGTTTTTCTCATAACCTGGCATTAGTTGACACTGGATATCTTTATTTCATTAATTGATAAAATTATTTTTTACATTGTGCAGGTTTTCCTTCAAGATTTATCACATTTTTATTATATTCTATAACTTAAATCATTGATATGCCTCCCAAGAAGAGGCTGCTAGTTGCCTAACATTTATTCCCTTCTTCTGTATTATTAATAGAATTAAGATTTTTAAAGGAGTGGAGGTAATAACAATGTACCCAACTAACTACAATATTTGCCTGCCTCCTTTGTAGCAAGGGATGGCCATGTGATTCAGTTATATCCAATTAGACATAATTGGAAATCTCCCAAAAAGGTCTAGGAAAGTTTTCCATTTTTTATATAAAGGCCTTGCCTTTCCTGGAACAAGGACATGATGGCTGGAGTTGCAGCAGTGTGCCTCATGGAATTATGAGGGAAAGGTCAAAGGAATCACAGAAATCTTAGACTTTGCATCTTTTTGTAGTTGAACTAAAGTCAGCAACCACTAACTCTGAACTTACTATTTCATGAGAAAAAATAAATCTCTATTTTACCTTCCATTAAATGCAATCAGATAACTGGTATGTTCTCGCAATAATATATTTTTAAACAAATTAAATTCATTTCTTCTAAGCTATTCAGTTTGTTGAGGTATAATTATTCATAGTAGTCTTTTATGATCTCTTTTATTTTGTGGCTTCAGTTGTAATTAATATCTCCTTTTACAATTTCTTATTTTATTTATTTGACTCCTTTTTCTTTTTTTCTTAGTCTAGCTGTGGGTTTGTCAATTTTGTTTATCTTTTCAAAAAATAACCTTAGTTTTATTGATTTTTCCTATTATTTTTCTATTCTCTATTTCATTTATTTCTGCTCTGATCTTTATTATTCCTTCCTTCTGCTAACTTTAGCATTAATTTCTACTTTTTCTAGTAAAGTTTTGTTGTTTATTTGAGATTTTGAGAACTGTAAAACATTGATGAAAGACATTGAAAATGACATAAATAAATGGAAAGATCTCCTGTGCTCATGAATGAGAAGAATTAATATTGTCGAAATGTCCATACTACTCAAAGAGGATTTAATGCAATTCCTATGAAAAATCTAGTGATATTTTCACAGAAATAGAAAAACAATCCTAAAATTCATATGGAACCACAGAAGACCACAAATGTCCAAAGCAATCTTGAGAAAGAAAAACACCAAAGTTGGTGACATCACACTTCCTGATTTTAAATTATATTACAAAGCTATAGTTATCAAAACACTATAATAATGACATAAAAACAGATATATAGACCAATGGAACAGAAGAGAAACAGAATAGAATGAAACAGACATACATCCATACATATACGGTCAACTAATCTTTGATAAATGGGGAAAGGATAGTCTCCTCAATAAACGGTGCTTGGATATCCACATGCAAAAGAAAACTGGATATCCACATGCAAAAGAATGAAAGTGGACCCTTATTTTATACCATACACAAAAATCAAGTCAAATGGATTAAATAATTATATAGATGATCTAAAACCATAAAACTCCTGGAAGAAAACATGTTAGAAAAACTCTTTGATATTGGCCTTAAGAATGATTTTTTTATATGACATCAAAAATTCACTCTGGGAGGCCGAGGCGAGAGGATCGTTGGAGCTTAGGAGTTCAAGACCAGCCTGAGCAAGAGCGAGATCCTGTCTCTACTAAAAATAGAAAGAAATTAGCTGGACAGCTAAAAATAAAATATATAGAAAAAATTAGCCGGGCATGGTGGCATATGCCTATAGTCCCAGCTACTCGGGAAGCTAAGGCAGAAGGATTGCTTGAGCCCAGGAGTTTGAGGTTGCCGTAAACTAGGGTGACACCATGGCACTCTAGCCCAGGCAACAGAGTGAGACTCTGTC
>NW_012149507.1:5469037-5469342 GCF_000956105.1 Propithecus coquereli
CTAACTTCGATTGCATACAATAACTCTACACTGAAGTTAAAACTTTCCCTCTTGACACTTTGTTACTGTTGTGACAATTTACATCAATTCATATTGTGTATCTTTTACTATATTTTCTGTTGTAGTTATTTTTAATGCTTTTTTATTTTATACCTTTTATATTAGAATTACAAGTTATTTACCATCATCACAGTAATATAATTCTGTATTCATCTATATACTTACCTTTACCAATGAATTTCATACTTTCTTATGCTACCATGTTGCTATTTAGCATCTTTTCATTTCAACTTGAAGAATTCCCT
>NW_012149507.1:5469392-5469812 GCF_000956105.1 Propithecus coquereli
ATTAATAAAGTAAAAAACACAATTGATTACACAGATTAATTTTTTCATCTTTCATGGAACAAATAGTACCTTTGTTATTTAAAATTTTCAAGAGCGCAGATCAAAAAAATCCCACTAATTCTAAAACCTCGCGTTATGAATCAACAATATAAAAAAGTAATTCCCAAGTGGCTTTATGCAGATTTTTTAAAACAAAGGAGTTTAGTTTAGTAGGAAAGGCACAAATCAGAAATTAAACAAATAAATACATAGCTACAAATTATGATGAATTCTGTGAAGGAAAAGTCCAATCCATTATCACTCTCATCCTGGACAATTGTGACATATTCCAAATACATAACACTCTTGGGCTCCCGTTTGTCACACTTTTGACAAATGCAGATCTGATTTTGCCACTTCTTTGCCTAAAATTCCTCACTG
>NW_012149507.1:5469862-5470194 GCF_000956105.1 Propithecus coquereli
CATCTATATACTTACCTTTACCAATGAATTTCATACTTTCTTATGCTACCATGTTGCTATTTAGCATCTTTTCATTTCAACTTGAAGAATTCCCTTTAGTATTTCTTGTAAGCCAGGTCTAATGGTAATGAATTCCATCAGCTTTTATTTGACTGGGAAAGTCTTTACCTCTCTCATTTCTGAAGAACAAGTTTTCAAGCTATAGTATTCTTGGCTGGAAGTTTTTTCTTTAAGTATATTGAATATGTGATCCCACTCTCTTCTGGCTTTCAAGATTTATGCTGAAAATCTACTGATAGTCACATGGAATTTCCATTATACTCTTGCTGCTT
>NW_012149507.1:5472009-5473368 GCF_000956105.1 Propithecus coquereli
ATTCCAAATACATAACACTCTTGGGCTCCCGTTTGTCACACTTTTGACAAATGCAGATCTGATTTTGCCACTTCTTTGCCTAAAATTCCTCACTGGTTTCTCACTATTGTGATGATAAAAACCAAATTTTTTAAAATGAATCTTGAAATGGACTTTAAAGCCCTGTATAATCCTGGCTCCTTCCTTATTTCTTCAGCATCACCTTGCCCCTCCCTGTAATCAGCCCCATAAACAAATTTCAATGACCCTTAATCCTCTCCCTTAACTAACTAGTTGAGCTTTTGAGTTGTTTCCCAGAAACAGTGGTGGATTTTCTGCAAGGCAAAGGAGCTGGGATTCTGAAGGCTTCCGGGCAGACTTCCTGATGCCAAGACTCACCATCCCCCACAACCTGCCCCCAAAACAGGTAGCCTGTTGTTAGTTATACCACGACCTGCCCCAAAGCACATGACCCCTCCTTTAAAAGCTCGTGATCTCTGTTAGTTGGAGAGATGGATTTGAGGAGGTTTCTGCATTCATTTCTTCCTTGGCAATCCTCATCTCAAGAATTGGATCTTTGTGGGAAGAGTAACTGGACCTAAGCCAAAACCCACTTGTGGTTTTGACAGCATCCCTAACTCTTCCCTGTGTACCTCAGCCTCCTGGACTCCCTCAGTCCTCCAGCTTCCTCTGACTTTTAATATAGCTTCCCTATTCCTAGAACATTCTCTATGTCTCGCCTCACCCCCACCACTCCTGCCCCTTTGCCTATTCAGCCTACAGATCTCAGTTGTGAGACAGCTCAAATCTCAGTTTCAGGGAAGCCTTTCCTGATCTAGGCTACTTGATCAGGTTCAGTGTTTTATAGCCTCATATTTTCCTGCACTTTTTCTTCAAAGCATCTATTGTAATTTCTTACTATTAATATATATTTTAATGATTATTTGATTAATGTTATCTCTTGTCCTAAACTGAAAACTCCATTAACACAGGGACAATGCCAATTTTTTTTCATAACCCTTGAACTCCCAGTACTAGTACCACGGCAGAAACACAGATAGTGGTTAACATATCCTTGTAAACACATTTTGGGTTCTCTCCTTTAGGTTGGAGTAGAGGGGTATGTGGATACTCCCTTATACCCTCCCTTATACATCCCACAATGAGTTTAAACAAAGTAACAGCTGTGAAAGAAGGACTCTCCAAGAAGCAGAGTCTACTTGGGTCTTAAAGGGTGAATAGAATTCAGAAAGGTAGAAAAATGGAGTAGACCAGCGGTGCTGTGGAAAGTCTAATAAATGAATGAAAACATTGAATACACCACTCCCTTATGACCAGAGAATGCCCATTCTTTTCTCAGAATAAGGTTCTGCTTATACA
>NW_012149507.1:5473418-5473750 GCF_000956105.1 Propithecus coquereli
CATCTATATACTTACCTTTACCAATGAATTTCATACTTTCTTATGCTACCATGTTGCTATTTAGCATCTTTTCATTTCAACTTGAAGAATTCCCTCTAGTATTTCTTGTAAGCCAGGTCTAATGGTAATGAATTCCATCAGCTTTTATTTGACTGTGAAAGTCTTTACCTCTCTCATTTCTGAAGAACAAGTTTTCAAGCTATAGTATTCTTGGCTGGCAGTTTTTTCTTTAAGTGCATTGAATATGTGATCCCACTCTCTTCTGGCTTTCAAGATTTATGCTGAAAATCTACTGATAGTCACATGGAATTTCCATTATACTCTTGCTGCTT
>NW_012149507.1:5473800-5474133 GCF_000956105.1 Propithecus coquereli
GAAAGTCTAATAAATGAATGAAAACATTGAATACACCACTCCCTTATGACCAGAGAATGCCCATTCTTTTCTCAGAATAAGGTTCTGCTTATACAGGACAATTTCTTTAAGAGAATGTGTGTAAGAACTTGTATAGACTCTCATTAAGAATTCCCATAAATATACCTCATTTTAATTATAATAGCTATCATTTTTATTCAGCCCTATTCAGTACCAGATATTCAGTGCATTTAAAATGTATTATTGCATTTAACCTCAAGCCCTAGCTGCTACTGTTATGTCAATTTTTATTAAAAAGGATGCTCAATTTGAAACTCCAATTTGGTTTCCTAA
>NW_012149507.1:5474183-5475416 GCF_000956105.1 Propithecus coquereli
GGTTTTGCCAAAATTGAAGCTCCTTTTACCTTCCAGGAACTTATATCATCCCCACCACCTCACCACCCCCTACGCCTTCCCCCGCCCGCCCCACACACAAAAATAGAACAATTCTTCCAGTTCTTTTCTTTGGTGAGATATTCTTAAATTCATCTGAACTCAATTGGAATTTCAGAGAGAAAACAATTTCCAGAAAAACCTTCTTGGAAACATAGTTTCATTTCAGTGTAGAAACTGCAAAAATCACTAGCCTGCATTTGTGGGAAATATTTTCCTCCATATGTTACAGTAAGTGTTACAGCAAGTGGTTCCGAGGACAAACCGAGCCACACATGGAGAGTCGGAGAATCAAAGTTTATTCACCAGCGAGCTCAGAGGGGTCTCACCACTAAATTCTGAGCCCTGTCTACCTAATTTTTCACAATTTTATTAAGTTGGGGTGGTCTGAGGGGTGGGGTATCAATCAGGTGGCTAATGCTTGCCAGGTAATAGGTTAGTTGATGTGTCAGGTAATAGGTTAGTATTATGTTGATGTTCCAGGTTATAGGGTAGTTGATGCACCGCTTAATAGGTTTAGTGTTATGCTGATGTGCCAGGTAATAGATTAGTTGATGAGCCAGGTAATAGGTTAGTATTATGCTGATGGAGGTCTTCCGTGAGGGGTGGGGGTCTCAGGTGGCTGATGTGCCAAGTAATAGATGGGGGTTTTCCTTATCACATATACTTAACCATCATAGAAGAGTATTTCAATGAAAGTTCTCTATTTGCATTCTAGGGTCTATTTATTTTATATCATCATGTCAATTGCCATAATCTAAAATTAGTGGTCTCACAAGATGAATGAAGAACCTAAAAATGGTTTTATGTAGCAAAAATGTAATCATCTGGCAATGGCCGCTGAGTAATGAACAAGAGAGATTCGACACTCCATACCCTGCCTCCCTTCATCCTCAGTCAGCTTGACGTTGTCTGATAAGTACTTTGCACCATGGATTAACCACACAGCCACGGCCTGATGGGGCCCCAGAGGTGCACACAAGGAATACTCTTCTCCTCTTAATGCCCTTATCTTCCCTCCTGGGGACATTCAGATGTCAAGGTCTCCATTTTTCCTTTTGGTTTCATTCCTCACAATTTAGTTCTGCCTCAGGCAATCATCTCATACAGAAACATCCCCTTCCACTCCCTTCCTCATTTCCATTCCTTGACTGGAAACTTGACTCAAGAGAATAC
>NW_012149507.1:5475466-5475915 GCF_000956105.1 Propithecus coquereli
TATTATTGCATTTAACCTCAAGCCCTAGCTGCTACTGTTATGTCAATTTTTATTAAAAAGGATGCTCAATTTGAAACTCCAATTTGGTTTCCTAATGGTGGCTCCACTCTTAAGCAAGCAGTGATGGCCCCACCCTTCAGAAACCCAGTGCTTTCTTGTGCCTTCCTTGAAATTATCTGAAGATCTTATCTGGGGCCTGGGAGGGACGTGCTGAGCAATGCTATTTAGGAGGGGACACCTGAACCTGGTCCAGGACCCACAGAGGTGGCAGGGGCAGGGGCTGTACCATTTTCACCCATTGTGGCTCTCTTAGGTTCTATCCCAGAGATGGATCAAACCAGATACCTTGAGGCACTCTAAGCTTTACAGCTGTGGAGTCATTGCCTACCCTTGTTCTAGGAGGCAAATCTCTCCCCCACTGGGCAGGACAGTATCTATTCCCCAGAATT
>NW_012149507.1:5476109-5476729 GCF_000956105.1 Propithecus coquereli
TTTGCATTCTAGGGTCTATTTATTTTATATCATCATGTCAATTGCCATAATCTAAAATTAGTGGTCTCACAAGATGAATGAAGAACCTAAAAATGTAATCATCTGGCAATGGCCGCTGAGTAATGAACAAGAGAGATTCGACACTCCATACCCTGCCTCCCTTCATCCTTAGTCACCTTGACGTTGTCTGATAAGTACTTTGCACCATGGATTAACCACACAGCCACAGCCTGATGGGGCCCCAGAGGTGCACACAAGGAATACTCTTCTCCTCTTAATGCCTTTATCTTCCCTCCTGGGGACATTCAGATGTCAAGGTCTCCATTTTTCCTTTTGGTTTCATTCCTCACAATTTAGTTCTGCCTCAGGCAATCATCTCATACAAAAACATCCTCTTCTACTCCCTTCCTCATTTTCATTCCTTGACTGGAAACTTGACTCAAGAGAATACCCACAGACTCCACTCTGTCTCTCCAGCATCTGCAGGGCCTGCTTTGGAGACACAGAGGGCCCCACGGGGACCATCTGCATTTTCTAGGCCGGTGCTGTCCAGTAGATCGTTCCGCAATGATGAAAATATTCTTTAATATGTGGCTATTGCTCACTCTAAATAGGCTGAA
>NW_012149507.1:5478156-5481904 GCF_000956105.1 Propithecus coquereli
TTTTTTTTTTTTTTTTTTTCTGTTGTAATGAAATGTCTACTTGTCACCGCATCTTCTCCTCTGTTGGAGGGCCTGAGGGCCTTTTGATTGTCATGACTTCTTTTTGTGTTCTCTGAGGTGGTGGCCTGGGTAGAACTGGGAATAGCATCAGTATCAGCTGGGTGGTGAGATGTCCCAGATGCTGATGTGTGGTCTTGCTACACAGTGCACAACCTGAACTCCTGTTCCCAATTTAAAACCTACCAACTACACAATGAGACCATTCCTAAAGGGTAAAATTACTAATTTTTTATGGGACCCTAATAAGTGCAAATATATGTTTAACCTCCAAAGTAAGCAATCAGAACAACGTAAAAGGATGTATAAATAATACGCAAATAGAGGGGGAAAGTGAGATAATATAAAATACATGATTAATAAACAACAGGTAAGAAAATAGAGAAAATAGAACAGGTAACACAAACAGAAAAGAAATAGTAGATGGTAAATTTAAACCCCAATATATCAGAAATTATATTAAATTTAAGTAGGCTATTTCTCATTTTTTTTTTCAAACATCCTATCTATGTGCTTTAAAAAAATCCAGAAGAATCTACAGATAAACTATTGGAATAAGCAAAATCGCTAAGGTCAATATAAAAAGTCAATTGTATCTTTATATACGAGCCAAAAACAATAACTGAATTTTAAAAATGCCATTTGCCATAATCACAAATAACTACAAATACTTAGGAATAATAAAATAAATGTAAGATTTTTCCAATGAAAGGTGAAGTTTATGTCTCCTTCCCTTAAATTTGGGCTGGTCTTTGTTACTTGCTTGCTATGGATAGAAGGCAGTAGAAGTTACGCTCATTGCGAGACTTCTGAGGCTGGGTCAGAAGACCCCTTAGCTTCGACCTGGTTCATTTGGAATCTTTGATTTATGGATGTTCCGTAATAGGATGCTTCAGAGAAGGAACCTGCTACCATGCTGTGAGAAGCCCAAGCCATGAGAGAGGCAGTGGTAGGTGCCCCAGTCAACAGCCCCATCTGTGCCCTGATTTTGAGCCTTCCCAGGCCAGGTGGCAGACATGCAAGTGAAGGAGCTGCTGGATGATTCTAGAGTCTTTCCAGCCAAGGTCTCAGATGTGCTGGAGCAGAGAAAAGCTTATCCCCTCTGTCCCCATTCTGAATTCTTGACCCACAGAATCTGTGAGCATAAAAACATGATTTTTTTATGCCACTAAGTTGTGAAGTGGTTTGTTAAGCAGCAGTAGATAACCAGAATAGGTTTCTTGTCGCTCCATAAATTAATATAACTATATTAGAGACAGAAATGGTCTCAGGAGTTTTGCAGGGCTCTGTCCTGAAAGAATATGTGAACATGTTAGTTTGCATGTCAAAAGCTGCTCCACCTCAGGAGGGCATCTCAAAAGGTCAGCAGCAGCTGCTTTCCAAGGTGACGCTGTGGTCTCAACCCCGTGGTTCTCACCTGCTTTGAAGGACAAAGCAAGGTCTACATGGAATCACGGGATGAGAGCTGATCAAAGAGTGTCCGCCCAGAGACAGATACCTGCAGCTAAAAACAATTAGCCCAAGGGACAGTTCCTGCTTGACTTCTGATGACCTGTCTCTGCAATAACTAGAAAAAGAAATATGGAGCCAATATATCTCTGTTTAACCCTTCTGTTAAGTAATAGCTTTATCTTAGAACTTAGAAGTTTGCCCTTGAAAGATTTTGTAACCAGAGTTAGTTAAGGGATCTATAGAAGCCTTTTGAAAGACTTTTAACCCAATATGAACTACCTGTTATTATGTAAATCTGTTACCTCTGGCAACTGATCTCTGTACCTATAAATGCCCATGCGAAACTTTATTCTGGGTCTTATGATTAACAGGGATATCTTAAAGACCCCTGAGTATCATGCTTTTTGCCTTTTGTCTTTATAAATCCATAAAACTATACTTTTGTCTCTGTGTATTCTTTTATTTCTGTTATTTTCCATTTTCTATTATTTTCTTATCCTTGCGACGATCCCTACCTAAGGGACTCGATTTTTTGCTGGGAGTGTAGCTAACTCCCCACAGTTTCTGAATCAAAATTTATAAAATATTATTAGGAGAAGTTAGTACAATGTTAATGGCTTGAAATATAGTAAACATGTCATTTCTCCCTATATAGATTAATATAAAGAACAAGATTCCTGTAAAAATTCCAGAACTATTTTTATGGAATTTGACAAAATGATTTTAACATTTATATGAAATGCAAGGCCCAAGAATAACCAATATCATATTGAAGAAGAAAAAGGAAAAAAAAGTAGTTTCCACACTACTGTGAATTAAGACCTACTGAAGACACAGTAAGTAAACAGTGTGGTTTTAGCCATAAACAAAGACAAACAGACTGATGAAATAGATTTAAAGGGTCCACGAAGAAACAACACATATGGAGCCACTTCATTTCTGATAAAGGTGACCTTGCAGAGCAGCAGGGAAAGACGACCATTCAATAGACGGTGTTAATTGGGTATCTACATGTGGAAAAAGGGTCTTGATCCTTAACTAATACCAAGCACAACAGTCAATTTCAGGTGGATTGAGATCCACTTGCTATAGGGTTGTAGACCAACTAGTGCTGCCCCTTGGAACTTTCTACATTGATGAGAGTATTCTCTATCTGTGGCATCTACAGCACTAGCCACATAGAACTGCTGAGAACTTGAAATTTGGCTGAGTAACAACATTTAAAATTGTATTTCTTTTTCATTAATGTAAATTTAAATAGCCATATGTGGCTATTGGCTACTGTATCGGACATTACACTTTAAGAAGATAATATATTAGTATATCTTTATGACCATAGGATAAAGAAAGATTTCTTAAATAGGACATAAAAATGCTCTAATCATAAAGAAAAAAATTGATAAATTAAGAATTTGTCATGACAAGATACTATTAAATTGTTAAAATGTAAGTTTATAGGACAAAATCCTTTGCAAAATACAGAAACTACAAAAGACTAATATCCAGAATATAAAAAGTATCCCAACAAATCATTTAGGAAAACACAGCTCAGTGGGAAAATACATAAAAGTCTTAAAAGGTGATTTATAAAGAAGATATCCAAATAGTCAATGAACATGTAAAAAGGTATTTTTAGAAGTAGGAAATTATAAAGTAGAACCACAATGTGATAATAGTAACTTTACCCACCAGAACAGCTGAAATAGAAAAGACCAGAAATGCAGAAACCCTGGGAATCCATTTTGGGTGTGTACACCGGAATCACTGCTGCACAGGATTCCCCGAAACAAATCCTAATCAAACATGGCTTGAATACGCTTCAAGAATGATGGTGGAACAAAGCAGGCTCTGACTAAAAAAAGTGAGTCTACAGATTTATACTGAAAGGACTTTACAGATTGTTAGTTCAGAGAGAAAAATATAGAAATCCTAATAAAGAAAGGAGGATGGACAAGGAAATTTATAAATGTGGGTAAAACTCAACAAACATTGCTTGTGAAAAATAATGTTACTGTGGTCAAATTTTGACTACCTTGAGGAGAAAAAAATTAAGGCAGAATTAAAATTCTAAAATCTAAGACAGGATAAATTTTACCTAAGGAAGAACAATAGATTTTTTTTAAAGTAATTTTTTAAGACAACTTTAAAAAATACATGCACCTACTCACAGTACCTTATTTGGTAAGTCTGACATATAGACACACCTATGAAACAATCGCCATGATCAAGACAAAACTCT
>NW_012149507.1:5482019-5483025 GCF_000956105.1 Propithecus coquereli
GGCTTATATATGTTTTAAAGTTGGGGGATGGGGGTTTTCTGGGGCGAAGAATTTTGGTGTGAAAAGTGGGGAGTTCTTTGTTGTAGTTTTAGGGTGGGTGTTGAGAAGCAGGAGGGGCTGGTAGTATGTGTGGATTCCAGAAACTTCTCTTATCTGGGAGAACATTTAGGTGTGGTTAATCTTTCTTCTTTAGGGAGGGGAGGGGTGCCCGCCACCAACCTTACAAGTATTGTCTCATTCTTCATATTGATGATTCTGGGGAATGGGTAAAGTTAATGTAACAGAGCAGTCATCCCTTTTCCCATAGATATGGAAGAGAAATTTTGAAAGTAGGAATATATAACAGAGGGAATGGCCTGGAAAACTTCCCCCACCCTTTTGGGAACTGCAGCCTGGCCTACATCCCTGAGGCAAGTTAAGTCTTTTGTTAAAACTCCCAGGTGGTGCCAGCCCCCAGGTGGGCGGCTGGTTGAGCTCACAGGCTTTGTTTTTGGCAGAGATGGGAAGATTAGAATAGTTAACCATGGTAATTGCCTGAAGCCGAGAACCCTTCCTTTAAAAGCTCTGACTCAAAACAAACAAACAAACAAACAAACAAACAAAACACAACAAAAAAAATAAAAGCTCTGTATCTCTGCCTATGTTCAGGAAATTTGGGATTTTGAGATGAGAAGACCTACCATATCTCCTCCTTTGCTGGCCAAGTAGACTGTCTTTCCTTCCTCCTCAAATCGTTTGCCTTTGTTCTTTTGATTCGGCCTCGTGGACAAGTGGCCGAGCTTTTGGTAACATTAGGGTATCACCCAGGTCACTGCCTTTCCTTTTGTCCTCCGAATTTCATCCCCCAAATATTATTAGTATGACATCCAGCCAATTGCAAAACTCTCTTTGGAAATTTATATTTGTTTATGTACATATTTATCTCTGCTAAATCATTTTAATCAGCTTAGCATTAAGGAAAACTTTCAGACACTCAGATCTTTAGTCTTACAATTTTGGTGTTTTT
>NW_012149507.1:5486934-5493526 GCF_000956105.1 Propithecus coquereli
AAAAAATTATGCAAGACAACTACTAACTAAAATAAAATCAGCCAAAATATAGACTCAAAGGCAAGAAGCATTAAGGAAAACATGTATATTACAAATGAAAAATAGAAAAATTCAAGAGGAATTTATGCTAATTCACAACTAGTACATGGCAAATAAAATAGATGCAAAGTATGTAAAACTAAAGTTGATGCAATTTGTGAACAAATCAACACCCCCAAAACCATAGTGGGAGATTTTAGGATATGTTTTTCAATCATTGATAATGAGTCAGACGAATAATTACTAAGGATATCTGTACCTTGGATAACGCAATTAAGCTTGACATACTGGCAAAATATAGAGTTGAACGAACTCTAATTAGAGAATCTACATTCCTCTCAAACACACATTAATTAGTTGCCAAAACTGATAACATAGTAAACCACAGGATACGTTTCAACGAATTTTGATAAATCACATATTATGCACACCATGTTATCTCAACACAATGTAATTAAGTCAGAGATCAATAATGCAAAGACAACAAAAAAGTCTTCAGAAATTTAGAAATTTACAGACAGGCATTAAAAATAACTGATCAAAGAAGAACTCACCCCGGGAATTAGTATTTTATTTTTTCATTGCCAATCCTAAAACTATTTGGTTTTTTGTCACATTTCTTAAACACTTCTGAGAGTTTGCTTTTACGCTTTGTGAGGACATTTCAGGAGTGGCCTCACCCAGTGCAAGAAGAGAAAATATTACAATATCCCTGTGAAGATTTCTAGAGCTTTCTCTGTGCAGCTGCCTCATCTCTGTTGTGTTTTCCTGTAAATCTAGCTGCTTCTGCCACCCCAAACAGGGACTGACCTTTCTCTCCTCAGCTCTAGGAGACAGCTCAGCTCGCTCTGCCTGGGGTCTCTGTGCCCGTGTCCCTGCTGGAAAAAGCCTCAAGGCTAAAAGCTGGGCTATTGTTGGTGCAGCTAGTTTCTTTCTCATTGCTTAGAGATCACAACCCTGTGTTGCCTGTCGTATGATGTCTAAAAATAATTGGTTTGTATATTTATATTTATTATCTTTCTATTGCATATATATCTTTACACATAAAATTACATATTTTATCCTGTTTTCTAGTAGTTCGTGGTGAGAGTGCTAATCTGTATGCAGTTACATCCCTGCTTAGGATGTTTCCCCTCTTCCTTGGTGCTGCCTCCAATCTAGGGGAATCTTGCCTCTTGCTCCCTTCCTGCCCTCACATGCTTTCTCCCTCTTTCCTCCTGTCATGGGCAAGCTAACACAATCTCTTCAGTGTGCTTAGCCTTTAACAGAAGGCAGAAAGGGCCAAAAATTATTTCAAATTGCTCCTGCTATCTGCTAACAAAATTTCTGAGTGAAGATCTCTCAGATGCTTTTGTGTATGTGTTGCATATGTGTATGTGTGTTGGCAGAGGGCCACGTGCAGGGATTTTAAAGGCCATATAAATTGAGATTTTTAACATAATAAATTGTTTAAGCCACCCAGTTTGTGGTACTTTGTTAGGGGAGCTTTAGGAAACTGATGTCAAAAGCACAAAGCAGTTTTAGCCTAGGTACAGTTGCTTGTCCCACAAAGGTTCAGCTGTTGAGGCAAGGAGGATTGACAAGGAATTTTTTAATAAGACAGACATCTTGCCAGGAGGACAGGAGAAGCTCTCTCAAATCCATCTCCCTGAATAAGGGAAATCATGTGCTTTTAAAGGAGGGGCCATGTGCTTTGGGGGCAGGTCAAGTTGTAGCTCAAAAGGGGCTACATGCTTTGGGGGCAGGATGTTGGGGATAGTGAATTTTGGCTTCTGGAAGTCTGCCTGAGCCTTCAGAATCTCAACTCATTTGTCTTGCAGAAAATCCACCATTTCTTAACGGAGAGGAACTGAAATTTGTTCAGTGGGTTGGGGGGGAGTGTTACACTAATTCCACTAGAATTCAGCAAACCTTGATTTTGACCTGGCATTTACACCAAATCTGTGATTTGGAAAATGTTGATTAACATCTCTGTGTTTTAGTTTCCTCAGCTTAAAAAAAAATAAAGGAATGCACTAAATTAGCATTTCTCATATATATATATATATATATATCTTTATAATCTTAAGAAATATTGAGAAACCCCAAAAGCTTCTATTTATGTGATTTATAGACATCTACTATATATTTGCTGTAATAAAAATTAAACCGAGATTTAAAAAATTATTGATGAATTATTTAAAATAAGAATAAGAAACTCAGTACATGTTAAAATAAACAACATATTTACAATGTATACCAATGAAGACTATATTTTGATAAACAAGCAAACAATAACAACAAAGCTTAGATGAGTGATATTGTTTTACATTTTTGAAAATCTCTTCAATGTTTGGCTTGTTATAGCTGGGTTATAAAATATAGCTGCATTCTTATATCTACTTCTGCATTCAGTCATTAGCAATATGTGATTTTTATTTAAGTATATAAAGAAAATTCAGACTCACCCACACTTATAGGTGGGGAAGATATGGATATTTCTGAGAAGATATGGATATTTCTAAATTTGTACACCAAAACTCTATGGAGTTTATTATTTTTTTCTTAAAGATAAGGTGGTCTATGAAATCTGAAACCTCATCAATAAGCTTTTTATTCTTTGTTAATTAAAGTCTCCTCTCCTTCTTGTATGTTGAATGGCTTTTTTACCCATGCATGATTTTTTGTCAAAATGTGCTGGTCTTTTGAAAAATATCGGGTCACTGAGTTATGCAGATTTTTAGATGTTGACACATTTTACTATTTAATATAGAAAATCACATTTGCAAATAAGCTGTTAAGCTCACAGTTGCAGGTACAAGTTTTTCTAAATTCTAATTTTTGTTTGAAAGCTCAAATTTTATTAATATCAAAAAAATAAAATAAATTATTCTGAAAGTGACAAGCTCTCTTTATTCATTTTTGAGACAATGATTGCTAAATTCACAATTTTGAATGAGCATACTTTGTCCTTTCAAACTTATCTTTAACAATAAAACTGCTTGCTGTACCTAAAAACAAAGAAAGGTTAATTCGGTTCCCATTTAAACAATGGTCCAAGTCATTTTCTTCCAGACAGCCATTGTACTTTGACATGCTCCAGAGGTACTTTGTATATCTCTCCCATGTCTTTACAAAGAATATGAAAAATGCATGTGTTTCAGTGTTGTCATTTAATAAAATTAATAACTTTTACTGTTTCAGCAGGACATTCTTGAGTGAAACTTCTTTTTCTCTGTGAGTAGGTGATGGACAAAAAAAAAAAAAGAATATTAGCACAATTTGGTATTTTGATGTATGCCAATTGCCAGAAGTTTTACCCACCATTGTTTTTTACATCATCAGCATAAATTTCGATCCAGTGAAAAGGGGCAAATAAAGTCCTAATGTTAATATAATCATAAAAATAGTTTTTATCTTATGAGCCTCCTGAAAAGATCTTGGGGTTCCTTTAGAGGTCTGCAGACCGCACTATTAGAACCGCTGGGCTATATGCTTTGAGGGTCCTTAACATGCATTTCTTTCATGTTTTCCTGTAAAATTTTCCTATGAGTCATTTTGTAATATGTAAAACACATTGCTCTCATTTGTAATTTATTTATCTAGTAATGGAAATACTTTGTGGACAAGAAGAAAAGCCATCATCTAACTCCCTGGGGTACTGTGTAGTCCTGGAAGACTTAGGAAGATCTCCCCAGTAGTCAATCGGCAGCATATGCGAGTTTGAAGATTGGACTCGTGTTCCCAGATATTACACAGATCTGTGGTCCCCAATGCCCAGGCTGTGGACCACTGTGGTCTGGCCCACAGGCTGCTAGAAATCAGGCTGCACAGCAGGAAGTGAGCTGTGAGTGAGAGAAGCTTCATCTGCATTTACAGCCATTCCCCACCACTCCCATCACCGCATAAGCTCCGCCTCCTGTCAGATGGGCTGCAGCGTTAGATTCTCACAGGATTTCGAACCTTACCGTAAACTGCACATGCGAGGGATCTAGGTTGTGCTCCTTATGAGAATCTAGTGCCTGATGACCTGAGGTGGAGCTGAGGCGGTGATGCTAGCACTGGGGAGCGGCTGCAAGTACAGATTATCATTAGCAGAGAGGTTTGACTGCACAATAAATGTAATGCACCTGAATCATCCCGAAACCATATCCCCCGCCCCCGCACCACCCCCTCTGGTCCATGGAAAAATTGTTTTTTCGTGAAACCAGTCCCTGGTGCTAAAAAGGTTGGGGACCGCTGACACAGATGGTCAAATGAAATGTTTTACTTTCTCCTGGCAGGAAGGCACCTGTGTAGGGGCTAGAGAAGATCATGAAAAAGACAGGACCAACTCCGTGCAAATTTTCTCAGCATAGAGGTCTTCTGTTATTTATGAACCTGAGCCAACATATGTTTTGAATTATATTCTCAACACAAACAGCAAATTTCTTTTGAGAAACCTAATTCCATCTGAATGTTAAAAACCTTTTAAAAAATTTTGTATAGTTATTTTTCATAGCTGAATGATCAGCAGCGGTCACAATTTTTCAGCATTAACATTTAACTCAAAGGGGCAAATTACAATTACTGGGAAAACATTTAATGAATATTTCAATAAAAACATTTACAATCCAAGGTGGATGAGAATGGTTTTGAGTCTGACTCATACACTGAGATTTACTAGACCTGTGCCCTAAAAGACATAATTGTGAAATTCAATTACCTTGTATCTAAATACATCCATTCCATCTAGAATCAAAAGACATTTACTACTGGTAATAAAATAGTTTAATGATGCATATAGAAATTTGTAATGGATGTTTGCTTAGAGAAATAAATTACTATCAAATTCAATAAAATTCAGTTTGGTTTTTGTAGGTAGTATGCATTTTTAGTAGCTTTTGTTGTCAAGTCAAAACTGAAGATAAATAAGGAGAAAAAATAGAATTGATCCTAAGGAAAACTTGTTTCATAATATTTTACTTCAATTTTATTGGTCATTCCGTTGTACGTATTTGCCAGAGCACTAGGCATTATTGGTGGAACTATTTTTCCAGATTAATGTCTTAAAGGATTGGTAAATAAATATATCGCAGAGGAGAAGGCACTGCCAAGAAAGAAAATGTTTATTTCCCTCACTTGGTCCTCTTCAAAATGAAAAACTTAATGGTATGAAACAGAGGCTTGGATTACTAAGAGCATACTATTTTAGAAAGTAATAAAGGAAGAAAATAGAAAAGGAACAGAGGCAAGGAAGAAGGAAGGATTTTAAGAGTAATTGTTTCATATTTCTTCATATCTTTCACGATGTCCCTTAGTGCTTTGCACACAGTAGGTGTCAGAATGTTTCAGGGTCTCTCAGTGGTTCAAAGAAGGTAATAACATATTATGATCTAGCCCATTGGATACATCTGCAATATATTTAAAATATGTGATTATTATTTATATTTGTAATACATCTGTACCGCTGACCTACAGCTTAGAATCAGAAGACTGATTAGGAATAGAGTCAGTGATGGTTATGGAGACAAAAAGTGACTCTCAGAAAGAAAATTAATCAACACAGCAAAGATCGTGAGGGCCAGAGAAACATTCAGCCCCCTTATACTTTGAGAAAATACAGTGTTCCACAGGGATCCTGGCATTTAAACAAAAATCTTCGAGCAACTTTGATATGCTTGGCTTGCAGATTGCAAGAAGCCACAGAAAGTAAGGCAAATGACAGCTCGCCTGCTCAGGTTGTTGGACCAACAAGAGACTTTAAGTACAATCGTCTATTTACCAGGTGAGGAAGTATCATTAACAACTGGAAATGTGGTGATGAAGGAACCAACAAAAGGAAAATTGTCAGCTTCCTATACCAACCATGGAGTTGAAGTTTGCTTTTTTTGTTTGTTTCCTTGTTAATCAAACTTGCCAGTATAGTCTGTGTGTCCATAATGATAGGCGAGGTGAGTATGTCAGTATGTTGAGTAAGATCACCGCTTGCGTAAGTGGAATGATTATTATAAAGTAAGAAATGTAATAAACAAAATGGGAGATTAAGAAATTCTTAATTGGTATGTTCTGGCCTCGGAAAAAGAAATGCTAAGATTATCTTAGATTGTGTTCAGATAACAATTTTGCATTTCAAAATGCTTTCAGAATTATCTCATTTTAGCCTAGATCTAGAATCTAGATCTAGATCGCATTGTAGCCTATAATCTAGAAGGTTTTCATATTTATTTTTCCCTGTTTCAGAATACTAACAAATATTCTTTGCTTGACCAAACTTTATACTGGCTCCTGAACCTTCTCCTAGGTCTGTCTGTGCATTTCCTTAAAAAATTCAGTTTCTACAAGAACCCTGCTAAATCAGTTTAACAAGAACCCCTTACTCTTGGCCGGGCGCGGTGGCTCATGCCTATAATCCTAGCACTCTGGGAGGCCGAGGCAGGTGGATGGCTCAAGGTCAGGAGTTTGAGATCAGCCTGAGCAAGAGCGAGACCCCGTCTCTACTAAAAATAGAAAAGAAACTATCTGGACAACTAAAAAAATATATGTATAGAAAAAATTAGCCGGGCATGGTGGCGCATGCCTGTAGTCCCAGCTA
>NW_012149507.1:5494738-5496255 GCF_000956105.1 Propithecus coquereli
CATATCATCATACCCAAAGAAACTAATACAAATTATTTTAATTTTGTCATATACATTTCTATTACATGTATCATGATTTTTACTATTTCCTACAGCAATAGATAGATCCATAAAATATTCCTTAAATTTTTATTCTTTAAAAAATTTCAATTCTGAAAAATTTTTTAAAAACACCAAAATACCAATAGACTGAAAAACATTAATAGTAAGGAGCCTAACTCTGGATAGCATAAACTTAACTAATTTCATTTGTCATCAAAGACCACACAATGTTTTAAAATTTGAGGCTATTATAATGTTTTGTAAAACTATTCTAATACATCTCACACCTTGTCTAAATAGAATCTAATTGGTTTAATAGCATTTAGGCAAGAATAATTGTAAGGTTAATTTGATATGTGTTCTGTTAAGGTGTTCTTATTTTCAAAATTGTATTGGCTATTCTTGATCCTTTTAATTAAATATAAATTTTTGAATTAGATTATAAATTTCCATCAAAAAATCATTCAGGGATGTTGATTTTGACTGCCTTAAAACTACAGAACAATTTCGGGAGAATTAATATTTTTGTAATCCATAAACAAAGTATATTTCGCCATTACTTTAGGTTTTCCTTGATTTCTCTCAATAACTTTATGTAGTTTTCTTGGTAAAGATAATGCACTTCCTTTGTTAGATTTATTCTTAGGTATTTGCCTTTTTAAATGCAATTGTAAACAGTATAATTTTAACATTTCTTTTTCTGTTCATTTGTTGCTTGTAAATAAGAATTCAATTTATTTTCATATGCTGAACTGTTAATAATATCAAACATTCTTCTTAAATTCATCATTAGTTCAAATAGTTTGAATAGAAGTCATGGCAGCAAACATCCTTATGTTCTCTCTGATCACAGGAGAGTGCTTTCAATCTTTCATCAACAGATATATTTTCCATAGATTTTTGGAAGATATTTATTATCACATTAGGGTTGTGTTATTCTATTATTAGTTTATAAATAATTGAAAAAATCATCAATGAGTATTGAATTTTAGCATGTTTTCTATATGTATATTAAAATAATTATAACATTTTTATCATTTATTTTGTTAATGGCATGAGTCACATTGATTTTATGAATATTAGAGTAACTTTTCAGCCCTTGCCAAGAAAACAAAAAACAAAAACAAACTTGATCATGATGTATTATCATTTTTGTTTTTACTATCTTCAGTTTGCTAATATTTTAGAGATTTTTTTATTCCATAGTAATAAAAGTGTCTGGAATGCAATTTTTTTTCCCTTGTAATGTGCTTGTCAGATTTTGGCATCAAGGTGATGCTCTGGCCACATAACCTGAGCTGAGAGGTATTTCTTCTTTTTGCACTGTTTAGGAGAGCTTGTGTTAGATCGCATGTTTTTTTTCCCTTAAATGTTCGAGAGAATTCACCAGTAAAGCCATCTGGGCCTGAAGTTTTCTTTGTGTAAAGTCTAATTATGAATTTAATATCTTTATTGAATATAAAGATATAAGATGT
>NW_012149507.1:5496455-5517866 GCF_000956105.1 Propithecus coquereli
CCTCCAACCCTTCAGCCAACACGTTCCATCTTCTGCCCACATTATTCTACCAATGCCATCCCTCCCAGTGCTCATTTTCTCTGTCCTCTTCTCAGGTTTGGACCTGTTGAGCCATCCTTTGTACTCCCTTGGACTTACTGAGTTTTCTTTTCAATTCCTATTCCTACCCCTCTGTTTCATTCTCCTGTGCAGATTCCTGTTCTTGCATGTACCTTTGAGTGATAGCGTTCCTCCAGTGCCAACCTTAACCTTCTTCTCTTAATCTTTACTGGATTATCTCCTCTATGTTGATGGTTTTGAGAGCCAAAGATATATAACTCTGTCCCTTCTTGAGCCCAAATGTGTCCAGCCTTCTAGGGAGTTTCAGTGAGTATTCCGTAAACATTTCAAATTCAGTGCTTGAATTCATTATCCCTCATCTGAGCCTCAAAACTCACCCTCCTGCAGTTGTTGGCTACTGTGTTGTGCGTGTAAATTATTTAATATTTAAATATTCTAAGTCTTTCTTGATATTTTTGCCTATTTGTAATATTAGTTACTGAGAGAGATGTGCTAAAATTCCCTTCTATGCTGTGGGTTTATCTTTATTTCCTTTTAACTTTTTGGTCTATGTAGTTTGAGGCTGTGTGTTAGGGGTGTGTAGATGTGTATCTTCCTATTGAATAGACCTTTTTACAAATTTTCTTACCTGTCAAGGTGACATTGGTAGTTGTGGTAGAACTGACACTAGAAATTCAATCTGTATCAATCACTGAGTATTTATTAAGCACTGTCCGTGGGTGGCAATGGGTGTGGATCTGACCCAAACAGACTCAAATCTCCACCGGAAAATATTTTAGGCTTAAGGAACACCAGCTCAAAATTGAGGGGGCGTCATTTTTGACAGGAATTTTTCCTACTCCTCATATCAAAGGAAAAAGATAGCCAAGGTTAACTAATCTTAATCATTAACCATTTAGAGGAGATGAGTTGAAAACTGTAATTTAAAAGGTGTGACTTGTCAACTTACTGAAGGAACCAATAATGCTTATGTTTGCTCTTACTCTAGAAAATTCAGGGTAATCATAAGAAAAGAGAGAGCTTTGAATTAACAGCTGGACAATATGGATGAACTGTAAATATAGATTTTCACATTAAATTATGGATAATTTTTTTCCCTATCATAAATTTCTTTTCCTCATGAAAAGGGTCATTACATATTTAATCCTTTGATATTTGCATAGAGTTTTGTAATGAAGATTTTAACCACTCATTGAAAATGTATTTGGCACCTACCATATGTGAAACACTCATTATAGATTTATCCTATGAGCCCATTCTTTCCAGGTATAAACAATTCAATTAACTTTATGTTTGTTTTAAAGACACAGAAAGATTATGGGCTGAATCTTACTGCCACAAAAGATAAAAAGAAAACACCCAGATATTACAAAATTCACTTGGCAAAATCTTCCTTTCCTCAGAGATAAAAATAGTCATATTCTCATCCCTGATGGAAAAAAAAAAAAAGTAAAAAAAATATACGGAAGGAGAAAACATCAGTGGCTCCAATTACATTTAGATTCTTAGCTGCATATAAGAACAGAGCGAAAAATAGATCCAGCAAAGCTAGTTATAACAGGCGCACTATTAGAAATAGAAGACTTGCTTTTTTAGGAAGTGGCAGAAATATTTAGAAATATGCAAGAATTCCTACTCAAATGTCTATATTTATTAAAAAATTAGAATCTCTATATCAGCTGACATGACAGGAAATACTGAGTGGAAGTAACACAGGATGGCAATTATTAATCTACAGATGGCCTTATCTCTGGTTGACTGAAACCGCCATGACTTGGGAACAGGAGTGTAACTCCAAATGCCAGACGCCATCCCAGATGGCAGAGCAAATCTACAAGAGAATACATTTCAACAATCATTTATATGCAAGAGTAACACTTAAGAGTTTGAAATTCACTTTCATTTTCATGCACAGGCATCATTTTCTCATGGGGCATTTACAGGCATATCTAAGAGCTGGGATCTAGGAAAACAAATTCCACTAGATTCTCTCCTTGAAACTTGATATCCAAGCATGAAGGCTTGAAAAGTCATCTATTTAAGACCTGAACTTAAATAAAATGGACACATATATGCACAGCACATATCTAGGCATCTCAAGAGATAAATATGGTTAAAATGCATGGTACGTATTACTATACTCTTGCAGCCAACCATTACTAGAGAAAATCCACATAATGGTACAGATTGATATTTGATTTACATATGTATAAATTTATGGTTTCCAACCTAGATCTGGTACAATATAGCAATCTTTTATAGGTTCCTATTTTACTTGCTCTTTTTCTTTTTTTCCCCATGTGGGCAACTCCTAACGCTTAATGATCTTTCATATGGTATCAAAACTATTCCTATTCTTCTTACTCTCAGGAGGTAATTTTGCATTCTACTTCTTGGAGAAAATAGA
Source organism: Propithecus coquereli (assembly GCF_000956105.1). Classification (NCBI taxonomy): domain Eukaryota; kingdom Metazoa; phylum Chordata; class Mammalia; order Primates; family Indriidae; genus Propithecus; species Propithecus coquereli. Next base: position 5,498,923 of record NW_012149507.1, read on the forward strand.
GGGTCCCTTCCACATCACCAAATTGAAATATTATTGATTTTTACAGCATTTCCTTCCTTCTCAGTGGAAACATTTATCTTTCTTCCTATTAAGCTATTCTCTCCACTTGTGTCTTCATTCTTCTAATCTCCTATCCAACTTCAAATCATCTTCTCTTCCCTAAGACATTAACCTCTTCTGCACTGTCTCCCTCTCATTTTGCTGTTTTAAAAGTACTCTCCCTTTAGGGGCACTCTATTCACAGCCATGCTTACGAAGAGCACCACTGATGTCTACTTCCCCCAGTCCCTCCAACCCTTCAGCCAACACGTTCCATCTTCTGCCCACATTATTCTACCAATGCCATCCCTCCCAGTGCTCATTTTCTCTGTCCTCTTCTCAGGTTTGGACCTGTTGAGCCATCCTTTGTACTCCCTTGGACTTACTGAGTTTTCTTTTCAATTCCTATTCCTACCCCTCTGTTTCATTCTCCTGTGCAGATTCCTGTTCTTGCATGTACCTTTGAGTGATAGCGTTCCTCCAGTGCCAACCTTAACCTTCTTCTCTTAATCTTTACTGGATTATCTCCTCTATGTTGATGGTTTTGAGAGCCAAAGATATATAACTCTGTCCCTTCTTGAGCCCAAATGTGTCCAGCCTTCTAGGGAGTTTCAGTGAGTATTCCGTAAACATTTCAAATTCAGTGCTTGAATTCATTATCCCTCATCTGAGCCTCAAAACTCACCCTCCTTCTCCATATAATATAATAATATCAATTGATAGGATTTGTTGAGTATTATCCTAACTGCTTCATCCCTACCATCTTCATTTCCAGATACACAAAATGAGACAGGAGAACATCAAGTAGTTTACCCAAGATTACGAGGCTAGTGACTGAATGGCTTCAGGGCCCCAAGCTCTCTACCATGACAGCCATGTACACCAAGGTTCACAGGTCCGTCTCTGCCAATTTTATAGATGAGATTGTCATTATTTCTTACCTGATCTAGTATAAAACCCTCCAAAATGGTCCTCTTAACTCTAATGTCCCCTCCTTGCATTCTATTTTCTACATAGCTGCAAAGGTTATCTTTCTAAAAGATAAATATGATCTCATTAAAGTCTTTCAATGGCTTCTTATGACCCATGACAAAGAACTAGATATTTAACATGGAATACAAGATCCTTCAAAATATGACACTGACTATTACATCTCATCTTCAGCTGATGGCCCACTGACTTCTGTTCTGCTATTTTGTTCAAGTTGTTCCTATGAGTTTTCCTTCCCCTTGTGTATCCACGTGGAGAGCATTTCCTCATTTTCAAAGACTTTGCTCAAATGTCAACTTCAAGGCCCCTTCCCAGATTATGAATTTCTCTTCTTGCGCTCCCATAACACTTTGTACATATTTGTGTTATGGTATATGTCAAATTGCTAGATTTGTTTACATGTTTTGCTTACTCTAAGCTGTAAAACCCTGATTTGTTTGTGCATAAGTTTTCTCAGCACCAAGCATATTGCTTAGTATACAGTAGGCATTTAATGTACTTTCTATGTACATATGCTAAGAAAGAAGGAAAGGAGGAAGGGAGGAAGGAATGAAGGAATGAAGGAACTGAATTCTGGAAATATGCATTAATGACTTTAATATTGAATCGGACAGAATTTTAAAGCAGGTTATTAAATATATATTTATAAATATTTAAAATCATAAATGATAATTGGAGTACAACGTGAATTTATTAAATGCATAAATAAATTAAATAAACTTATTAAGATAAATCAGATAACATATGCTGACATTTACTTTTTTGATGGGGTTAACAGTTTCTAGAGCTACGAAACGTATACAGAGTGAGTAGAGATTTCTGTAAGGCATTTGGCCAAGAGTATAGTTATATCCTTGCAAGCAAGATAGACAAAGTTGGATGGAATAATAATGCTATTAGGTAGATTTATAGCTGATTCAATTCTCCATAGAAGCCAAATGTGTCAAATTTTTGGAGTGACAAATACTGCAAAGAACTAAGATTTTGGAATCAGATACACCTAGGTTTAAATCTCACTGTGACATGTATTTGCTTTGTATCTTTAGGACCCTTAATCCGACTGACTCTAGATTTCCCTATCTGGAAAAAGGGAAACAGGGAAACAGTGTCTAACTCATAGGGCTGTTGTGGGCATTCACTAGATAAGACTTGTACTGCCTGAGAAATTATAGACTCATTAAAATATATCTCTTTATTAGTAAGGATTATGATTTTAAAGAATCAGAATCTTTAAAACATGCTCAGTCTTGAAACTGATGATATAATCTAAACAGAATCATTGTTAATTCTTATGTTATAGTTTAAATATTACCTGTCCTGTAGTGCTCTGATTTATTAGCTATTTATATAAGATTAGGGCTTTTGAGTCCAAGCTCATTATGAATCACCAATGTGGCATGATTGACATGAAAAAAAATAACAAATTTAATTTTAGCCTATATAAACAGAAACATAGCGTATAGAACAATCTGTGGGAAATTTTCTCCTCCCCACCCCATTATATTAGTCAGTTTACAGCTGGCACATTATTTCCTATTCTGGGTGCCAGAGGAGTGTGACTGGAAACCATGTCATGGGGAAAGCATTTGAAGATGCTGCTTTAATCCTAGCCAAAGGCTCACTTTAGAAAAAGTATTATAGCTGTCTTGTCATTTTTAAAGGATTAAAATATGAGCTAAGTATTAATTTTATTCAGTGGGATCTGAGAGTAGAAAAGATAGGCGTTTAAGGAAAGAGCACTTTCGCTCCATGTAAATAAAAACTTTCTTATACTTAGGGATTTTCAAACAATGAATGGGTTATTTTATAACGCAGTGTAATTCCCTGTCACTGTGCCCCCGGGAGTGCTGAGAGGTTGGGCAATCACCAGTTAGGCCACTGTGGAAGAGTTTATTGCACCAAGTTGGAAGTGAAATAGATGAGCTCTGAGGTCTAACATGCTTTGAGACCCTGCAGATTTTTGAAGCGCTATAGAGCCTGCATATTTTTTTCTTTAACTTGTTTTGTATGCTAAAAAAATGCATTAGGATATACATCACATATCTTTAAGAAATAGTTTTAGGTCAGTAGAGATATTGCCCTGGGTTTATAAGGCTTTGCTTTGATGCCCAGCTCTGTCCCTTGCTAGTTTGTGACCTTGGTCAATTTATTAATCTCTCTGAATCTAGTTTCTCATTTGAAAAAAGGGAAAACTTGTGGGATATCTGGCAAGATTAAATATTAATACAATAGAGTATTTCAATAATATTTTTGGAATACATTATCTCTTAATGAAGATATTTGTTTTGCTTCACTCTAGATGGTGTGGGTGTGAACACTAAATTATGACATTGGAGCAAATTCACTGCCAAATGATTCATTGGCAGGTGGCAAATCATTGAGAGTCTTTCACATACATTTTAATAGCAGGTGGGCTTCCGGAGACAGCTCTGTTTTCATGGCTAATATTGCTGGTTTGGGAAAAGAATCTGAATTCAAAACTTCTTTGGGGACTGGCGTACGACTGACATGGCCTGCATACGTTGTGGTCAGAGGCCACATTTTCACATGTCATCCCAGCCTGGAGGGTGAAAACAGAATAAGTTGGCAGAGTAAGTCAAGGCAAAAGCACTGGAGTGATTTTACAATATTGTCGCTCTAATTCAAGGGCAGGTGTTGCTTAGGTAACTGCTCTACTGCTGACACGTGCTATGACAGAGTCCACGGCAGTAGTAACAACGCTTGCAACCTAAGATCTCTGACAGCCTTGAAATGGAGGCATTTGTTTTCCTTTGGAAAGTGCAAGACAATGTGGCTGATAGAGAGGCACTATTTAAACTAAGGCTTATGTATTCTTGAGCTCACTCAAAATTATATATAATTATAGGGAATTATTTCATTCTCTTCCCACTATTTTTTTCTACTTATAGAAAAGTGAGTTTGAGCAAGACTGACGATGGGCAACTGTTGACCCTTCATTTTTTTCTGTGTGTAGGTGTCATGAAGCATATCATCTTCAAAAATTGAACGAGTGAAAAACTAAAGAATCTTGTCTCATTTTCTTATTAATCAAAAATTAATGATGTATTTTTAAAGCTCCTATGGTTCTGCTTAATTTCTGCTTGAGCTTAAGGAGCCTGTTAATTTATCTGAGTCCTCCTTTTCTTATCTGTGAAGTGGAGTTTACGCGGTCTACATCTTGGAGTTGTTATTGTGATTATGAAATAAATTATGAATGCATGAGCGCTGCCTGGCTCATATGATTCCTGGAAATACATGATCTCAGAAACGGATACTGTTCCCTGGGGACCTCAAATGACGTTTATTTCTTTTATATTTTCAGTACATTGAACAGATCCCATATTGTTATTTTCCTGTTTATTCATTGTCACGTGTTTTCAAAGAGAAGCTATATGAATTGCCTGAGGCCCATTTCCTGTCCAATTGGTTTCTGTTCTATTTTCCTTTTCATATTGAGAGCTAAACTAGAAGTTGACATATACAGCTCCTAAAACATTCCAAAATAGTCCAGATAATGCAGATCTGTGGAACTATCTCCTACTTCATCTCTTTTTGAAATTTTGAACAGATACAAATATGGAAAAAATAACAACCCCAAAATATATTGCTGATAGAGCTCTTATGCTCCACTTCTCCCCCTACCTCCTCTGAGAATGCTTTCCTTGAAGGGCTATGGTTCCCATAGTGTAATGTGTTCCTACCACAGCCACTTCCTCTACGGCCACCTCTACCACCATCTCCTAAACCATCACTGCCAAATCTGGTGCTAACCATGAAATTGCTTTCTGAATTGGAGGAACCAGTGGGGCATGGAAAAGAAAAGAACTAGCATCTCATTTCCTTTGTGCTGATCCAAGGACAGACGGTGGAGATGGATTAAAGACCTTCTATTTAGTGGACTGTCTCAGCCCAATAACATAAATAGCACAAAGTTAGTTTAAATGTTACATTTGCTGTACAGGTAATTGCTACCTTTTTGGGGGAGTGGGAAAAAGAGTCAAAATGTTGATTCTTGATCTTTGTTTATCTTATTTAATTTTTCATCTTTGGATGAGGATTTGGGTAATTGCATTAAGAGCAACTAGTGCCATTCTATTTTAACCAGAAGACTGATTTTCCCATAGTTTCTAATTTAAAAATAACTTGGTTTTAATGTTAATGATTTATGTATGGCTTATTCTGTAAAATATGAAAAAAATCACCATTGAAAGTTTCTGAAGTTATCTTCAAATAATATTAAGCAACTAATTAATGGATTTTACTTTTGGATAGTTCTTTAACTTTTTTTATTTCTTCAATTCTCTCTCATCTCCAGACATAAAATAATGATTTAAAATGTTTCTCCTATTCTCTTTTCATTTATATGCATGTGTATAAATATATATGTGTGTATATATATATTATATATTAACTTTTTAAATTCTTAATTCATAGTAATTCCTAATTTTCTTTACTTTTATAGTCAATATTTCATCTCATAAATTATAATTTTTAATTTTAATGTCTCATTTATATTTTGAATCTTTTATCTCATTGGGATTTAACTTTTACTCTTAAAAAAAATCCTTATTGTGGAATAATTTTAGATGAATGGAAAACTTGCAAACACAGTACAATTTCCATATTCCTTTCACCTAGCTTCCCCTAATGGAAGATATTCCTTAATGATGATATCTTATACAACCGTGATACATTTGTCAAAACTAAGATCTTAACATTAATCAATAATCTTGACTAAACCGTGGACTTTATTTGTATTATGCCAGGTTTTTCCATTAATGTCTTCCTTTTTGTTTATTTTGGGATCCAATCCAGGATATCACATTGTATTTAGTTTTCAAGTCTCCTCAGTTTCTTCCAATCTGTGACAGGTTTTCATCCCTTTATTGTTTCTTAAGACATTGACAGTTTTGAAGATTACTGGCCAGATATTTTGTAGAACATCCCTGTTTGGTTTTGGCTGATGTTTTCTCATGATAGCCTGGACTTACACGTTTCTACAGAAAAGACACAGAGATGAAGCGCCCCCTTACCTCATTATGTCATGGGCTCCATGACATCCACACGACATCACTGATGCTTAACTCGGTCTCTTAGTTGAGGTGGTGTCTACCAGGTTTCTCCACTGTAAAGTTAAACTCTTTTTCCCTTTCTATACTTTATTCTTAGAAAGTGAGTCACTAAGTCCAACTCACATTTAAGAAGAAGACATTTAAGCTCCATCTCTTGAAAGGGGTTGTATCTATATAATTTACAATGATTTTTATAAGGATGATTGCCTATCTTTCATGTGTTTATTAATTCAATTATTATTATCAGTATGAACTCATGTATATTTATATTGAAATTTGGAATTAAGATCTAATATACATTTAAAAAATGTTGGTGCTCAAATTTTTCTAGTTTTGGCTGTTGGGAGCTTTTTCAGATTGGCTTCTATTTCCTATGGATAACCCTTATCCTTTGTTTCTGGGATACCTAAGAATGTATTTTGAATATGTTGTCTATAAACTTAAGTTTCATATCAGAATTGTTAATTCATACTTCCAGGGGAAACATTTTATCAGATAGGGTGAAGTATTTATGTACAATTTCTTTTGGCTTTAGTCTGGTGGACTCAATTCCAAAGTTACTTATGTTAGCATCTTCCTCCCTAATCCTTCAATTAGATTATTTCATACATTCGCAAAATAGCTAAGCATTTTGTCAATTCTACATTCTATTGTGGAATCCCTAAACTCCTAAATTAAAAAGTATTATTTTTTAAAATCTGCATGCTATAGGTTCATTCTATGTGGTGTCTTCACACCACATAGTTCTCTGGGTTTTGACAAATGCAGTGTCATGTATCCACAATTTTAGTATCATGCAGAATAGTTTTATAGTTCTAAAAAAGTCACTGTGCTTTTTATACATAACCCTCTCACTCCACCCTTGAGCCCCTGAAAATCCAAGTTCATCTCTAGAAGTTTTATCATTTTGCATTTCATATTTAATTCTATCATCCATCTTGAGTTATTTCTTGTGAAAGATATAATGTCTTTGTCTAGATTAATTTTTTGCATATGGAGGTCCAATTTCTCAGCACCATTTGCTGAGAAGACACTACTTTGTCCATTGAATGGCCTTTATTCTTTTGTCAAAGGTCAATTGACTATATCTGTGTGGGTCTATTTCTGGGCTTTGTATTCTGTTCTATTGACCTACAAGTCTATTCTTTAACTAGTGCCACACTGGCTTGATTATTGTTGCTTTATGTTATATTAAGTCTTGAAATCTGGTGCTTGCATTTTGTTTGGAATTGTCTCGAATTTATAGATTAACTTGACAAGAACTGGTATCTTAAATTTCACTGGACATGGAATTCTAGTTGGCAGTTAGGTTGTTTGTTTTTTTCTTTCAACACTAAATATTTCACTGTTTTCTCTTCTTGCTTGCATAATTCATGATCAGAAGTCCTCTGGAATTCTTACCCTTGTTTCTCTGTAGGTAAGGTGCTTTTATTCCCTCTCTGGCTTTTTCAAGATTTCCTGTCTGTCATTGTTTTTTTTATAGTTTGAATAAGATTTTCCCAGATGTAGATTGTTGTGTTATTTATTCCAGCTTGGTATTCTTGGAGTTTAAAGTTGGTGCCATTCAATGAATATAGAGAAAAGCTAAAAGTTTAATTTAAGGCCATTGCAACCATGTATATAGACAGGACCATCAACCTCTGGATCTCTCAAGAATTAAGTTTTGTTTCACTTTGTCAGAAGATCACCAGGAAGCTAAGGTGTACTTTGAAGGACAAGGGAATGTGGAGGAGGAAAACTGTTTTAGCTATAGTCTCATGACCAGCTGCAGAAATATGGACTCTAGCCTCTCTATATATTACCTTTCATGATGAATATTTTTAAAAATATTTTTAACTGCTTTAAAAGTTTTTTCATCTTCCCATTCCCTGTTATTTTGTAAAGAAGGTATTGGTGAGGAATAAGTTTGCAATTTAATTAATCAATTATAAGATACAGACATGTTGCTACAATAAACCTAGGGAAAGAATAGGCACCGCCAGGGCACAATCGCCAGAGCTGAATGGAGTAACTGACAAAAATTTGTTTCCCCTGGAGATGAAGGTACAGGGAGATTTTTGTTGCATGGCCATTTTAACATTGCACTAGGAGAAAGTATTTTTTAAATGTAAGTTGGGGGAAGGACACCTATGCATTTGGGCAGACAAAGAAGTGGACTATGACCGATATTTGCCTTTTTTGCTTACCCAGCTTTGAAATATTATTCTCATTTTTGAAAGTGCCAAGGTAGTTGGGGTGATAAAGAGGAGGTAGATTTTTCCTCTCCAAATTTCCTCTCAGGTAGCACTTGGGTTCTTAACTGAGACCAATCACATGCTAGCACCTATAATCTGGCTGTCTAGAGAAAGTAATGAAAAGATGAACAGTTCCACATTTTGTCTGTCGTGGTAGCAACAGCGTCTGAGATTGGAGGCAGGAGTGCCCGTGGTGGCACACGATGCACAATAGCAGCAGTGTCATTAATGACAGTGGCACAGGCACTCCATGGAGGTGTTGGTGGTGGTACGACCCAGAGTCTCATACACACACTGGCGGCAGTCCCACAGCAGCAGGGGCAGCGATTCTAGTGGCAGTGGCAGTGGAATTTTCTCTAGCTCTATCCAATGGCATGATTTCAACTGAAGTTTTAGTTACTTGGCTTCCATTATTTTCTGTGCATTTTCAGATTTGTTTCTCAGTCTTCCTAGTGAGTCTGTGAGATTTCTAAGATTCTTCAGTTACCAAAACAATTTAAGCAGAACTCTGACTAGAACAGATGGAAACAGAATTTCAAAATAAAATCTCACCCAATAAAATTTTTAGAACCAACAGGGAGAAAAATATTTTCAGGTATGTAGGGGTCATTCTTCTAATTGAGTTATCCTATGTTGAGTTTTTAAAGAACTCCTTTGGTGTTAAAGAACACCCCACACTCTTTATGAAGCGCCAGTAATGGAACATTAAAACTTTCCAATCATCTCTCCAGCCCTGGCCAGGAGCTATGGTGCTCATTCAGCTTCTACAAGCCTGTGTTTTTGGATGGACAACATTTAGTACAATATATCTATGAAAAAAACAAAAAACCAAGATGCCCAGTAAGGTTCTAAGTATAAGTGGAACTTAATAAATATTCACTGTCAAAATCTGTGAGCTAAGAAAAAATAATCAAAACTTTGGAATACCTAGGGCATTTAATGGTGGGAAATTATTTTAGTATAATATAAATATCCAAAAGGTACTGTTTTATATTTTTATTATGTTTTCCACTCTTAAAGATTTATTTCAAACTTCCCTTCAACTTTCTCCAGTGAGAATAACTGTGTGCTTATTGTCAACCAAGTCTTGGTCCTTGTCATTACAGGTTCGGTAGCTGCAAGGGTGAAATGTTTTGACAAATATTGAACGTCATCCATTTTATACTGTGGGTCAGCAAGGATGTTTTTTAGCTTTTTCAGCTGGCTCTACAATGGAGTTATATTTGGAAGTTTCCCAGTATGGTGCAAAATCCTCATAGAGAGAGGAAGTTTATAAACTGCAGTTCTACAAGAAGAAGAGAGGCCAGCTGCTCATCCTGTGTGATTTCTCCCTGAGCCTTTGTACTTCCCAGACAGACCTTTCAAGCTTCCTATTTATAAATTTATCTTCATTGTACTGGGTGGTGACAAAGATTCCAAATCAGCCAGCATATTTTCACGGTGTGGAGAAAAGCCATTTAAAGACTGAGATAACATTGAAAGGAAACAATAAAATCTGACAATAGGGGAAGATGTGAGGAAAGAAGCATCCTTGAGTGTGATTCCAACACTCACGATGTTTTAATCTATTTATTTCTCTGAAAAGGTGTTCTCGTGTGTCTGTTCGGTTTGTTAAAAACGTATGGGTTAAAAAATCTGTTAAAAATTTTCCATATCAGTAAAACTATCTGAAAAATTCCGCAGAAAATGACGATTTTTTTCTTCCTGCAGGAAATTAAAAATAAATTATGAAGATCTTTTAAAAAATATTTATTCAATTACTTCCATTGTTATTTTATGACCCAGTTATATGGCTATAAAATAAAAAGGGAAATTATATAATTATTAAAAGTTGTTCATTATTCAAATAGAGCAGTCAGCGTTGGGAGGCTACCAATTTAATGGAAAAAGATACTTCAGGTTATTTCTTTAAGTGTAATACTGTAGAGTTTTCTGTTACGTTGACAGTTGTAGTGACATTTGCAAACCCTAAAGTTGAATTGTGCCAGTACTGCCTACATATGTGGAATGATCCATGACAATGATAGCTCAAGGGTAGTAAATTTTCTTCCCAGTACTGTATGGAATATCATCAAGTGTCATCTCCTATTAACTTTGTTCTCCTAGTCAAAGAGTAAATTCATTGTCTAACTTCAAACTAGGTATTTGTGGAATTGAGATATTTTTATAACTTATTTGTTAGGATGGTTAATAGCACTTAACTGTTTTCCAGGAATTTCACATATATAACTATAAATAAAACATAATATATCACATATATAACTATATGTGAGTTACATTTATTTAATTCATTTACTTCTGACAACCAACCCAGGAAATAGGTTCTGTAATTATTCCCACATTACAGATGCAGATATTGAAACAAAGAAATGAAGTAACTTGGACAGTTTACATGGTAAGTAGCTAAGAGAGGATATGAACCTGGTCTATATCCAAAATCTGTGCTTTTAATCACTAACCTTAAACCGAAACCTAACCCCTAATCCTAATCATAACCACTAACCCTAGCACTAAACCCTAGCCCTAGCCCTGATTCTAACCCTAACACTAAGCCCTGACCCTGACTCTAAACCTAACCCTAATCCTTAACCCTAACCCTGGCCCACCCTAAACCTATCCCTAAACACTACAACCTAACCCTAAATCCTAAACCCTAACCCTCACCTCCTAACCCCCTAACCCTACCCCTACCCTAACCCTAGCCCTAGCCTTATCCATACCCTTACCCCTACCCCTAACCCCTTAACGCTAATCTCTAACAATAACCTTACCACTCCCTCTAATCTCTAAACTTAACCCCAACCTCTAACCACTAACCCTGACCCTAACCCTTACTCTAACCCCTAACCCTAAACCATAACCCTAACCTGTAACCCCTAAACCTAACCCCTAACCCTAACCCTATCCTGACACATACCCCAACCCTAACCCCAATGCCAACCCTAACCCTCTAACCCTAACCCTAATCTCAACCCCAACTCAAACCCTAAGCCCTAACCCTGACCCTAACACCTGACCCTGATCCTAAACCCTGACCCTGACACTAGTAATCAGAGAATACAGTTGAGCTGTCTAAGTCAGGCTACTCAAAGTGTGATCTGTGGACCAATGCCTGTCCACACATTTTTGTTACCGTCTATGACAAGATAAGTATGGAAATTGCAAATATAAGACATTTATTGTAATTTAACAGGATAATTGAATCTAATGTTAATCACAAAAAATTGAGGCTAATATTTTGTACATCTTTGTTTTGTGTGTCTGTGTTTCAGTGACTCATTTTTATTGTATTGTACACAAGTATCAGTACACAGTGGGTGGGGGTGGGGCTCCTTCACCACAGATAGTTTGAGAAACTGTGGTCAAATGTACGTGCTCCATTGTGAAGGCTGGTTAATTTTATATGTTAACTTGACTGGATCATGGGGTGCCCAGATATTTGGCTAAACATTATTTCTGGGTGTGTCTGTAAAAGTGTTTCCCAGTGGCATTAGAATTTGAATCAGTGGACTTGGTAAAACAGATGGCCCTCCCCACTGTGGGTGGGCATCAGTAAATCTCTTGAGGACCTGAAGAGAACCTAAAATGAAGGAAGGAAGGAAGAATTATCCCCTTTTCTTGCCTGCCTACTTCAGCAGGAACATCAGTGTTCTCCTGTCCTCAGACTGAGACTTACACAATGGACTTCCCTGATTCTTAGGCCTTCAGATTTGGACTGAACTACATCACCAGCTTTCCTGGGTATCCAGCTTGCAGAGGGAAGATCTGAAGACTTTGTAGCCTCCATAATTATGTGAGCCAATAATTCTTCCTAATAAATCTCTTCATACACACACACACACACACACACACACACACACACACACACACATATTTTTGTATATCTTATTGGTTCTGTTTCTCTGGAGACCCCTGATTAATACAGTGGGGGGGGGTGAGTCAGCACCCTGGAAACACAAGCAAGTGGAAACAGATCTGAGATGATACAGACAGAAAGTTCAGGAAGAAACTGAGTGTTGCAGGTGCCTTTTAGAGGATAGTATCTCAACCCCAGTAATGTAGTTCAATGATTATGTCAAGATCCACTCATAAAATCAGCTACTACAAAACTGAGGACATGCAAATATGTGGACCAACATAGAGGCTAGACATGTTTTCTCTAACCCTGCTTCAAGAGGTCCACAAAAGTTCTCCCCTCTGTGGACTGAAGCTAAAACATGAGAAGGGACTATGTGCCTCACTCTCCCTCACTCCAAGAATCTATACTTCAGCTTCAAAAGATTATATTCTATGAAGTACGTAGCATAGCCACCACACAGTTTTTCTGTTCACCATGCAGACATATTGAAAATTTTTGGTCTGTTCCTTGTGCTGAAACAATACAAAAAGTCATGAATGATGCAGGGTTCAGAGCGATGTTGTCCCATGAATTTTGTGTAGCTTCAAGTTCACTGGCCTTTAATTTCTGCTGCCATGGAAACTGTCCTGAATAGCACAGACTCTCAGTGATTTCCTGTAGGCAGAGTGACAACATATCTAAGAAGAGTGATGCTGTCTCTGTTACCATCAATCAATATTTATTGGACTCTGGCAGCCTGTCGTGAGCCACGCTGGAAGCTCTACACTGAGGTTGGCCCCCAGCTTGTGCATGGTGTGACCTGATACCCAGGAGGTCAGACAGGCGAAGGGAAGCGGCTCCAAAGTACGGCCAAGAATTAAGGCTACAAATTCTGTAGAATTAGAGCTTTAGTGATTGAAGCGAGAGGGTCTTGGTGAAAATTTAAAAACACTCTAATTGTCAAGGTATGAACCAGAGGAATTTAGGTTCCATCAGAAAGAATAACATTGAAATTATGTACTTTTAGTGTACATATGTTTGGCAGATTCATTTTTCTTAATATTCCTTACAGTCTTTTCTACTGTTTGACATTTTAGATTCTTATTCTATGAATAACCTTTGTATTGCTGGAGCCTTTGTTATTTACCAAGTGTTTTTCAGAACCACTCAGCTTGAAACATCTACAAGTCGGGGTAAAGTTTCTGGATCAACTCCTTCTGTTGGGATTCATGTCTTAATTATGAATTACATCTTAATTATGACTCTGTCATAAATCCTTTCCCTACTTCTTCACCCTCTGTTTCTGTACATGGCCAGTTTCCTGGGACAAAGTGTCCCTTGGCAGTCTCAGATGTGGCCTTTAGTCTTTCTGTAAGGTTTTCCTTTTCTGAACTTATATCTCAGTTCTTGCATTTCACATCTCTTGGTTCTCTTGCTTTTTCTGCTTCTTTTCCTATGAAAAAATAACAAGGAAACAAAACAGTATCAAAACTTAACATCATATCCTTCCCATACACTGCTCCTCTTGTCTAGGATTTTTTTTGTTTACTAACTTTATCTTCTTGGTCCTGACTTTTCTGAATCTATAAGAAGAGTTAGTTAAATTGCCTCCTCCTCAATGAAGCTTTACCCCATTTCTTGATGTCTAATTACTCCCTCTCTGTTTCCACTACACTTTAAAAAAATTGATTGCAGCATTTAACCAATTCTATTATACGTACTTGTTTAAATGTCTGTCTCTGTATTTCTCTGAGAGCTCCTTCATTGAAGTGGCTACATTTCATTTACCCTGACATCTGCTTTAAGCTCAGGGATTTGTATCATACACATATATTTGCTGAAATGAATGAAACAATAAAATATAAGATTTAACAAAGAAAACAAACCCACTTTCTCTAACTGTACCATTTTGTTCCTTTAGAGTAATGTGCACTTTGCATCTATAATCTTTTAGAGAGGACAGAAACTGGAGTTAAAATATCACTCTTGTTGACCCTGTATGTCAGTATGTAATATATAACCAAGCAATATTAGTTTATATTAGGTCATATTAAGTCACTTTATAATGTTGAAGTAAGATTGTTAACACTCACGAAATAATGCCTGGATCCACCAAATGGTCCAATGACTCCAATTCTCAGCAGCAAATGGTGACGTTTGCAAAGGCTGTGAAATACTGCTGTTGTTTCCAGAAAGCTTGATTACAAATATCATATTGCTACATTTGAGGTTTTGTGGAGATATGAAGGTTTTGGCAGTGGAGTAGAAGAGTCAATGTTTTGGGGCATTCTGCTAACATCTGAATGGCTACATCTTTAGTTACTTTTCACAGTAAGTGAGTTTTTTAATCTAGTTCTCTTTTCCATTTTTCAAATGGGGAAATTGAAAAAACAGGGCTGTTCATGTGTTCATATGTGGAAACTGTTGATAACATTTTAATGATATCACATTCTCTGCTACAATTATTTTGCTGGCATCATCATCATTTTACTCTGACTAACACAGGAAAGGTAGACAGTTTGAAGATTTTTTTCGCGTTGTGAAAATAATATTTTCTTTTAGATTGGGATTGTTTGAATGAAGGGTCAGAGACAACAAAAGAAAACACCTTCTTCCACATAGGTTAACACTTAGCTAGGTGGCGCTACTTCAAGGATGGTTTGGGCAGTGTAGTAGACATTGCTTTTCAAAATATTTTAAATGCCTTGTATGTGGTTTCATCACATATTATGAGGTGTGGTAATACTCTAACACAGAACTCATTCAAATGTGAAATATAAACATTTCAAAGTTAATATAATGGGAAGTTATTTGCTATATTGGCTTATTTATGCCATTTTTATCCTTCACCTGGATAAGTTAACATATTAAATAGCTTACCGACAAGAAACAGAGCTAGAACCCTGGGGGGGAAAAATCAGAACTCAATATTAAACCCTGGTTTCTAATCTGTTGCTTAGTTACTGAGCCATGCTGTTTCCATTGTATATTTGTGTCCCAATCATTAGCTTTGGCATCTGCATTTGTAAGCTTACCTTTGTTTTGTTCATTTTTCATAATAGTGCTAAAATATGCAGGCCACTGTATTATAGTTAAATATTATCAAAGTCCAAAAAATTTCACCCTTTGCTTAAAAAAAATCCTAGTCATTCCAAAAAGTATTTTAGTAAAATTTACAAGTACAGAAATAATATTCCCCATGTTGCATTTCTTAAATCCTATATGAAATGTAGCATTTAAAATATAGCTATTATTGTTGACTTACAAATGTGTAGTCTTTCAGATCATTATATCCTCCTGTTAAATATCCTCAGGCACTTCGAAACATGTTTACTAAATGACCATATTTTTGAACATATTGAAAGCACTTGTACCATATTTTAACAATAGGTTCCACTATGTTTTCTTGCCATGAGGACCCAGCTGTTTCTTTCTACAAAACCTGCCAGAACATTCATTACGGAGCCCTTTCTTTTAATGCCCTTGCTCCCTTTCTTTCAATTATATAATTCTTTAACATATCATACTTTTGTTGACCCGAGGTGGTGTTAAGAATTTGATGATTTGAACAAAAGATTGTTTTCTCCTCCCCACCCCTCTGCTTTCTATAATGATTGTTGAGCAAGAATATTTACATTGTAGGAAGGAAGAATTCATGAAAAATTAACCACAGAAGCTAAAGGGGAAAATATGACAGTTGAACACAAAGAATACTCAAAGTCCATCGTCGTCTTGCTGTGACTGGTAAGCAATAGATACGATTAACAAAAGGGAAGAGAAAATATAATATAAAGTAGAAGTTTTCCCATGGTCAGTTTTCAACTATAAACGTAGAAAAAAATAACAAAATCCTATGTAGAACACCTATAGAATCTCAATAAATTGTCATGAATTTTAATATCATAAAAATAATTGCAGTCACAGAAATTTAAATGCATTAATAATCATTCATTCAATCACCAAATGCTTAAGAAGGCCTACTATGTGTCAAGAATTGTCTTAGATATTGAGTATAAAGTGCTGAGTGAATGCACAAAGTCCTTGACTTTGTGCTTAGTGTGTAGCAACATTTGACATAGGTTGACTTTTGTGCCTCTGTCAGAATTTAGGTTTTCCCAGTTGTCGCTATTTCTGAAGACACCTGGAATCTCAGATGTGGAGGCGACATTGACTTACTTCCAATTTACCTGTCTTTGATTTTTCAAGAATCTCTTGTAATCCCTCTTCCGTACCAAGTGAGGTTTTCCTGTGTCCTCTTCAGTAGAGTATTTGTTTTGGATTTAAGAAATGATAAAAAAAGAAATTTGGGAAAAAAAGAAATAAGAAAAGACTAGTTATATTTATATTGAATGATGAGTGTGTTTTCGCTAGACTCTGCTTTTAACTCCTACTGTTACTACCCTTCTGACACTGAGAAAAAAGACTTTCCTTCCATCCATTTTTTGTACCATTCTCCTGCTGCTGTGCAAATTAAGAGATTTATAGCCAAATAAGCTATTATCATAAAGAGAAATGATAATAATACCACACACATAAGTATCTGTTAGTTTCATGATGTTTACTCCTATTATTCAGTAGAGTGTTAAAAGAAATGCCTGCCCTAACTGAAAACTGTGATATGTATGCTGTAAAGATATGGGACTTTCCCCTCCAAGCTGTTCTGCGTCAGTAGAGAAGACAATTAGTGCCAGTTGCCTTGGGTTACTGTAGTCAGGGAATACCTTATTGAAATGTAACCCGAACCTTAAGGGCTGGATAAAAATCAATCTGGTGGATCTTTGAGGACAATAAAATTAGGTTAGAAACTGGCGTATAAGAATCCACAATGTTTATCCAAGAGCAGTACAATAATCCCCTCTTATCTATGGTTTTGCTTTCTGTGGCTTCATTTACCAGCAGTCAACTATGGTACAAAAATATTAAATGTAAAATTCCAGAAATAATTAATAAGTTTTCAATTATACATGAATATCAGGATAAAATCTTCTGCCCTCCCATTGGACATCTCTTGGTCCACAGTGTATCCATGTTGTCTACACTGCCTCGCCATTAGTCACTGAGTAGCTGTCTGGGTTATCAGATTGACTGTCATGGTACCACAATGCTTGTGTTCAACTCACCCTTATTTGACTTAATAAAGGCTCCAAAGTGCAAGAGTAGTGATGCTAGCATTTTTTTATAACTGTTCTATTTTATTATTAGTTATTGCTGTTAATCTCCTACTATACCTACTTTATAATTTAAACTTTATCATAGGTAAGTACATATAGGAAAAAGGAAAAAACATAGTGTATACAGGGTTCAGTATTACCATGGTTTCAAGCATCCACTGGGGGGTCTTGGAATATATCACTGGTGATTAAGGGGATAACTACTGTAAAAAATGATCTAGTATATGATGGGGTGTTAGGGATTGCAGTGTAAGTGTAGACATCAATTTATAGGTGCTATCGAACTTAAATTTATAGATAACAGAGAAAAGGTGAAAGTCAAAAAGGGAATGATGAATCAAAGTGACTTTAGCTCTATGTGATAAATTAGCATAGAACTAAAAGGCTAGGGACAAGATAGGAAAATATGACAATCATGGGGTTGGAGATACTAAATCTAGAGGAAGAGGAGGAGGAGAAATAACATATGGATTTGGGAAACATTAGGAAGAAAACAAAATGACTGGACTTGATGACTCATTTGGTAAAGGATGAGGTTTGAGACTGGTTAGTTGAGCAAATTCAAGGATTTACTCAGTCAACTAGAAGGAAATAGGAAAACTGCAATGAACCATTACTTTCTTTTAACAAGTTGCTTTTTTTTACTGGAATAATAGAAATAACATCATGGGATAAGAATTATGTTAATTAACATCTGTTTATTCCCTTTCCTGTTTTCTTTACATGTTAGTTTCTTTACCACTTGCTTCTTAACATGATAAATAGGAGTTGGTAAGCTCTACCAAGATTAACATCATCATTCGGACCTTAAACTGAACATTGTATTAGAAATATCTGTTCCAGCCAGTACAATGAGGCAGCTAGACAAACAAATGATCCTTAATGTTATTTCTGAAATGGCACATACTCTGGTTTTAAAGAATCATTAATTATCCGTTCTGGAGACAGTCCCGACATTGTCCTCAAAGAAACCACTTGTGTTCTAATTAATATGCACAATGGTTTCTGACATTTGGTAAAAGCTCTGTTTAAGTGGACTGTAGTCAGCTGTAACTGAACCAGGTTGGGACCTACGAGGTTTTATTTGGTCACATTTTAAATCAGACATAAGTAATGAAGACTTAAATGGGGCCTTAAATGGCTGTCATTTTATATCAATCCAAAAATTCATTTTAAAACTCATCATATACTATCAATTACCTTGCTGGGTCATGAGTGGAGGATTCATTTTCTAAAATGTGAATCTAAGTCTTATGGAGGATTTATGCAAATGTATAGAAAACAATGCTCGTGTATATAGAATTGCAAAATAAGTGACGTTAATTTTTAAAAAGTTGAGCAACTTTTGGTGTGATAGACTTACATTGTGAAAGTTTCATTTGTTTAGAAAGAAAATGTTACTGTTTTACTGATAATTAAAACAATGAAATATTTCATTTGCAGAAATCTTGAAAGGCAATTTTCATTGATTGTTAATGAAATTTTCTTCATCATTGCTCTTTCTTATTAAACTTTGATATATTGAAAATATCTATACCTTACCAATATTCAACTGTGCATGCTGGGGGAGCTTGTGACACTTCGGGATTCCATAAATATA
>NW_012149507.1:5518911-5521801 GCF_000956105.1 Propithecus coquereli
AAAAAAAAACAGTTACATAGCAAAAGTTAGTCTTTCTTTTCCTGTTCACTCTTAGGAAAATTAGCCCAGTTCAAGATGCAATTGTGGTAATCATTTTAGCTCAACTTCTAGTGGAATCTTCTCTCTCTAGTTTTTATACATAATTTCTGTTCTTCTCTTATAAAAATACTTATGCCCAAATCTTTGTTTTTTAAATAAATAAATACAACATGTATTTTTAAGCAATGAAAATAAAATTTGATTCATGTGATTTTAAAAATTTTTTGATGCATAACATTTTATTGTTTTAAGGCCTGCATGTGGTCTAACTTAGTGAATATTTTATTCAAAAAGAATGTGTACTCTGCAAGTGGTGAATTTGGCACATTATACGTGACAATCAGGTGAAGTTGGTTGATGTATTGTTCCACTCTTTTATGTATTTACTGATCTTTTGTTTACCTCTTCTGTCAATTACTGAGACAGACTTGAGAAAGCCCCTAACTATTAATAGTATTGATTTTTGTGTATCTCCTTTTAGTCCTATTAATGTTTGCTCTATGTATTTTGAAGCTCTGTTTTTAATGTATAAAAATTTAAAATTGTTACATCTTCCTGATGACCTGATTTGTTGCTAGAATGAACAGGCAAGTAATAGTGTAAAATTGAAGTCTTTGCCATTTCTTGACTATTCTTTTTTAGTTCATCAAAATCCATTTTCTTCATAGTTTATGTCGCTGTTTCATTTCACCGCAGTTTGAACACCCTGGACACAATCATCTAGCATTAAAAGTTTTTCTTAACTATTGACAAGATCATCTCATGCCCCACTATCTGTTGCAGCTTAATTTATGACACATACATGTATACCTGTCTTTCAATATAAGAAGCTACTATCATCTCACAATAGCATGTATGATTGTATTTATGCAAATGCTATATCTTATTTCTACTAGAAATTTAACATTAACTTGTATCTGGCATAAATTGTCAACTTTTAATTTGATTATATGTGTTTATATATAGTTATATCAACTGCTATAGTGAACAAAGTAGTGTATGGGAGGGGCAGGTAGCTTGTTTTCTTAAGAAATCAAGAGTACATATGTGCTTTAAATAAAAGAGTGAATTCGTATATATGGAATGCCTTTTTAATTGAAAATTAATTCATTTTCAAGGTAAGAAAACACTAAAGAGTCTGCTTCTAGCTGTATTAGTACCAACAGTATTGTTCAGAAGTTTTGCAGTGCAAGAAAAGTGTCTACTGTGGAGTTGTATCAATCTTGGCTCACATTGAACTTCTCTGGAGGCCCTGTTTCATTGCTCATTAAATGTGGACAACAGTGTTTAACTTGCCAAAGTTCTTGTACAGACTAAGGTGTTGAGGTCTACTAAGGCCTTCTTAGAATGCTGAAAAGTGCTAAGCAGTTGAGATCCTGTAAAATGGGTGGAATGGGCTTACAGTAAGTGATGAGGTGACTGTGGTCATCGGGGTGCTTGCCGGAGGGTGGGTAGAGATTCACATGCACACTGTGAGCTAGAGCCTGGACTCTCAGTCCCACCCGTTGAACCCTCACCCACTATGGGGCTTCTGTTGCCATTCCATCTCTCTGAGGGCTGTCCCCGCCCATCCTCTCTGCACCCTGCACCTTTGTGTTTTCATAGCTGATTTTTACATTGTATTGCTGATAATTTCCCCCCAATTTATTTCAGTCTCCAATTTCACCCAAGATGTTTAGTTAAACTGTAGTTCATTAACTGACACAACTGCTTTCTAATTCATAATTATCATTCTCATGAATCCATACTTAAAAACAATATATCCAACACACTTCTCAAATGGAAAAGAAATCATTGCAAATTGATGGAAAAAAAAATGTACATTGGTAGAAAAGAAGGCTTTTGTCATGATGGAGATTTTCTCCTCAGTGCCTCCTCCTGAAATGGCTGCTGCAATTGCTTTCTGTGCAACAGCCACCCAGATTCCCACATTCTCTGAGGGCCTTAGATCTATGGTGGCCACAAGGTAACCAGGGAAACCGACCTAGAGTTACTATCTTTTCATAGCCTTCCTGCACCTGCTAAATTGCAGAACTTTTCTCTCCCCTGGTTTGGGATGAGCTCGACACGGAATGAGCTCAGGAAGGGTTTATTGTGGCTCCACAGGTTATACTCTCCTTTTTTTAGGCTACTTCTCACTCCCTGCCTCCTTCCTCACTTTCTTCATTCCTTCCTCTGAAATCATTATTAAAAAAGCCACAATGAAAGTGATATTAGGTTCTTCTCTATCATAAGAAACTATAAAATGGAAAACAAGCTATTTAGAGAATTGTACAAGCCATGGCTTTATAGAAAAAAAAATAAAATTCTGTGTTGCCCCTGCATAGAACAGTTAATTACATAAATGTGAAGACACGCTTTTGTTTTTTTCTCTCCAATCTTCCCCAACACCTCTCCCTCCCTCAGACCTTTAGAAAGAAAAATATTGGGAGAGATTGATGAGCCAGACAGTTAGCACAATATGAGAATTTTTAGAGGTATTGCAAGTGGGACTCTGACATCATCGGATTCTCATGAAGGAAACCACTGATGAGACTTTTCTCTGACAAGGTGTGGGGGTGGAGCCCAGCTTATTCTAGGGCTCCAGTGTCCTCACGTGGCCCTGTCTGCTCATAAGTGGATGGCACCTTAAAGGCAGAGAGGAGAAACTGGCATGTAATACTGGCATCATGACATATGACATTTTTAGTAACTAAATAATATTATTTGAGAAATGTGATTCTCAAAACGAGACTACTAAAATTGAAAACAAAATTCTAATTTGAGGTCTGTAAGTAAGTACTAAGGCTAAGTGGTAGGAGCACTTAAATTACATTTTTGTGGTGTATTTTTAATCTACACAAGAGACCTG
>NW_012149507.1:5537046-5537531 GCF_000956105.1 Propithecus coquereli
GTTGATTTGATGTGATTTTTTTCAAGTGAACATGGTGATAAATGTTTTTAGGCCAAGAGAACAACATAATCAAAGATACAAAGGTATCAAATTCCGTGATGTGCTCAGGAAACCACAAGTGTGGTTCAAGTGTGGCTGAGGAATAGAATTTATTGGAAAAGATGGTGAGAGCAGAATTTGGACACAAAGGTTGGAGCCAGATGGTAACAGGAGTTCATATGACATACAAGGAGCTCAGATTTTTGTCTTGTATAATAAGAGAGATCTTTGAAGTTTTATTTATTTTTATGTTGTTTTGATCCAAATAAAAATATTTCTTTAACATAAGAGTAATGATATTTCCATTATGTCCCACAAAGATAGCCATTGTTGTTATTGGTTTATATTCCCCAGGGTTTATTAATTTATGTATAGAGATAGGTAGATAATAGTAGATCCCAGGTTTGCCCTCTCTGAGAAGTGTAGCCTTGTTAGGACTATGTGGT
>NW_012149507.1:5537581-5539491 GCF_000956105.1 Propithecus coquereli
ATTTTTTTTTTAATTTCAGCATATTAAGGGGATACAAATGTTTAGGTTACATATATTGCCTTTGCCCCACCTGAGTCAGAACTTCAAGCATGTCCATCCCCCAGATGGTGAGCACCACAGTAATCATTTATTTCTTTCCCAACCACTGTATATATCTGTACTTTCACTCATACTAATTTTCTAATAATTGTTAGGGACTACTTCCTCCCCAGAGAAGGGAAAAACAATTCAGGATAAGGATTGGATTTGGTGGGTAATGCGTACATTAGCAAATACTGAGATGTCTTCCCTTGAAGAAGACCGTCTCGTATCCTTCCTCCATCTACCTTGGCCACTGAGAATCATTTCTCTTACACAGAAAGAAGTTTAATGAACTTAGATTCATGCTATTGGGAATCTGAGTGGAAGTAAAGTACTGTATGAGTCTGCTCCCATAGCCGCACAGTACCAAGACTTGAAAATCTCTTAGGTCCTGAGCACTGTGCATTCCAAATCAGGCAGGTAGTGTCTGACAGAGAAAGTACTACAGAGAAGGGAAGTTCTTGGGATAGAGACAAGTGGGAAGTGGTGTGTGACCTTGGAGAAACAGATCCTCATAAGGGAATCAGAGTACTACTAGAGAACAGAATGATTTGGTAGAAAATCTGTGAAATATTAAGCAATGGTGAAACCTTTAAGGGGGAAAAAGAGAATATGTGACTGTTTACATTGTAAAATGCACAATCTATTAAACAGACTGTAGTAAACTATAAGTAGATAGCCTAGTGAAAAAATATGTGACATGCTTGATATTCATCTGTTCATTCATTTATTATTACTATTGTTATTTTATTTATTATTTTAATTCCAGAGGATGTGAAGGAATAAGACATTTTTTACCCTGGAGAAGCTATATAGTTGAAAAGAAATACACAATTAACTTTAGGTCATGCTATATTTTTTAAGTTAAACACACAAAGCAACTTCACAAAGAAGATAGTATTTTAATTTGGCTTTGATTTTCATGTTGATTTGATGTGATTTTTTTCAAGTGAACATGGTGATAAATGTTTTTAGGCCAAGAGAACAACATAATCAAAGATACAAAGGTATCAAATTCCGTGATGTGCTCAGGAAACCACAAGTGTGGTTCAAGTGTGGCTGAGGAATAGAATTTATTGGAAAAGATGGTGAGAGCAGAATTTGGACACAAAGGTTGGAGCCAGATGGTAACAGGAGTTCATATGACATACAAGGAGCTCAGATTTTTGTCTTGTATAATAAGAGAGATCTTTGAAGTTTTATTTATTTTTATGTTGTTTTGATCCAAATAAAAATATTTTTCTAACATAAGAGTAATGACATTTCCATTATGTCCCACAAAGATAGCCATTGTTGTTATTGGTTTATATTCCCCAGGGTTTATTAATTTATGTATAGAGATAGGTAGATAATAGTAGATCCCAGGTTTGCCCTCTCTGAGAAGTGTAGCCTTGTTAGGACTATGTGGTCCCAGAGCTTTCTATTTGCAATGAAGTAAATGGGGGTAAACTCTTGATTCATGCTAAACCACTCAGATCCCCTCTCCTCATACTGTGGAAGTTGAGCTCAGGGAATTTAGATATTCTATTCAGTGAACTGAGAAGTAAGATAAATCCAGGGCTGCGTCAGCCAAGCCCTATCATTGATGCACCAAAAATAAAGGAACTATCAACTTTAAAAACGGACTCAACAATTCTACTTCTGGGAAATTACCCTCCAGAATTATTTTCAGACTATGCAAAGTTATAAAGATGTTCAATGCATCACTGTTTAAAGCAGTAGGAAACTATTAACACAAACAACCTAAATGTTCATTAGTAGATGATGAATTAAGTAAATTATAGCTCATTCATCAAATGAATTACTAGAAAATCTTTACAAACATGAAC
>NW_012149507.1:5539541-5540438 GCF_000956105.1 Propithecus coquereli
CTATTTTGATGAGAGTTTTTATCATAAAGCTGTGTTGGACTTTGTCAAATGCTTTTTCTGCATCTATCAAAAGAATCATATGGTCTTTGTTCTTGCTTTTAATCACCTTTGATATTCTTTAACTGTAATTCAGTTATATAAGAAGACCCACAGAATCTAATCTCAATCTTTCTGTGGCTGTTGAGTAGCCACATACAGTTTTGATTCACTTGTCATTTTCTTCTTCTCCATCATTTTAAAGGATCACTTATTTCTTTTCCTTTTTTAAAATTTTTTTTTTAATTTCAGCATATTAAGGGGTTACAAATGTTTAGGTTACATATATTGCCTTTGCCCCACCCGAGTCAGAGCTTCAAGCATGTCCATCCCCTGGATGGTGAGCACCACAGTAATCATTTATTTCTTTCCCAACCACTGTATATATCTGTACTTTCACTCATACTAATTTTCTAGTAATTGTTAGGGACTACTTCCTCCCCAGAGAAGGGAAAAACAATTCAGGATAAGGATTGGATTTGGTGGGTAATGCGTACATTAGCACATACTGAGATGTCTTCCCTTGAAGAAGACCGTCTCGTATCCTTCTTCCATCTACCTTGGCCACTGAGAATCATTTCTCTTACACAGAAAGAAGTTTAATGAACTTAGATTCATGCTATTGGGAAGCTGAGTGGAAGTAAAGTACTGTATGAGTCTGCTCCCATAGCCGCACAGCACCAAGACTTGAAAATCTCTTAGGTGAGCACTGTGCATTCCAAATCAGGCAGGTAGTGTCTGACAGAGAAAGCACTAGAGAAAAGGAAAGTTCTTGGGATAGAGACAAGTGGGAAGTGGTGTGTGACCTTGGAGAAACAGATCCTCATAAGGGAATCAGAGTACTACTAGAGAACAGAATGA
>NW_012149507.1:5543113-5544180 GCF_000956105.1 Propithecus coquereli
GAGAATGTTTCAAAATGGTGGCAAATGGTATTCACTGTGTATTTGACATTGCTGGTGGCAATTCTGTATTTCCAACTCCCAACCTTTCCTCTGAAGAAGATAAAGCTGTCTCCTCCAGCCAGATAACGAGCCACATCAAAATGACTAATGAAATAGTTAGAGGTAAGTGTCTGTTTTTGAACTGAAGTGTCGTTCCTTGGTAACTGATGTTCTAAAATTTAAGCATGAAATTAAGTCTCAAATTCTACCTAAGGAAAGCTACTTATGACTTAGCCTTTAGGATTTACTCTCACACAGCAATGAATGCAATGTCACTACAGTATTCCATTTTGTTTCACTATAAAGAAATAACCTTTATCAGACCTACAAAGAAGAACTGGTACCCATACTACAGAAATTATTTCAAAACATCGAGAAGGAAAGAATCCTCCCTAATTTGTTCTACAAAGCCAGTGTCACCTTGATACCAAACCCAGAAAAGAATGCAAACAAAGAAAACTACAGACCAATATCCCTTATGAATATAGATGCAAAAATTCTCAATAAAATACTAGCAAACTGAATTCAGCAGCACTTCAAAAAAATAATCCACCATGACCAAGTGGGCTTTATCCCAGGGATGCAAGATGGTTCAACATATGGAAATCAATAAATGTGATCTACCACATAAACAGAAGCAAAAACAAAGACCACATGATCATCTTGATAGATGCAGAAAAAGCATTTGACAAAATTCAGCACCCATTTATGATAAGAACTCTTAACAGAAATAGGCATAGATGGAACATACCTCAAAAGTATACAAGCCATGTATGCTATACAAGGAGCCAACATCATATTGAATGTGGAAGAATTGAAAACATTGCCACTAAGAACTGAAACTAGACAAGGTTGACCACTGTCACCATTTTTATTCAACATAATGCTGGAAGTCCTAGGCAGAGCAATCAGGCAAGAGAAAGAAATTAAGCATATCCAAATGGGGAAAGAAGAGGTCAAACTATCTCTCTTTGCTAATGATATGATCACATATCTAGGAAACCCCAGAGATTCTGCCAAGAGACTCC
>NW_012149507.1:5546801-5547353 GCF_000956105.1 Propithecus coquereli
ATAATTCTCTAATATAGATGGTTAATCCTATAAATTTCTAAGTATGGCTTTAGTGCCATTTGACAAATTTTGGCTTAATGATGTCCATTTTCATTCAGGTCAAAATAAAACAACTTATGGGTCAAACAAAAAAATCTATAGGAGAATTAAACAAAATTTACTTACTTTCCTTACTATTTTTCTACTTCCAAATAGTTGGAGATTTTCCAGGGACATTTCTATTAATTATTTCTAATTTAATTCTACTGTGGTCAGAGAACATAATATAAGTGACTTGAATTTCTTCAAAATTTAATGAGTCTTGTTTTCCAGCCTATATTTGGCCTGTCTTAGTAAATGTTCCATTATTTGGTCATTATTTTTTTCAAACAGTTTTGTTCCCTTATCTCTCCCCTTTTATTTTGCAGAACCTAATTGCGTGTATATTAGTTGTCCCATAGATCACTGATACAGTTTTTTTCATTCTTTGTGCTCTTTCATTTTTATTTTGAATAGTTTCACTTGCTATGTCTTCAAGTTTACTCATCTTTTCTTCCCCAATGTCTATATTTC
>NW_012149507.1:5549478-5550045 GCF_000956105.1 Propithecus coquereli
TAATTTAAAGAGGATTAGTTACCTAATAATTCTCACAAACCATCAAACTTCTGGGACCATCAAAATCTCCTTGTTTTCTTACTCAGCCTCTCTTCGCATAACCAATAACTACTTTCCTTTTTCTTTTACAATTATATTTACTTACATTGATGTATATGCATAATTTTATCACTCCATTTATGTTTCCTGATTCTAAATACTAAATGCTTGGATACCTGATAAGTAGAAAAATGGTTACTTATACAATAAAATTGGACCTTGAACATAATTTCATCTGAAAAATTCACAAGCACCCATATAACAACTTTCTTTTTTCAGAGCACAGAGATCGTCCCATTTTAACCTCTTATTATCTTTACTTAATGCTTGTACAAATTTGGAAACCTATAAGAATATTCTCTCCTGGCATTTTGGTGGTCCATGGGTCAAAGTGATAAATTAATTAATGAAATCATTAAACATACCTATGTGTCAGACATTGTCCCAGGTGCAGGTATATATAAAAACAGCAATATATAATCCTTGTCCTTTAGGAAATGTTGGTCTGGTATTCAATACTTGAGTCTT
>NW_012149507.1:5550095-5551984 GCF_000956105.1 Propithecus coquereli
TTTCATTCTTTGTGCTCTTTCATTTTTATTTTGAATAGTTTCACTTGCTATGTCTTCAAGTTTACTCATCTTTTCTTCCCCAATGTCTATATTTCTGTTCATCCATTTCAGTGTATTTTTGATCTTAACATGTAGTTTCAATCTCTAGACATTTGATTTGAGTGTTTAGTATATTTTCCATGTCTGCATTTAACTTTTTTAACATCTTGAATAGGTATAATAACTTTTTTAATGCTCTCATCTGCTAATTCTAATATTGGTGTCAATACTGGGTCAGTTTTGATTTTTCTCCTCATTATGGGTCTTTGGATGTCTGTTAATCTTTTATTAGATGCCCTAAATTGTGAATTTTACCTTTTTGGTTTCTATATATTTTTGTATGTGTCTAAATATTCTTAAGTCTTTACATGCAGTAAGTGACTTAGAAAGCAGTTTATATCTTGCTGTTAGATTTCTTAAGTTACATCAGAGAAGCATGTAGTCTAGGACTAGTTTTTCATTCCTACTAAGACAGCTCTTTATGAACCATCTACACAATACCTTATGAATTATTAAGTTTTCCCATCAGATTGGTGATAATAGGTGCTACTCTAGGCCCTGTGTAAGTGCTGCATTCTCTAATCATCTTGGATGGTTTTTTTCCTCAGTCTCAATTTGTTTCCACACATGCATGAGCCGATCAATACTCTGCTTAATGCCAAGAGGGACCCTCTGCCGGTGTGCAGTTATCTCTTAGTACAGGTTTCTCCTCTTCATTCTTTAGGTGGCAAACCATGCCTACCTTGGTCCACCTGGACTTTTAGTTTCACCTGAAAGTCTTTGAAAGTCTACTGGTCTCTGTTTGGGTTCTTTCTCACTCTGCCCTGGCCTATGAATTCTTTTAAGGCATTAAGCTGAAGCATCTGTAGGATTTATTCCATCTGTATTCCATCTCTCATGGAGCACTGCCCTTTGTTGCCTGAAGTTCAATATCTTGAAAACCATTGGTTTGAATATGTATCTTTCTGTTTTTCTCTCTCTGTCTCTCTCCCCCTTCTCTCATTCTGTCTTTCTGTCTCTCTGTCTTCTCCCACTCATTGGTTTGTTTTTGTGAAAAAGGATAAATTCAGACACTGTTCCATCTTGGCCATAAGTGGAAGTTTATTTTTAAGCAAGCAGGACTTTTAATAATATAAGGAAAAAACGATAGATTAAACACCCTGAGACCAAGTAGACTTTCTGTAGCTTTCCATTGCAAACAATAAATATGATCAAGGAATGGTATCTTTAAGTGTCAGAAGATTTACTGCACATGTACTAAATAGAGTGCTGCTGCTTTTGTAGACTATGAAAAAGTGGTATATGCAGAGAGTTACTTAGCATCAATGGGTGAACCTCTATAAACAAAGTGAATGAATCAGGCTACATGGCCACTGAGTACTTTCCAATGTTTACATCAATAAAGTGTATTCTTTATTGTGAGTCTGTTTTGCCCAATATTTTTAGTATCATACAATATACCAAAATGTTTACACTAAAATGTTAGAATCTACTGGCTATCTAGTTCCTCACTGAACTTTACCATCTTATACTAAACAACATTGATATTTACTAGTGACTACTCAATAATCTCATATCTCTATGTCTATGTATTGAACACATACAATACTTAAAATTGGAATTAGACCATTTCAAATATAAAATTCTACAAACATGAAATATCTGTAGGTTGGCAGAAAAATAGCAAAGGCAAAAACCCCACTTGGAGCCCAGCTGACCTTTCCTGTTAGTGATTTAACAAAATATTTCAAAGAAATTCAAAACTGTCCTTTTTGCACCACATTCCATGGCTGTGTTTCTACCCATATAGCTAATCAGCACAATTCTCACTGTTCTGGGAACCTGGAAAA
>NW_012149507.1:5552969-5558195 GCF_000956105.1 Propithecus coquereli
CAGACATTGTCCCAGGTGCAGGTATATATAAAAACAGCAATATATAATCCTTGTCCTTTAGGAAATGTTGGTCTGGTATTCAATACTTGAGTCTTAATTGTTGAGTTGTTTTTCCTACCCATGACAGGACAGAGAGATTGGGAGGAGAGGGACAACATACTCTAAGCAATATAAGCAGCACTAAAAATGGTACAAATGCCCATAAGCATTTGGCACTAGGGAACTAAGGTTAACTGTGGCTCATCCCAGAGAGAGGCTGACTGGAGAGTTAGGCAGGAGCCACATAAGAAAGAACCTTTCATAGCATACTAAAGAATTTGTATTTTTATTAGTAATAGATAATGCTAAGGGGACGTCAATAGAGGAAATCAATCAGAATATAATTTAGGAATATTAATCAAACATCTTGGCTGAGTGGATATGGGGTGCAGGAAGAGAAAGAGGTGTGAGACACCTCCCAGGTATATGGATCAAAAGGATGACGATGTCATTTATGGAATTAGGAATTATAGGAAGAAAATTTCATTTTCAGGGAAAATTTTGACCTTGGTTTTGAACATATTCAACTTGAGGTTTCTATAAAACCTACAAGGGAAACTGCTACACAGATATTTGACACAAAAAAATTGATACTCCTGAGTGAAATGCAGCAACTCTTAGATTCAGAGACAGATTAACGGGATTCTAACTTCTTTTCTGTTTCCTGGTAGTTGGATAAGTCAGTATTTCTCTCTTGGCTTCAGTTTCTTCTCCTATAGAATAGGGTACAAAATGGCCTTTACTTTTCTTCTTCTACTGTTCTATAATTATATAATTAGTCATTGGAAATGATTCTATAAGGCTTTTCTTTACACCTTCTTTACGGTGTAGAGTTATATTTATATTATAGTGTATATTATAATAAGTTACATTAATTCCAGTCCCAAGCTATAAAAAAAATCAGGCTGATGTTTGTAGTAAGAGACAATGATCCAGGTCATAGATCTACCCTAAGAATAAAGAACATGTAAGAACCAGTCATGATCAGGGCTTCAAGAAAAAACAACCATTGGTGATCCCAGCTTCTTTGTCCAGAAATGTGTTTAATTTGCAAATATCCACTCAATGGTTATAATAGAAGCAGGACTTAAAATTAGGGTTTTCAGTATAAAAATTTCACAAATCTTACTACTACATAATTTAACAATGTTTGATATTCAGCCAAGGCATTTTAGGTGTACAACCTGCTTCATTATTTCTTTAAATTTACTGATATAGTTAAATTATTAGCCATTTAAATTTGATTGTTATTTTGATTAAGCTAAGTAATTAGTGAAATCAAATTACTTATAACAATAATTTAGGGGAAGAAATCTGTGTTAGAAAGGAAATAAGAAACAGTGAAACTCAAAAGCCAGGGGCAGGTGATATGATTGTATACCAGGATGTCTAAGAGATTTAACTAAAATGTTAGAAACAAAATAATTCAACCATTTGAATAGCTACACAGGTAATATGAAAATAGCTTTCTTATGTACAGTGTAAAATGCAATATGGTCACAAATTAGAAAAAAAGGAAGAGAAGATCCCCTTTATCATAATAAAAACAAAACTTGACAAATCAAATAATGCATTTATAAGAATAAATTTAATAAAATATATTAAGGTATGTTTATTCAACATTTATTGAGATGATTGTTTAGGAAGATGGCTGATTAGGGACATCTTCTGCTGGACCATCCGGAAGAGAAGGAAGGGTTTGGATGGGGGCATGGCAGAGGGGATGCAGTGCAGGGGACTTTCAGTGAAAGAAGTGAGGGAGCCTGCCGGGGACCTCATGGGGAGGAAAATTCCAAAGCTGAGAAGGAAGATGATGAAGAAAGAAAAGATATCAACAAGGACCAAACGCAGGGAGACTCTGAGCCCAGTGAAGGGGTAACACGGGATCCTTTTCTCCCTCTCACAATGCTTTGGTGATCAGCGAGCTACCAAGTTACTGGGAAGATTTTCCACCTCCACAAACCCAAACACTGTGGCAACCAAGAATTGTGGGAAGAACTTGTGTGAGCACAGAGCCTGGGCACTGTATCCAGAGTTTCCCTCCACGGAGAGTGACCTGAGAGGCCAGAGAGCAAGCTTTCTTCCATTCAAACTCTTCTCTCTCCCGGCCCCTCTCTGACCCTGCTGCAACTGGGAGAGTACTTTGAGCTGAGAATTTGGTGAGCAGACCCCTCCCCACAGCTGGCAAGTCCTGCAGTCTGAAGTTTCCACAGAGACAGGGGCCCACATCTCTCCCCTTGGAGACCTGCAGGGGACCTAGGGTGCCTGATCTGGGAGCTCCCTGCCTGCTGGCATTTCACAGAGATGCACGCCAGTGGGTCAGACGTGCAGGCTGGATCCCGTGCCCCCAGAACTGGAGTGGGTCGCTGGGGCACATGAAGGGGGGAGGTTTAGGAGCTGGACTTGGCAGGTGAGGAAGCCCATGTGGGCATAACTGATGGGATAAAACTGTGGGGGTCTGAGACGTGGCAAACTGTGGAAGCCCCCACAGGAAAGCCCTGTTGTTAGATTAGGCTGGGTCCTCTGGTGGGGAAGATTCCAGCCCATGGCGACAGAGCAACTGAGTGCATCATATTCAGGGACCAAGGGCAAGAGCAACACAATAGGGGCAGACTCACTCTCCACAGCCAGTCTGGGAAGTGTAGCCCCTCCCTCACAAGCAGCCTTTCCGGCTTGGAGAGCCTGCCTCAACCCTCCTCCCAGCACCCACCCCTAGCAGATGGGAGGATGACCTCTGAGCCCTGAGGAGGCTTTGCAAAGCTCACAACCTAACTGCACCCAGTCTCACCCCTCTACCTACTTCTGCTGTGGTGAACAAGCAACCCCCTAGGAGGTACAAGGCCCTTCCCAAAGCCTGGGGCATTTCAGTGCTCCACCTGAGGGACTAGAACTTTATCACGGGCACAAAAGAACATCTCTGCAGTTGGATCTTTCTGGCAAACATCAACCACTGACAGGGAGAACAACTCTATAGCTTATTATATCATCTGCCAATTCAATCAAACAGGGTGTGGCTGATTCTTACATACAAGCATCATCTGTCATCTTGGAGATTAAGCTGGGGGTCCCAATACAATCCACACTGCTGGGAAGAGGGAAGACAGCAGGATAGAGGCAAACAAATGAGACACTGCTCCTTAGAAAAGAAACAAAAGTTATAGGCAGCTCAATCTGTGAGGGGTCTCTCTCTTCCACTACAGACCTCTGGGCTGATTGGAGAGCCGCCTAGAGTCTGTTCAGAGACATTCTACTGGAGAGCAGGTGCAGCAGAGAGTCAGTGCCTGCCAATCCCAGGTTTCTGCAACCAACATCATCCTGATCATTCTGGTGCATGAAGCCAGGTCTGCATGGGACCCAGCCTTCCAGCAATAGCCTTTGCATCACCCCCTCTGAGCTGGGGAGGGACCAGATGCTCCCCTGTGTAGTGCCCTGTGACTGCGGGCTGAGTATGCCTCCTGGCCAGCATGGGAGCCAAACAGAGCAGGAGCCCCAGACACCACAGACACAACCTGGGAAGCCTGGGGCAAGTGTATCAGTAGTTTCTAGGTGTGGGGGGAGGACCTGGGCTGAAAAGCAGTGCCAGCCCACCTACGCAGACCCTAGGCCATTGAGACAGCATGACAGGGCATCAGCAGTCCCCATACTAGTGGAACAGCCCACCATAAGGGTGGCTATGCCCCTGAAATCTGCGAGGCAGCTCAGAAGCTCTCATTGTGAGGTTCTGCCCTGTAGCTCCAGGGCCCCCCGCGACTCCACCCCTGAGATTCCTGAATTATGCCTGGTCTCCAAGACCCCATTACTGAGTCACCACAACTACTGCGGGGTCAGGAGAACCGCTCCAACATCCAGCACTTCACTGAGGATCCCCCGTCCCTGAGCAGCCATCACTCCTGGACTTGGTCCGAGAGAGACCCCAGCAAAGGAGAAGAGGTGCCCTGCAATCCTATTAACCCAGAGCCGAGAGAAGAGGAGCCAGATGAGAAGAAACCAGCAAAAGAAACCTGGCAACATGAAAAAACAAAATAGTTTGACGTCCCCAAGGGAACTCAATAGAGCTACAGTAGTGGACCCCACCCACAAGGAAGTTGCTGAAATGACAGAAATGGAATTCAGAATATGGATGGCAAGTAAGATGAATGGAAGAGAAAGTTGAAAATGAACAAAAAGGAGCCAAAAAATAAAATATTTCAGGAAATCAATGAAAAAGTTTCTGCAGAGCTAGACAACATAAGAATGAATATAACAGCACTTAAAGAAATGAAAGAGTCATTTAGGGAATTTCAAAACACAGCAGCAAGCTTTAACAACAAGCTAAACCAAGGAGAAGAAAGAATCTTAGAGCTTGAAGACAAGGCTCTTGAGATAACTAGTCATTCAAAGAGGCAGAGAAGAGTACCAAAAAGTCAGAGCAATCACTGAGAGAAATTTGAGACCATGTGAAGTGAACTAACATTCAAACTATAGGTATCCCTAAGGGAGAAGAAAGAACTAAAAAAATGGGAAACCTATTTGATGAAATAGGTCTGGCGATATGAAGAAAACTTCCCTCATATCGCCAGAAAGTCAGATAAAAGATGGACATCGAACGCTGGGAGGATTCATAGCAAATAGCTCATCTCCAAGACAGAGTAATCAACCTGGCCAAAGTCAAAATGAAGGAATAAATTCTGCAAGCAGCAAGAAGAAAGCATCAAATAAACTACAAAGGAAAATCCAACAGACTAACTACAGACTTCTTAGTGAAAACCTAACAAGTCAGAAAAGACTGGGGCCCCATCTTAAATTGTCTTAAATAGAACAACTCCCAGCCTAGAATTTTGTATCCTGAAAAACTAAGGTTTCACAGCCAACAGAGAAATTAAGATTTTTACAGACAAGCAAACACTAAAGAAATTTGCCATGGCCAGAACTGCCCTGCACAAAATACTTAGAACAGCACTGTACACCCCCTTCCCGTCCCCCACAAAACCCACAACTCCTATAAAACAATAGAATAAGAGGTAAAACAAAGCAACAAGGGCCCGCCCAACAGGATGAACAAACCAACATCCCACATATCGATACTATCAATCAATGTTGACGGATTGAATGCACCTCTCGAAAGGTATAGGCTGGTTGAATTGATGGAAAAACACAACCCGAGTATCTGCTATCTCCAGAAAACACATCTATTAATATGTTCTGTTT
>NW_012149507.1:5558725-5563689 GCF_000956105.1 Propithecus coquereli
CATGAGTTTAGTAAATTGCTGGAAAATATCCCAATGTATTTCTCTTTGTGATTACATTTAGCTTTAGACTAATTTGGGGTGACCCAACATTTAATTTCTTAGGAATCAGGCTTAGCCTTTCAATATGTAGATAAAGGTCTCCTTTTATTTCTGGAAATGTTTCTTAGCTTTGTAATTTTGGATATTAGTTCTGTTCTTTTGTTTTCCTTCTCCTGACACAGCAATTATAGGAAAGTTACTGCTTCTTTGCCTGTCCTCAACTTCACCACATTTTCCTATTTTGATTTCTATTTTTATTTCATTATCGTTCTCTTGCTTATTTCCCTACCTTTCTTTAATGTCCTACATTAAATTCAAATTGGAGTATATTCTACCTTGGGCAAGTCATAATTTAGTCTTCATTACTGAGGTAATATTGCTTTTTTCTTCTACTTTTTTTCCTAGTTCAATGTAATTTCTTCATATTTCTTCCCATTCTTAGTTTTTGAATTTTTAATTCAAAGTGATTTTGCTGGGAGCAGCGGCAAGCATCTGTAATCCCAGCTACTAGAGAGGCTGATATGGAAGGATGGCTTGAACCCAGGAATTTGAGACTAGCCTGGGTGACACAGTGAGACTCTATCTCAAAACAAACAAACAAACAAAGAAAAAACAAAGTGATTTTCCAAAACCCTGAGTGTTTGTTTGAATATATTTAATTGTCTGTGGTGTCGTGTTACGCTTTTCTTCAATTTTCTTTATGTGTATGTTATCGTGAGGAGAGGGTTCTCATTAACTAATCTTATATGTTCTTATGATGTTTTATAAATCTGAAATGTAAATTTTATACTATTACATGAAGCAACTATACACAAATACCCAATGTTTTGATATATTAATTATTCAAAGGAAAAAATCTACCTTTATAATCATGAGGAAATGCAAATATGAAGTATTCAGTTCTTCATTTCCAATATAAACTTTTTACATGGGCACACAGAATGAATCTTAAGAAGAGTCAGGCAAAATTTGACATCTGTTTTATTGCTTTAGGCTTTTAAAATATTATTTATTTGCATTTTAAACCACTATGTGTTCTAATTATCAAAATGTCCTCATTCTAACATCAAAGTATACACAGTGAGTCATCACTAAGTGACAAGCATTGGGCTTTATTAAAGGAATGGGTTCCTTGGGGAACTGTCAAGCTGTGTGAAAATAGTAAGTGGTATAAGATCACAGAATATGAACCAAAACATCATTTATTAATATTTTTATGAATTCAAATATATTTATTCTAAGTTTGCCTAACAAATAGCCTCCCCAAATATGTAATGAAATTCACACAACGAAGTTCTTGTCTCACCACCTAAATCCAAAGCATATGTTCCTGGTAGTTGAGTAGCTCTTCCCTTGGGGTAAATTGTAGATGTGGCAATGGTAGCACTAAGCCCCCAAAGCAGGGGGTGGTGGTGAAGTTCTTGGCTGTGTAGTATCTGAACCCAAAGCCACATCCTAACTGAAATCGTATTCTGTGAAGGGAGGAAAACAGATTTTGGTGGACAGCTAGACATTTCTTCCTCATCAGATGCTCTATTCTTTTAAAGGTTTTGATTTTTTTGTTTTTAATTATTTTTGAGGGTAGAATAAACACCTCAGATTCTTAACAAAACCCTTCATAAACAGCTCTCTCTCTCTCTCTCTCTCCTTCACATGCACACACACACACACACACACACACACACACACACACACACACACACACTTATAATAGTTGCTAACTTCTTAAGCAAAGCAATAAAATGATGGAACATTTTCCTTTGGAATTGAAAAGTGTAATGGTGTACCCAGTTATCTAAGGCTGTACAAAAAATTACCCCCTCCCCAACTAGTAGTATAACATAACCATTTGTTGTAATCATGGGTTCAGTGGGTCAGGAATTCATAAAAGGCAAATGGAAATCTGTTATTTATGGATCTCTCAAGCAATTTCAGTTGGATGGTAGCTGGAGCTGCATCATCTGAAGGCTTGGCTGTGTTTGAGGATTCACTTCTGAGGTGCCTCACTCTTATGGCTGGTAAGTTGGTACTGGCTGTTAGCTGAGGACATCAACTTTTCTCCATCTCAGCCTCCCCATAGGACTTCTCGTGTGTTCTAATGGCTGAGTGGAAGGCTGCTCCCAGCATGAGAGATTCAAGAGGCTAAAGTAGAAGCTGCCATGCAATGCCTTTTATAACTTATCTTCAGAAACCACACATCTTCATTTATGCCGTATTCTATTGGTTACACAGAGACGACACCAAAACAACATGGCATTTGCAATGGGGAACATCTTTGAAACTTGCTACCAGATATAGGTAAGGGGGATTAATCACCTTTTGGGTGCAGGAACTCTCAGAACTACTGGAACCAATGTGTTCATGACCTTCATCAGTGAAGACTCCAGATGTTAACAGAGAGCTCGTTCATAACAAATACTCCTGGCACACCACATGTTGAGAAACATTCTGAGAATCTTGAGAAATGTTACTAAGGCCAACGCTGAAATGTCTTTGAAATCAACGATATTTTCTTTCTGCAGATAATAAAACTAGATAGTCTTCTGAATGGCTAAGGGGTTACAAATAGTAAGGCCTACTGACTTGTGTGTATCAAGATTCATGTGGACATATATTGAAAATTTTTTATAACTTTAAATACGATATTGGTAATTATCTTAAAATTAGAATAGGTTCACTATCAGATTTTTTTTATAAATGTTTAAAATTGATGTTGGTGATGACAAAGATGGTGACGATGATGGTGATTGTGTGACAGTATGGTAGAAATAGTGATGATAATGATTTTGGTACATCTGTTCAGTATTTTTAGGACAAAAAGTGCTTCTCTCTGGTGTTGTCTCTTCCCCACATTTTTGTGAGATAGATATTCATCCCCATTTTACATGTGAAAAAACTGTAGTTCAAAAAGATTAATTCACCCAACATCAAATATGACTCAAATATTTCTTTTAACTTAAAAAATTAGTTTCTAGCTTTGCAATATGCTTATAACGTTTTCCTGCTCTGAGCATTATAAAGCAGAAAAAACAGTATGCCTCCTATCACTTTACATTTCTTTTTTGCTATTGAATTTTTGAAGTCTTTACATTTATAATCTCATTTTGATTGTCAAATAGGAAAAGAGAAATTGGTATTGTCATCATCTCAGTAATATAGATGAAGAAACTGAGGCAAAGAATTGTCACTTGCTTAATGCCACTGAATCTAATAGCACGCAAGTATAATTTGGTGTTCTGAGTTAGTAGCAGCAATAATTATGATAAACAGTTTCACACGCTTGTTCACTGTAAGAATTCAGTCATTTTGATATATAACTCAGTGGTTCAATTCCCACAGAGTTCTGCCTAAGATGCTTGCCTACACAAATTTACTACACTGCAATAATTTAGTTTGTGTAACTGAAGAGATTATTTAATAGCAATTTCCTTACTAATCACTTTCTAATGAAAAATTACTTTAATAAAATGGATTATAATAATTCACTCTCTACCTTAAGCAATGAATAAATTACTATTTGCATATCCCATTTGAGTTTGTAGTATTACTTTTTTGTTCAATAAACTTTGTGTGCTTTGACTTTTGGGGAGCATTGCATAATAAAAAATATTCCCAAATGATTTTATCATTTATTTTTCAGCAAAAATAGACATTTTACAGCATTGACTTCTTTTTCTAGTTGTTCAGCATTTTAAATATTCATTGCATCAAGGGATTAGAGAATCAACAACTGTAGGTTGTTAAAATCATAAATCCTAGTGACACATTTTGATTGAGAAGAGTAACAGAGACTCTAATGCATGCTATATGGTGCATTCGCCAAATCCTCCAATTTTATAACTAAGGCATTTATTTCTTCAGCTGCAAGTTTGGTTGCTGACAACTCTCAGATTAGCTTCTCTTTTGGAATTGCCCTCTACCAAGAAAGCTTCCTTGCCCAAATCTACACCTTTTCCCAGGGAACTCCGCATCCAATGACTGTTCGCCTTGACAGTAAAAAAGCCCAAACGCAATTCCAATTTGAGATGTCTCTGAAGGGCCATCCTTGCTTTAGAGTTTGCCATGGAAATTCTGAGGGCCCTGCTGCAACTGCATCACAATTTAGCTTCTTCTTTTCTCAAGACCATATCTTAATAAATCTGCACAAAGGAATGATGCATGGATGTATCTTTTCCAGCTGGAGGAATGGTACTGGAGCTCAACTCCTGCAGGTTTTCTTCTGTTTCAGGGAGATCTATGATAATCTGTGAACTCCAAGGCCACTAGTTGTCTCAAAATCCACATAGATAGATAGACAGAGATTGTATCATATATATATAATCTCCTAGTGCTATTGTTTTTCCAGTAGAACCATGGCTGATACAGACATTGGGAGTTTTCTGAATTGGTTCTGTATTTTCTGGAATTGATTCACTAATCTGATTCAATTTAAAGGCACTAATGATTCTATTTCCAGTGGTAGAGGGCACCGATAGTCCATGGTATGATGTGCAATAAATGTATACACATTGGACACTTCTAATCACATACTTACACAAGGCAGGTGTATGGGTTACCATGTATTTGATACCTTAGAATATTTTCACCTAACTAATGAGCATAATGAGATTAGGGGGTTGTTCTCCACTGTTCTGGAGAAAGTGGTGAAAGGAAAGGATGCATTCAGGACACCAAATTCCTAGCTCAAGCACTGCATACATGACCTGAATATTTCTGTGTCTCCTCTGAAAAAAATCCTTATTTCCTGTCACCACAGACCTGGAGTTTTTTTTTGTTTGTTTGTTTGTTTTGTTTTTTTTTTTGAGACAGAGTCTCACTCTGTTGCCTGGGCTAGAGTGCCATGGCATCAGCCTAGCTCACAGCAACCTCAAACTCCTGGGCTCAAGTGATCCTTCTGCCTCAGCCTCCCAGGTAGCTGGGACTAC